>NW_006408532.1:818164-902284 GCF_000296735.1 Chrysochloris asiatica | reverse complement strand
TGTTAAGTGATGTCAAGTTGCTTCTGACCCATAGCGACCCTGTACAGGGTTTCCGAGGGTGTAAATCTTTACGGGAGTAGAAAGCCTCATCTTTCTTTAAGAATGCTAAAACTGCCATTTTGACATGGTATAAATCAAAGAGCACAGAATTCTTTGGGGAAGGAATTCTAGAGAGATGGAAACACCACCTTTAGAAGTGCACAGACAGAAGTGTTTAGACCTGGATGGAGAATAGGACTAGAAACAACAGGTTCACATTTTTAATAAAAATGTCTTATGATTTTGTAGCAGTACTTTTTGACCTACCCTCATACAACACTTGCTGCATAACCTTGTAATTGTTTTTTACATGCTTGTCTCCCCGGTGAGAGCCTGAGCCTCACTGTTCTCCAGAGACTGGCAGTCAGTAAACATCCTGTAGTTTTATTATTGGTGTCAATTCTTAAGTTAATTAATAATAGTTGATTAATGTTTAAGTGCTTGCTGTGTGTCCAGCAAGGTAGTCGGTTCTATTTCCATTCCTGTGTATCTCTTTTCATTTGAGGAAGAAAAATGACTGTTGCCTTCCCCAACTGCCTTCAAGTCAATGCTGACTCTTAATGACCCTACAGTGCAGGGTAGAATTGCTCCTTAGGGTTTCTGAGACTGTAAATCTTTACAGAAGCACACTGACTCATTATTCTCTTACGGAGCAGGTGGTGGATTCAAACCACCTACCTTTCAGCCCAACACTTTACCCATGGCACCACCAGGCCTCCTTAATGCTCTGTTGCACCACCAGGCCTCCTTAGTGAGCGCTGTTGGTGCTGTAGGATAAGCACTGGACTGCTAACCACTAAGTCAGCAGGTCAAACCCACTGGCCACTCCATGGGAGAAGGATGCTTTCTGCTCCTGCAAAGACTTATAAAGGGTCGCTATGAATTGGAATCAGCCTGATGACAGTGGGGGGTTTTTGTTTTTGGTCAAAAAATTATTATTTCCAAATCTACTTTCCATGAATCAGGATTTTGTTTTCAAGTAGAAATAACTTTGTGTTAACAGGAATTTAGTTCCTGTGTCGTTTATTTTGTAGGCTTTTATGAGCTCCTGAAGTCTAGTCCTGTTTGTCCCAGGAATGGAAGGGGCGAGGAAAGTGGCAGAGAATGGAGACAGCCCTATCCTGAGGGCAGGTGGACATGTGAAGGGAGAAGAACAGGGAGAACACAGTCAGGCAAGAGGAAAGGAAGGTTTAGTCATAAAAGAGAGTACAGTACATAGCCAAATATAATGTGTGAGCCTAAATTGGATTTTTTAAAAAAATAAACAACAAAAAACTCTTAAGGTATTTGGGGGAAAGTTGGGGAAATTTTAGCAGAAACTGAAATGGTAGATGCTATTATGGCATTATTACTACTTTGCTTAAGTTTAATGATAGTCTCATGACTATGTAGGGTCTTACCTGTAGTCCCAGGAGAAGGAACGAAGAGATGTAGTATCACAATGTCTATAACTTCCTTTCAAATGGTATAGCCAAAAAAATACTTATGTACATACACAGAGATGCACACCACACATGCATTCAGAGAGAGAAAGCAAAGACAACTCCTGTCTCCCCAGAAAATTTTAACTGCTGAAAGGCAAATGCTTGTCATTTGGGGGAGGCCATATGGACCAAACGGAGATTATAGAATCATGAAGCTTGGCCAAACTTCAGTAAGTGACTTCAGTGAAGATCAGTTTCCTCATCTATAGACTGGTGATAAGAATGTGCAGGTCATGAATTACTATAAGGATTAGATGCCCATCTCCCTCCAATAGGGAAACATGGAGTGACTGTTGGTCACCTGCTGCTGTGCCTCCCAGCCAGCCAGTCTTCCCAGTGTCAGGGTTCTCAGAAAATGTGCTCCCCTCAGTGGCCAGTCTCCTGTATGCATATCCACCCTCACAGCTGATCTGCATCCGACAGCTCTCAATGGGAAAGATGAAACCTAAAACCAGAAAAGGGAGAACATCATGCCAAGAGAGTCAGTGCTGGAAATAGCAGATGTGTGAGCAGAAGGGGTCATGGGGCAGGCTGGGAGTAGAGGGCACCAGACATGAGTGAGCAGGTGAGGGTTGTGGCCTGAAGGTCAGAGTCATTTTTTCTTGGCCTAATTCACCATCCCACTCTCACAATCTTCAAGGCAGAACCCCCAGCCTACTATTCTTTCTAATTCTATTGTTTCCAAATCATGGCTTCTCCTTGTTCTTTTCCTTTTTTTCCTGTCATTCCAGCCATGCCTTTGTGTGAGAAAGTGGGAGCCATGTTGGTGGTCTCCCTACCTTCCCTCCCACCAGTTCCTCCCATTCTGACCTAGCTTTTTTGCCACCTGCAGTTCTGCCTTTGTTCTTGTTGGAGTGACTTTGTCCAAAATCCTTTTGACTTTGTCATTACCATTACCAAAAGCAGCATGGCCCCTGATTGGTGGTAGGCTTGTCAGGTGACTCTGTCATGGCTGTCTGACTGGCTTTTTCATAGCCCAGACAAGGCCAGGGGTTGTTTCTCTGAACAGACACATTCCATTTCGAGACGAAAAACTTGCTACTTTATAAAGAGAAGTAAGGTTCTGGAAATTCATAAGGGTGGAGTTGAAAATTCATCAGATTTCTGATTAAGCACTCAGTGTTGCCATTTCAAGTACTATTTCTCCTGCTTCAGGGAGCTGGAGAAGGCCAGAAAGCTCAGTAGTGAGGGTGGATCTCCTGATGTGTCACGGAAGGCCTGAGAAAGGTCAGCAGTCAAATGGAAATCCAGGTTCAACATAGCAGTTTGCTTTCTAAACCATTCTACCTGGTCTCCATTCAGCATAGGTTAAGGATGATTGCAGAAGGTGCAGAAAGCAGAGAATACCAGGCCATGGTCAGTCACCTCCCCTAGAATCCCTCATTCCAGGACAAGAGCACTTCAGACAGCAATCTGCTCAGCTTTTATATACTAGGCATTTGTGGTTTAAGGGCAGTTGTGGGAGGGGAAGAGGATAAATTGCTCACCCCATGCAGGAGAAATGGGTGTGCACTCCAACTCTAGGCTCCATGCTTGGTGATTCCCATAGGTCAGCCTACTTAGTCTTCTCAACACCCTGTCAGGGTACCAAGTATTACTCCCTCTTGCAAAGGAAGAAGCAAATCCAGAGGGGACAGGAACTTAGCCAGAGCCACACAGATCGGAGGCAATAAAGTCAGAACTCCGAGCCATGTGTTTTACTTTAAAGCTTGGGTTCTTACCCCAGCTCTGTGCTAAGAAAACAGCACTTTCCTGCTTGGTTTACAATGATCAGCCCAGAGCAACAGCCTGTGGGGGTGACCCAGGATGCTAGTATGTTGGAACACAAGTATGGCTTTGTATCTGATGTCCTTCCAGATTTTAGGCCCTCCTTAATGTTTCTGGACCTCAATTGTCACCAAGATAAATAAGCTAGTATCCTGAACTTGATGTAGACTCATGCCAAACTTACCATTCTGAGTGCTTTCCTGGTACATAGGAGGAAGTAGAATATAAGATCAAAGCGAGGTATGTGTTAGAGATAATACTGGGAGGGCATCAGGAGCCAGTCTAGTCCCAAAGACCAGGGCTGGGGCTGATACTGGAAATTTATGCCAGTTAGGGTACTTAGAGTTACAAGAGAGAATTTCTTGGCTCACACAAGCTTCAGGTGTGGTGTGATCCAGGTATCAAATCATGTCAATCATAGCTTTTTTTTTTTTTTTTTTTTTTGTCTTGTTTCTTCCATTGATGTTTTCTCAGGCAAGATTTCCTTTCTTGGTGTCATAATGGCTTCAGCAGCTCCAGAACACATATTTCCAGATATAAGAGCAGTAGGAAAGTAGGGGTCACGTCTAGTAACTGCTCCACAGGTATAGAATTCACTCATTGAACCAACTTTGAATATTTACTCATCTCAAAACCAAGCATTGTATACCACAGATGGGTCACACAGAGGTAGTGTCTGGAAAATAAATCAAGGGTCTGTAGGTCTTACAAAGAAAATCAAGGAAAGAAGAGAGAACATACAAATTGATAAATGTCCACAGAACCCAAATTGGAGACTCTGACTGGCTCCTTGTCCTTTTGTCTGATGGCAGAGAAAGGTTCACATCCAGTGCTGTGAAGGATCCTGAAACCAAGAGAGTATGAAGGCCTAAGGGTCAAGGTCAGCAGCCAGTCAGGCACCAGATGGAGAAGGAACAGAAGAAAAACAGCAGGCCAGAGCAGGGCAGAAGAGGTACACCACAGCCAGGAGTCACGGGGTTTAGGATGGACATCGATGTTCACAGTCACCTGTGATAGTGTTTGGGGACAGAAGTGTGGCAGGATCAGGTGAAACCTAGGGCCCAGGATTGGAGGAGGACAGAAACTAAGAATCTCAGTCACTTGCTAAGCAAACAATCACTGATATCTTCTCTGTATTGTTACTGTAAAAACGGATGACAATGACAGGGTCCCTGACTCCAAGGAGGCTACAGCAGGTGGTTCAACTTAATCCTGATGGATAGAACCCATCTGGTAGCTTTGAAAGGACCAGAGTTTGCTTGTATGATCATGCCATGAGGCATCTCAGAGTCCCCTTTTCATTTGTTTTAAACTCCAACCAGTTTGATCCTCAGGGCAGTTCTCCGCCAGCATTCTCATGAGGTACCCATTATCTCATCACTGTTGACTTGCTAGAAATCACTGCAAAATAGATGCAATGTTTAATTAACACCCTTGCTCTTCCTCGGCTTCAAGGACTAGGCAGAGAGCTCATTCTCCTAGTTTACCAGATTGGGTGAGAGCAGCCTTCTTCAGACAATGTCTCAGATACATGTGGTGAAGGCATTGAACCTGGAAGACCAAACCCAGTGGCAGCTCCAGGATAGAGGTGGCAACCTACATCATGTGACATCCTAGAACCCCCTGCACCTGGCTGAGGTATCTCCCACTTGCTTTCCCCATCAGGTTAAAGAATTTTCACCTTCAAATCCCGTCTTTGGCCCAAGAAAAGTCCAACTAAAATACACAAAGAAGAACAGAAATATAGGGCTGGCCAGCACAGGAAATGGAGTGTGGGAAAGCAAATCAAGTAGAGTCCAGCAAGGATAAGACACTTGAATGGGGCTTTGTACCTGGGAGCAGTGTTTTGTTCTCCTTTCCATTAGATGGAGCTCTACCCTACCTCTGGCCTCCCTTCTCTGATTCTGCACTCAGGGAAACCCATAGGTGCGTGGGGTTTCTAGCACCACATTTATTCTGACACTCCCAACTGCTGTTTCCAACCCATTCCTGATTCACGTGGAATCTTCCCTAGAATGTCTTACACTTGACCTTAGACATCCCCAGGTTTGACTTCTCATGTGCCCTCTCAGAATCTGTATTTCTTTCATATCCCTGGGGTCCTGTGTCTGCCTCCTCAGCTGGCCAGTGAGGCACAGAGACGTTAAAAAGCATTAGCAAGTATTGAGATAGGTATTTCCACCCTCTGCAATGCCAGTCCCTCTCCAGAATCCCCTCCCTCTTTTGCTAGTATCCATCACTCGTCTATCAGTTTGTTGTAGTGTGGTGGCTTGTGTGTTGCTGTGATTCTGGAAGCTATGTCATGGGTATTTTAAATACCAGCAGGGTCACCCACAGTGCAGAAGTTTCAGCTCAGCTTCCAGACAAAGTAGACTTGGAAGAAGGACAGATGGGCTACTTCCAAATATTTAGTCACTGAAAACCTTATGAATAGCAGTAGGACAATGTCAGCACCAGAATATTGAATATTGAAACATGATGACGACTACCAGAATATTGTCAGATCTAGTGCCAGAAGATGAGCCCCTCAGGTTGGAAGTCACTCAAAATATGACTGGGGAAGAGCTGCCTCCTCAAAGTAGAGGTGACTGTGATGACACAAATGGAGTAAAGCCTTTCAGGATTGCTGATGCAATTCAAAATGAAGAGAAACAGCTGTCAACATCCATTAATAATCAGAACATGGAATGTACAAAGTATGAATCTCAGAAAACAGGAAATTGTCAAAAATGAAATGGAACACATAAATGTCAATATCCTAGGCATTAGAGAGCTAAAATGGACTGGCATTGGCCATTGTTAACCTGACAGTCACAAGGCTTACTGTGCCAGGAATGACAAATTGAGGAGGAATGGCATCACATTCATCATCAAAAAGAACATATCAAGATCTGTCTTAAAGTACAACGCTGTCTGTGATAGGATAAGATCCATAAGGAAAACCAGTTAATACCATTATTATTCAAATTTACACACCATGAAAGCCAGTGATGATGAAATTGAAGAATAATTCTACCAACTTCTTCAATCTGAAATTGATCAAACATGCCATCAAGGTGTATTGGTAATTACTGGCTATTGGAATGCAAAGGTTGGAAACAAGGAAGAAGGATCAGTAGTTGGAAAATATGGCCTTGGTGACAAAAATGACACTGAAGATTACATGATAGAATTTTGCAAGACCAGTGACTTCTTCATTGCAGATACCATTTTAAAACAACATAAAAGGTGACTGTTCTCATGAACCTCATCAGATGGATACACAGAAATCAAATTGGCTACATCTGTGAAAAGAGAGGGTGGAAAGTTCCACATCATCAGCCAAAACAAGGCTAAGAGCCGAGTGTGGAACAGACCATCAATTGCTCATATTGCAAGTTCAGGCTAAAGCTGAAGAAAATTAAAACAAGTTCACTAGAACCAAAATATATCCCACCTGAATGTACAGATCATCTGAAGAACAGATTTGATGCATTAAACACTAAAGACCAAAGACCAGAAGAGTTGTGGGGTGACATCAAAAACACATCCTGAAAGAAAGCAAAAGGTCATTATAAAGACAAGAAAGAAGGAAAAGACCAAAATGGATGTCAGAAGAGAATCTGAAACATGCGAGAGAATCTCCAGCATAGAGATGCTAAAGTAAATGAGGAAGTAAAAGAACTGAACAGAAAACTTCAAAGGACAGCTCAAGAAGACAAAGTCAAATATTATAACTCAATTTGCAAAGACCTGGAGTAAGAAAACCAAAAGTGAAGAACATGTTCAGCACTTCTCAAGCTGAGGGAACTAAAGAAAAAATTGAAGCTTTGACTTGAAATATTGAAGGATTCTACAGGCAAAAAAATTGAAAGATGCAGAAAGCATCAAAAGAAGATGGAAGGAATATACAAAGTCACTGTACCAAAAAGAAATGGTCGATATTCAACCATTTCAAGAGGTAGCATATGATCAAGAGCCAATGATACTGAAGGAATTGGCAAAGAACAAGGCACCAGGAATTGATGGAATATAAATTGAAATCGTTTAACAAACTGAGGCAGCACTGGAGATACTCACTCATCTGTGCCGAGAAATCTGGAAGACAACTACCTGGCCAACTGTCTGGAAGAGATCCATATTTGTGCCCATTCCAAAGAGAGGTGACCCAATGGAATGTGGATATTATTGGACAATATCTCTAATATCCCATGCAAGCAAAATTTTGCTAAAGATAATTAAATAACATCTGCAACCATACATTGACAGAGAACTTCCAGAGGTTCAAGCTGCATTTAGAAGACGACATGAAATGAGGGATATGTTTGCTGATGTCAGGTGGATCTTGTCTAAAAGTCGAGAATACCAGAAAGACGTTAACCTGTGCTTTATTGACTGCACAAAGGCATTTGATTTTGTGGATCATGACAAACTATGGACAGACAACATTGTGGAAAATGAGTACTCCAGAACACTGTGCATTTGTTCTGGAGTTGTTCGAACAGAACAAGGGAACACCACATAGTTTAAAATTAGGAAAGGTATGCACCAGGGTTGTTTTCTTTCACCATGTTTATTCAATCTGTTCGAAACTACCAGCTGTTCCACGGGAGAAAGATGAGGCTTTCTGCTCCCGTAAAGAGTTACAGCCTCGGAAACCCTGTACAGGGTCGCTATGAGTCGGAAATGACTCCACGGCACATAACAACAACAATATTCAATCTGTATGCTGAGCAAATAATACAAGAAGCTGGATTATACAAAGAAAAATGTGGCATCAGGATTGGAGGAAGACTCATTAATAACCTGCGCTATGTAGATGATAGAACCTTGCTTGCTGAAAGCGAAGAGGACTTAAAATACTTACTGATGAAGATCTAAGACCACAGCCTTTGGTATGGATTGCACCTAAAGCTAAAGAAAACAAAAATCCTCACCACTGGATCAATAAACAGCATCAAAATAAATGGAGAAGAGATTGAAGACAACAAAGACTTCATTTTGCTTGGATCAACCATCAACACTCATGGAAGCAGTAGTCAAGAAATCAGAAAAGGTATTAAGCAAATCTGCTGCCAAAGATCTCTAAAATGTTGAAGAGCAAAATTGTCAGTTTGAAGACTAAGGTTCACCTGTTCCAAGCTATGGTATTTTCAATAACCTCATATGTGAAAGTTGGACAGTGAATAAGGAAGACTGTAGAAGAATTGATGTATTTAAGCATAGTGTTGGAGGAGAATATTAGAAGTACCATGAACTTCCAGAAGAATAAACCAGTCTGTGTTGGAAGTACAGCCAGAATGCTCCTTAAAAGCCACGATGGCCAGACTTTGTCTCTCAGTCTTCAGATGTATTATCAAGAGGAACCAGTCCCCTGAAAAGGAATATAATGTTTGGTAAAGTGCAAGATTGGAGAAAAAGAAGACCCCAACAAGATGGATTGGCCCAGTGGCAGCAGCAATGAGCTCAAATGTAGCGACAATTGTGAGGTTGGTGCAGGGACCAGGCAGTGTGTCATTCTGTCATACATAGGATCACTGTGGGTCAGTATTGACTCAGTGGCACCTAACAACAACTACAATATTTGCCAATATGATCTGAAGAATATATCCAGTATTCAGGGCCCTCCAAGAAGTCATCGTCTCTCAAGCAAACCTTGATCACAATGGGACTTTCTGGATTGGAGGCATCTGCTGTTCTCCACATCTGGCCAGTTCCTTCTCACCCTGTACCTTGGACAGAGTCTTTTCCTCTTTTCCCTTCCCCAATACTTTATATTCATCCTTGGCTAGCTTCTTATAGGCATCTAGGTCACACCTCATGCTGGACACTTGGAGACCCAGAGATTAATTCCTTCCCACCATCTCTGCTAGAAATGCCTTTCCTCTTTTGTTTCACTTTACAAAATCCTGTCTCCCCTTCAAGGCTCCCCTCAAGCATCCCTTGCCCTGAGAAGCCCTCCCTGACTTCTTTAAGCAGAGGCCTTCCTCTCTGCTCTGGGCCAATACTCTCCCTGTAGAGGTGCTTGGTAGAGGTGCACGTACATGCTGTTCCTGGTGAGAGACAGTGGGGACCTCATCCCTCTCTCCTTGGCATCTTCTCAGGGCCTGGCATAGATAAGCATGTGAGTCCTGGGCAGTGAGGAGTGAGTGAACGCACATGGCAGCATGTCACAAGAAGGGGTGAGGGGCATTCCTGCACATCCTAAACCTTTGAGCAGACAGTTGGTTCCGAGAGCAGAAGAAACTAAAAAAGGGAGTGGCTGCTGTTCGGCAGCACCTGTATCCACTTTAGAATCCCCACATGGGGGGCCATGTCATGAGTGACAGACCTCCCAAGCCCACCAGATCTGTTCTCATTCAGCAGCGTGACTGCAGGGCCTCACCGCCAGGAGACTGACCAGACCCTGAAAATAGCATTTCTTTGAAGGTCTGTGCTGGAGCCATTTGCCATGCAGCTCCCTGCCAGGGAGATATTGAGCCCAGCAGGACAAAAGCAGGAAATCTGATTCAGTGAGACCAGAGGAGGCATTTTCTCGGATTAGAATTCTCAGCGCGGAAGGTGGGGAGTTTATCACAGTAGGGAAGGGGAAATAAAAGATAAAATATTGAGAATAAATTATATCCCACAAGCACCAAGAGCCTCCGAGAGAGTCGGCTCAGTGTCTGTGGCTACATAGGGAGTTGCTATCCCATGGCCACTACCAGGAGTCTGGTGTGACACTGTGGGTTAATGTGCTGGACTACAAAGTCTGTTTGAACTGCAAGGTCAGCAGTTCAGACTCACCAGCCTTTCCTTGAAACTCCTATAAGGGTCACTATGGTTCAGAACCGACTCACCAGTACCCAACAACAACAGCAACAGCCTATGGCCACAGGAGTAATCTGTCAACCCCTAACCCCATCAGAGCCAAGTATTAGCCTGACCATGTCCAGAAGAAGGAGTGGTAGGGAATAATCAAGAGATGGCAGGATAAGGAGAGGTCAAATGGATTGGAGATGTTTTCATTCTAATGTGGACCTACTGTATCTGAGCCAGGCCCCTCCACATTATTATCCCCAGACACCTGGTGCTCAGAGAGATTAAGCAATCTTGGTGACCTAATTCACGCATTAAGGTCTGGACCAAAACTCAAAACCAGGCTGATCTGCTGCTGGAGCCCAAGATAACCCTCTTGCCGAGCCCTCTTCATCAGTGCCACCTGAGACATGTGGTTGTGGCTGCCAGTGGTTTGGGGCATGTTTAGAATCTGGTGATGTAGCACCTATGTCTGTAGGGGTCAAGCTCACTTTGCTCTGCATATCCTTCACCCCCGTTGAGACTTACGGTTGCTACCTGGCCTTGAAACTTTGCTGTATCCCAGGAATAAATCAGCCAATTCCTTGATGCCTTGACAAGGGGGTAATAACAACAGTGATGTCTGTCCTGGGCCTGGCAATGTGCTTAGCAGGGTGCTTCCATTGTCTCTCCTTACCTTCCCCAGATCTATGCCATTGTAGGGACAACTAGCCTATTGCCATCCAGTCGGTCGCAACTAACCACGATGAGACCGTGTAGAACAGACCCATAGGGTTTCTAAACTGTAAATTTTATAGAAACAGATTGCCAAAGATTTGTCCCACAGAGTGGCTGGTTGGTTTGAACCACTGACCTTTCAGTTAGTAGCCTAGTGTTTAACCTTTACAATACTAGGGACTATTATTACCCTGTTTGTTTTTTTGAGACTCAAGAGTCAATGGAATTCCAATTCAAAGCTCTTGCTGCTTCTCCCATACTACCTTGCTGGCCTGACCCAGGGACAGCCTGGCAGTACCAGCAACTGTCTGGCAACTGAGGTTGCCCATGAGTCTTCTGTACACTTTTCCTACTCTTCCCTTAATCTAGGTGGTTGGTTTTGCCTGATTAGTTTTATTGTCAGTCTGCTTAGTTCCATGTCTGGATTGTTGTTAAAGAATTTGTTTCTACTGCAGAGAATTTTTAAAATGTTAGTAAAGTACAAACGGAATATATAAGAGGGACTTCTCCCAAGGGACATTGATTATTTCCCACTTCAAATGCAAAGTGTGGTAGAGGACTAACGTTGCTTAGAAATAGTTTGAACTGAATTTCTGGGCTATTGTTACCTATCATCCTCATCACCGTAACATGGTGACAGCCACCCAGCCACCTCTTGGCCCTGCTCGGATGCCCAAACCCTTTTCTGGTAGATCCTGTTTGCACTTTCTGGAGGGGTTGAGAGTGTTTGGGCACAGGCATGGACATTGGCAAGATGGTCCCTTAAGAGGTGCACTTAAAATGAAGCCGTCAGCAGATGACAGTGACTCCTGGTATAACAGTCAGGAGATTGTCTGCAGAGGTGGAGGGACAGAAGAAAGGAGGCTATGCTCCATCCAAAGTAGTTTCCTGTTTTCACAGCCAGCTTTTCCATTTCCCAGCCCATGATAACCAATTAAGGTTTCTTCTCCCCTTGCTTCCTCCCCATCTTTATGATTGAAAATCCTGAACACTTGGGGGCAGTTTTTGCCAGGCAGGACTCCAAATTGTTCTTTTATTTCCTCATTAATTCTAGCGTTCATTGGTTCAACATGTAATGAGGCATGCCAGGTGCCATGCCCTGTCTAAGGCTCCAAGGACACAGAAGAATGTTCGGTGCTCTGTGCATTCATGGCACTTGCTGTCTGGCAGAGCCAATAATCATATAGAAAGAGAAATGCTGATGGATATGAGTGTCCTAGCTAGAGAACGGGCTTGAGGATGCAGGGGCAGGCAGGGAAGTAGGACAGGATTCACAGAGGCGGTTAATATTTCAACTGCATCTGGAACGCTCCATATCAAGTAGAAGGAGAGGGGCATGCATTCCAGATAAAGAGAATATTATATGCAAAAGACAGAAGACATAGGGGACAAGAGACAACTGGTGAGGGCCAAGGGCTAAACCATGGAGGTGGGCAGTGGTCAGGGCTTGGGGGCACTTGATCCTCTGAGTGACGAGGAGCCAGTGAGGGCTTGTGTTTAGGCATGGGCAGGACCAGATCAGCTGCTGGGAGCATTTGCATTGGGGCACTGTGGGAAGGGATAAAAAACTGTTCAGTGGGAACCTGACCTAAGACACAGGTTTTGAGGATGAAGGTGAAAGGAAGATCTGAAAATTTTAGGTGACCAAATAAGCAGAACCTCATGGTCAGCTGGATATCCTTTGCGGTCTGTGTGTGCTCTGGGTAGCTAGTGAAGTTCATCTTACAATGGCACAAGGCTGGGCACAAGCTGCCTTGGTCTTCACCTCACCCATGTGCACTAAGGAGGTTTGAGATTCATCCCATGGAGAAATGCATGTTTTGGGGGTGTACTGTGGCTTAGATGAAGGCTCTCCTGGGGATGTATGGCCAAGCCTGCTTGGAGGAAATGGGGCACAGGTCACTCCACCCTTACAGGCCTGCTTTGGTCCCTAGGCTACCAAGCAGCCACCCAGAGTAACCATCACTTTCTCCCCCTCTCCCTTCCCCATTCCAGGGAATATTACGGCCCCTGCTCTCTAGGTTGCCAGCTCTTCAGCATCCCAGGTCATTTCCACCAAGGATGATATACAGTATTATGCTAAACCAACTTTATGGGCAGCCCCTTAAAATGCAAGCCTCTGCCCATGATGGATGGAGAGCATCCAGTTGTTTAGTCAACCACTTACAGTGTGTTGCAAACCTGCAAGAACCACACATCGGCATCTTGTTAGGCTTGTTACACCCAGGATCCCATAAATAAATAGCAGAATGTGTCTTGGTACATCAGGGCTGGAGTATGGAAATAGAGGTACTGCATAAATAATACATATTTACAAAACAAATATATCAATACATTAGTGTGTGCAGCCATTACCGAATCACCTAGCTTAACAACCATGAAAAAGCTCCAAGGGTCTGCCAAGTGATTGGCTTCCATCCATCAATGTGCATCAGCATTTGAAATGACCGCTGAACGGAGGGGGTCCAACTGCACACTGACCTTGAGGCCTATGAATTGAAGCAAGTGGTGAGATTGCAGGTGGGCAACCCTACACACAGCTTTTCTGCCAAGGTGTGAAGCCTACTGCGGCCGTGTGTTCCTGCAGATGTCTTAAGGTCTGCCGCCAAGCAGAAGGCTGATTAGTACCAAGTTGCAGGATGCAGTGGATAGCACCTTCAGGAAGATATTTGGCTGGGGGTGGTGGAGAGATGGATTTTCTAATTATGCAGATTTGCTTTTGCTTATGAAGGGAGCCAGTGGGTTGACTTTTCACGTGACTCATACAAGAGCCTTTTCACTTTCAGCCATTCACCCTGAAAGTGGGGTTGGGCTTTCAGAAAGCCAGCACCCTGTCTCGGCTGCCCCTTTTTGAGCTCCGAGACCCACCGGGCATCTGGTTCTAGCATCTGGAGCTCCGAAGAAGCAGCTGACAGAATGGCCGCTGGAGTGGGCGTACCCCTCCCCTCAGTTGTAATGGCACAATGCTGGATTTCAGTATTTTAAATGAAAAATATATGCAGTTAGCTGTGCGCTGACAGTGTCCTTGAGGATTTGACAGTGAGATTTTCCAGCAGTTGGTCTTCGTTAGGATCCTGGCGGTGTTTAATAAGGCAGTCGAACTGCTGGCACCTTGGGTTCCTGTTTGTTCTCCGAGGGCTCAGGGGCTGCTGCGGTAAGCACATCGACCAGAGCTGATCATTACAAGGGCGTACGCCACCATGAATAAAAATGTCACACGTTTTCCCATCTCACAGCGGTACAAAATGTCAGTCCTGTCAAACACACATTGCAGGGAGCTGTGTGCAGTCCGTACAAATTGGAGAGCTGCATATTCCCCCAGCCTTCTGATATTCTTCATTTGAAGCTGAAGAAAAACAGTTGTTAACCTATTAGCTAGGATTTTAAACTCTGCTGAGGTGGTAGATGGGTAGACTTTGACACAGATAGAAATGTATTCCAGGGTCCAGGAATTTTAAAACCAGGTTCTCCATCCATTTGTTCCGAAAAGGAAAAAAGACAAAAAAAAAAACCTCTGTCTAGTGCACCTGACTCACTTTCTTTAACAGACACACTGGGGAAATTTTGGGAAGATTTCACATCTAAGCTTCCTATTGCTTCACACTTATGCATTCCACTCAAAAAGTCTCTGGCTTTTTGGGATAGCCCTGGGGCTCAACCTGTTAGGCCAGGAGACCTCTCGGTTGAGAGTTTTTCCTGATCAGAAGCAAGCCAGTGATGCTGCCAGCCTTGGGGATAGAGCAGCTATCATGACGATGACAATGACTAGTTTGTCTGATATCAGTCAGATGCCTAGCAATGACCTTCCTGATAATTTGATGCTGCTTTCAAACTCTCGATCTAGCATTTACTTTGTACTAACCCCATGTCAGGGAGTGTGGTGGCTCCATACGATAAACACAGAACTGTGAACCACAAGGTCCATGGTTCGAGCCTGCCAGCCACTCCACAGGAGAAAAATGAGGCTTTTCTGCTCCCGCAAAGACTTAAAGCCTTGGCAGCCCTATTCATGGTCACTATGAGTCAGAACTGACTCAACAGCACTCAACAACAACAGCAACAATCCCATGCCAGCCTGGTCCCAGGAGCCAGGTGTCTACCTGTGGCCAACACTGTGCCATTCTTGAGCTCACCATCTAGAGGGATGCATGCACCCTGAGTGGATTCAGTGTCCAAGGGCTCCTTGAGGGGAGGGGCAAGGGAAGGAAGGAATGAAGAAGGGAGGCTTCATGAGGAGGATGAGCAGGAATCTATCAGGTGGGAAGGAGGGTTGGTACAGAAAACAGCAAACATAGTGTAAAGCGTGGTGGTCCATAAGCAGGCAGGCAGGACCTGTGTGTGTCTGAAAAGAAGGGCTGCTTGGATACAGGGGGAAAGATGAGTGGGGCTGCAAGGCTGGAGGCTGTCAAACTGTGTCTGGAATGGCCTGCTGACGATTGTCTACAGGGACATGGTGCACTCCCCTGGACTGCTGGTGGACAGGTGGGCCTTGGAGGCTGGGAGGGGTCACCAGGATCTCTTTCCAGAAGCTGCTGTGAGTTCCTATCTGTACAACTGCAAAATCAGGAGAAGGTTTGTGTTTCCATTTCCTAGTAGCATATTGCTTGGTATGGACATCGTTTCAGAGTTGATAAATTAGCCTGGTTTTGCTGAGTTGGCCCTGGCCCTGAAATGCACTGAGCAAACCCTCACTGAGTAGGGAGCACAGGCCTGGTGAAATGCACAAGATGAACCTCTATCTGTTGTTAGAACAGACTTAGCAGTAGGAAAAGCTCCCTGGGAGAGAGGAGCACCTTTGATCTCAAGAGACTATGTCTCAGCATCTCTCTTCTGCTGTCTGTATTTTGGATCTGATGGATGCTGTAGGCTTCTTCGGGGTTAAACAAACTTGGGCTTGGATCCTGGCTCCACCACCCACCAGCCTAAACAAGTAAGTCATTGAGCCATGCAACCTCAGCTTCTTCATCTGAAATATGGGGGTTTTACCTCCTTTGTAGTGTTGTTGAGATCATTTAAGACCTTATCTGTAGAACTCCTGGTGCGTATAAGGGCCTGGTACCTGGTAATTGCCAAAAACCAGTAGCCTCTGGTGGTACCAGAGAAGATAAACCAAAAACTCACTGCCGCTGCGTGCATTCCAGCTCACAGTGACCCACAGAGTTTCCAAAGCTGGGATCTTTACTGAAGCAGACTGCCTTGTCTTTTTCCCACAGAGCAGCTGGTGGGTTCCAATTGCTTCCCTTTGGGTTAGCAGCCAAGCACTTATCCACTGTGCCACCAGAGGTCCTCCCAGAGGGGATAGTCTCCCCCAACATCTGGAATTCTTGGGTGATGGCATCCCAGATAGTCATCCTGGCATAGGTAGAAGTGAAGTGCCTGCCTCCTTCTGTTGAGCAGAGAATGGCACGCGTCAGCAAAGCCCCCTGCCCCTGCCCGGCCACCAGTCGCATCTGGTGAAGGACCCCAGCTACCAATGGGATGCCACCTATTCAGACTGTGCAGCTGCTCCAGCTAAAAACAAAAGACTCCCCTCCTCCCTTGCCCCCTCCCACTGTGGCTGTCCCCCAAGCGGCTGGGGTCAGCCAGCCCCTCACAGCCTTCCCTCACAGCTGCCTCACTGCCTTTGTTCAGCATGTGGACTTCCCAGTCAGCCGAGCTCCTTGCACGGGAAGTAATCAGGGATCTTGACAAGGCTTCAAACCACAAATGCCACTACAAATTAACCAGCACCACTACAAAATAGTACTCCTGTCAACATCGGGGAAGAATGCACACTCTTCAGGACCAGTCTTCCAGCGCAGCCCTCACTCACAGCCGAGAAGTGCTGGGCCCAGCCTGAGAGAACAGCCAGGTGACTCGTGAGTGCCTGCCGCACCCAGCCATTAGCACATCCTCTCCCAAGATGATTGCTGACAGCACCCACAGCAGGTGCAGGGTCTTTGAAGGCCATACCCACCTGGAAGACCACCCTCACAGTGCATGAGAACAGAAGTGGTGGGGCATACTAAACCTGACCGTGGACTCAGACAATCAGAGACAAACATCACCCAACCCCACCAACGTCCTAATGAACTTGTGTGAATCTGGGCAGGAGTGGGGATCTGAAGAATAGTGCCTCTTTTTCAGAGTTGTTAGGGTTGGCTGGACTATTGTGTGTGCTCCAGCTTGAGGACCCCTCCCACCCCTTTCCTTTCCCATGAAGACACCCCTCCTTGTTGCTCTGGTGGATGGACACTCACCAGATGAGAGTGTCATCTTCAGCCACACTGGAACTGTCCATCCCAGACAGTCTGTCTTGTGCAGGAAGCATTGCGCAGAAGCACAGCTGGTTACCTCTGAAAGCACTCCCGAGCCAAGGCTCGGGACCCTGCTGTCGGCAAAGGAGCACTGCATCACCAGAGCCTGGGCTTCTCCCGCTGTCCTCACTGAAAACCTGAAGCGGAAGCAAGCATTTGATCCTCCCCAACAAGCAGGATCAGCGCTAGTCAAGGCTGGACGAAGAGGATTGGAAATAATGACAGGAGTCGAGGGACCGGCGAGAGCTGCGCCTAAGAGGGCTGGTTGGGCATTTCAAAGGAGACACTCCACAAAAATATCACTTCAATGCACTCCTTTTTGGAGACATATCAAAAGAAGCCCTTTTTATTTCCATACCTTGCATAATAGTGGATTTCCAGTCCTGAAGAGTAGAGGAGCCTTGCTCTCAGCCCAGAGGCCCTTTGTAAAGCTACAGAAAGCTTTGTCTTCCCCTCCCAACTGGGCCCGTTTCATACATAGGTCAGAGCATTGATGTGGCTACTAGCCAGGAAAATTAACCAGGTGAACTCTTGCCTCGTTAAGCAGTGATAGGGTTTAATTGTGAATTTTCTCTCTCTCAACCTCTCCCTTTCTGGCAGTGTATCTGGTTGGAATGAATGTACCTGGAACAAACTGAGAAATCCCCAGCATCTGTCCAGCTTCCTTAGGAGACGCCAGGGCCTCTGGGCCAGGTGGGGATCTGAAGGGGAATAAACAGTTCAGAACACAATTCAGATACAAAGAATCAGTTACCTCCTTTAGGACCAGCCTCAAAGCCAGCTCTCATCCTTCTAGATGCCACACCCCACCTTTCTTGTCCCGTCAAAGGAGAGTTGCAGGGGCTGACTGCCTCTCTAGGCAGGTTACCCCAGCCCATCCCCATCCCCAGCTTTGCATATGTGGTCCTTCCTTCAGCTGGTTGGGTCACCCCCTTCCCCATACCACTGGTCCTGTCTCTCCTATGACTTTGACATTTCATGTTCTGTGTAACCATATGTGGGGAGCATGGTGGCCTTGTAGGATAAGCACTGGACATGAACCACAAGGTCAGTGGTTCAAACCTACCAGCCGCTCCATGGGAGAAAGATGAGGCCTTCTTCATCTGCAAAGATTTGTAGCCTCAGAAACAGTATACAGGGTTCCTATGAGCCCAAACCAACTGGATGGCACTGTGTGACAGTAATGGCCTTGTATAATGCCTGCCTCCAGCCCACTTTCCAAGCAGTGAAATAGGGGTGCTGATTCTGACCTCACTGGGGTGTTGAAAGGAGGGTCTGAGATGATCGTGTGTGTGTGTGTGTGTCCTCACTTCACTGCTCACCCCACCACCACCACTACCAAACACATACATCATAGGCCCTCTGCCTTAGCCCATAATTCACTTGCAGTGGGCTCTTCTGAAAGCCTGTCATGTACTTGCTGTATATGACCCTGGTCAATCCTGGCCTCATTTCATCTGTAAAACGGGGTAATAACCCTTCTCTGCTTGAGGAACCCCTGAGCCAGCAAGTATGCCAGCAGCTGCTTCAGTGCCAGAAACACAGGCAGACAGCATGTGCCTTGGTTCTATCCACTGTGCAGGCAGCCTGGAGCCCCTTGCAGGAATGAACCCCCTCCCTCACTTCCCTACCCCCCCCCACAAGTATACACTTCACTCTCTGCCCCCGAGTCAGCGCCTGGCAGTCGAGCATTTTCCACCCACGGCCCTGCACGGGCGCCCGCTCATCCATGCCGCCCAGGTAATTAAGTTGATATTCCAACACGGCTTCCCCCCCTGACCTTTTGGAAACAATGTGTTTTGCTGCATCAACAAATTAACTGCAAATCAGATGCTGTACTCATAAATGTGGGCTTCATATCCAATGAACATACTCACCTGGCCCACATGGCTGACAGATACAAACGCCGAGGGCCAGCAGAGGCCAAAGAGCCCCTCTCTTCTCCAGGACCTCCACGTCAATCACACTTTCAGACTTACCCTCTCCGTGTTTGTGTCTCCCAGCAGCCTCATGGCCAGGTGGTGAGTTGACAGTATGGAAGTCCAAGCAGGAAGGGAGTGGATACTCACTGGAGGGGAGTATTTGTCCTTAGAGGGCCACCCAACTTCCTCTTATGCATCTTCTACACCAAGGACACCAAGGTGTCTCTATATGTGTCTGACTATGTCCTTCCCTAAGTTCCTTCTACTGCTTTAGGGACAAAATTCAAACTTCTTATCCTGGTATTCAAGGTCCTATATTATCTGACCCCTTAACTCTTCCAGCTCCCAGCCTCATATTCACTCCTGCTCTAGCTTTGCTCAACTACCATGGTTCCCCAAAACCATGTACCATGCCTGCTCACCCAAGTTGTGCCCTCTGCCTAGAATGCTGTTGACCTCTGTGTCTCAACTCAGGTCTCATACTTGAGGAAACGGCACTGAATTTCCTACCCCCTTCATGCAAGATAAGAGTCAGCAGACCTAGGCATCCATCTATCCCTCTTGCATTCTGATCCTGCCCACCAGAGTGGGAGCAGAGACCATATCCTGTTCACTGGCTTACCCCTATGCTGGCATAGATTGGACCCCACTGCTTAAATGAGTGAACAACTGAAGCTCACCCTCCTTTGAGCAACACTGGATAGAGATGCTCAGATAAGGAAAGAAGGAGATTGACGTCAATCTCTTGCTGTCCCTCACCCTCTTTATTTTTCCTGTAAGGTACATATTTCTAATCAGAGCTGCTAACTTCAGAAGGGAGAAGGGTTAGTAAAACCATGTCAGAAAGGGTTGTAAATGGCTTTGAGAATGTTACTTGACAAATAACACCGTGTAATAAGAATCCCTGCTTGTTTTAGTTCCCACACTAACCATGTGGCTTCATGCTGGTCCCTTATCCTCTGTGGGACTCTTGTTCCCTGTCTCTATAGCAGGAAAGCACTTTATCCTTAAGTTGCCTCACCAGGAGGATGTGAAAGTACAAAGGAGAGCAGAGATGTAGAAATGCTTTGAAAGGAAAATGTATCAGATATAAGAGAGTATTATTAAAATCTAGTCTCCAATCGATCCTCCCTCAGAAAACCAAAGTCCCCACATCCATACAGGCTTTTTCTGGAAAGATTTATGAATGTGACGGGACAGAGAATCATATGGCCCCATTTCATCATCAGAACCATGGATCAGACCGTGCTTTAATTGTACACTCTGATACAATAGTCACAACAGTGCTAATGATTCCAGAGTTATTTCCATTTTAAAGAAGAATCAACAGACTTAATCTAAAGAAAAGGACCACTGCTCCATCGAGTCTCTGAGGCTAAATCTTTATAGAAGAGCAGATGCTGGGTTCAAACCACCGGTCTTTCAGTAAACAGCCCAGTGCTTAACCCTCTGCACCACCAGGACTCCTTAACTGAGGCTTGTTGTGGTGGTTGTGAAGTGCCATTGAGTCGGTTCCGACCCATAGCGGCCCTGTATAGGGTTTCCACGGAGCAGCTGGTGAGCTTGATCCGCTAATTTTGCAGTTCAAATGGCTTTGCAGCCTGCGCATTAACCCACAGCACCATACCGGGACTCCAACTGCAACTTAGAAAAGCTAAATTACTTGCCCAAGTGACAGAGCTAAGATTTCACCGACTAAAAAAATGACAGAATCAAGACATAAGCCTTTCAAATCCAAAGTGCCTTTCTTGGGATTTTAGCCTTTCAAAGAAAGATTTTTTTCCCTCACGATATAGGTTGACCCACCAGACTATCCATTACTTAAGGGTATGGACTGTGTCTCCCTCACCTCTGAATCCCTGGTCTTCCATAAACATGCATGGAGGGAACCCTTCCACTCTGCAATGGTGACTCTGCTCCCCCCTCCCCCAACTAGACTTGACCTTCAGGAAGGCAGGCACCCTTGTTGGCCCTGTCAAAACCTCCAGTCTTTACCTGACCCCTCCTGCCATGGCCAGGCTCAGGAAGTACCAGGTAAACCGTTGAATTAAATTCTTCTCACCAAACATTTCCAAAGGCCCAAACATTTTGCAGCAGCAGCCAGTACAGGTACATCTTGATCCAGCCAGAGAACTGGGGATCACATGTGCTTTCTGTGCACAGGTCCCCAGACCACTCCATTCTCTGCATCCTCTGCTTTAAGGCTCTCCTGGTTCTACCTCCTCCTCTCATGATGGTAAGAAAAGCGCTGGGTTCACAGTCTTCTCACCGTCTCCCTAATCTATTTCTTTCTCCATGGTGGGCTGTGCTCCCTGCCACCTAAGGTGTGGTCTGTGGGCTGGGTTGCAGAGACACCCCCCCCCCCCAGATGAGGTCTCTGCCTTAATAGAGCTCACAGTCAGGTGGAAAAGAGCGTAGACACTCACCCACATTGTGAGTTCTGGGTCCAGTTTCCCAAGCCCGTGGAACCTTCCCAGGCTTCCCCCTTCTCTCCACGCCCTCCCCCTAGCCTCCACCACTCACTCCTGTGACCTGCTCTAATTCTCCCCAGAGGACTGAAATCTCCTCCATCCCTGCCCCAACTCTCATCCACCCCCAGCACTGCAGCCACCGTGATCTAGTAGCCCCACCTCCACTCCCCTGGAAGCAGAAGCATCTTCATTGGGAGCCTGGCTCTGCAGTGCTAGGCCTGGCATCCCTTCAGTGGGACCCTCATGATCACATTCACAGATGAGGACACTGAGGCCTGGGGACACCACTGGCTGAGCAAGGTCACTGGGCTAGCAAGCTAAGCAGAAACCCCATCTCTGGTGTAATCAGGAGGAATCTCCACAGGTCAAATGTTCTACTCATAACTTCAGACCACTCCCCCCATGATCAACGTCAGATCTGCTGTAAGCATCCAGATGCCTGCTTGTCATCAGGCTCATGGCTGTCCCCAGGGGCCCTACAGTCCTTGGCTGGATGTCCTGATAATTAGTGCAACTGTCTCCTCTCCTTCCGCACCCTATCCCAGGGGGGTCTTTAATGCACATCCTCAGAGAATTCACCTTTCTCCTCCTGGTGACTGCCACAGGAAGGGCACATCATGATGTGTTCCTGCATCGGAATATGCTCAAAACTCATGAATCCAATCCCTGTCTGGACCCAGTCTCCTCTCCCTGCCTCTTTTCTATGATGACTAGTTCCCTTGGTACTACTGGAAAGCTGCCCATCCCCCATGTCAGGAAGGGCAGTGTCTCCTTATTCTTGGTGTATGTGCCAAGTTTTGTTTGTATCTATTTGGACATTTTGGACCATATTACCCTTTCTTGGTATCTTTAACCTCCCACCCCTTCCCTGATTTATTCTGCTAAACTAGGTTGGCTATGACTGAAACTGCTTTCTTCCCACCATTTGTAAATCCAATTACAGAAGAACCAGCACTTCCTGATCAAAGGAAAATCAGTTAATTATAGAACCTGGAGAACTGTCATTTGTTGTTTCTGTGTGTCAGGAAGTGGTGGTGGTGGTGCTGGTGCTGATTGTAAGCCGTGGAGCCTGTTCTGACCATCTGCTGAGTACCTGCTAGCTACCAAGTCTTGCCCCCAGGGTCAAGAGAGAAACGGGACAAGTACATTGATAATGATAATTCACTGGGCTAAGTGCTGCCCTACACTGCTCAGGAATGGGTGGCAGGCAAGGTGGGCCTCCGGAAGAGGTGGTGTTTAAGTCATAAAGGATAAATAGGATCCACAAGGAAATGGAAACAAGAGAGATCCTGAGGTATTCAACAAGGGGTTGAGCAAGGCTGAAACAGCCGGTACAGGAGGGAATAGCGCCTAGAACCTGAAATACTTGTGGCAGCATTTGTTTAAATGCAGGTGAAATTCATATAAAATTAACCACTTTCCAAGTATACAGTGTAATGGTGTTTAGTACATTCACAGTGTTGTGAACCACTAGCTCTGCAATATTTTCATCCCTCCAAAATCTACCCTCACGCCCATGAAGCAGTTACTTCCAACTCTCCCCTCTCCGTGGCCTTATGGGTTTACCTATTCTCGGTATTTCATATAGATGGAATCATACATGTGTGACCTTTTGTGTCTGTTTTATTTATCATTAGGCAGCATTTTTCAAAGGATATTAATGGGTATTACAGGAAAGAGGGTCTGTGTCCAAATAAATTTGGGGAATACACGTAAAACTTTAAAGCAAATTAATAGGTGTTTGTACACTTGCTTTTGATGTTTTGTTTGTTTGGTATTAATTCCAAGACTTGGCAGCCTTTGCTGTGCTCACAGCCATTATGAATCTCCAAAAGAAGCAAGACAGTAAACAGAATTTTCAAGACTTTCTAGCCAGGAAACCCCCCTTTTTTTTCTTATACAATGCATCTCCCAAGATGCTATTTTTCACAAGACACCTTGTGAGCTTCTGGCCCTAAGATGATATAAGCTAGCAGTGGCATGGTTGAGCAAGGAATTTAAAATCCACTTAAGAACCAGTGGATTGGGAAGGGCAGATGCTGAAGGCATGGATTCTGCTGGTGATGGCAATGTTGGTAGTAAATTTTCAACTTGCAGCAGCCCAAGTAACAGGATCCATAGGATTTCCTAGGCTGTATGGCACTTAATAATAACAATCTTCACAGGAAAAGCCTTGGTGAGTAGTGAGTTATGAGTTGGGCTGCTAACTGAAAAGATGAGACTTTCTAATCCTGTAGGAGTCCTGGTGTGGCGTTGTGGGTTAATGAGCTGGACTGCAAAGTCAGTTTGAACTTCAACGTTGGTGGTTGAAGCTCACCAACTGCTCTTCAGAAACCCTAAGGATCTCTATGGGTGGAAACCAAGTCAGTAGCACTAAACAACAACAATCCTGTAAAGGTTTTATAACCTCCAATGAGGTTATTAACTATGAATTGGAACCAACTTGAACGCACACAACCAACAATCTTTACAGGAGTCCTGGTGTGGTGCTGTAGGATAAGCACTGGACTGTTAACCACAAGGTCAGTGGTTCAAACCCACCAGCCACTCCTCAGAAATCCTATACAAGGTTGCTATGAGTCAAAACCAACTCTACGGAACTTAACTACAACAGTCTTTACAGAAGCAGATCCCTAGGTCACATGCTACCTTGGAGCCACTGGGTACGCTGGAACCACTCAGTTGACAGTTGAGTGCTTAACTATTGTTACAGCCCTAGGGCTCCTTAGTGGTAACAGTTGCTAATGTCTTTTTTCAGTATTGTGCAAAGAACTTGACAGACATCATCTTAACAGGAATCATCCCAACAGCCTCTCCAGTAGGGAGTGGTACTACCCATTCTTTGCATATGAAGAAAGTGAGGCTTGCAATGATCAAACACCAGGTCCTTGGTAACACAGTAGTAAGCAATGGGCTGACTGTCTGACCCCAGAGACTCCCTCCTAAGCACCCTACCACACTGCTGCCCTAACCAGAAGGTCTGGAAATAGAAATGAGGAGACCTGAACTGGAGCAGCGCACTGGAGTGGGATAGGAGTTACCACAAGTCTAGTGGACAAGCACAAGAGAAGCAGAGAGGTAGTTGGGGGTGGCATGTTCTGGAGGGGGTATCTGCTCGTCATTCAGGGGACACCCTGTGCACTCACGGTGGGAAGGCTCGCCCAGTCCTGTTACTTCCTTCCGACAAAAAAACGTATACTGACTCAGTTTCCTTTTATCCTGCACATTTCCTGTAAGCCACAAGGTATGGCTCACTGGGTGACAGTACCCATCTCTCTAGACAGTGCCCCTGTCCCCAACACTAGGTAGCCTCTACCGAAGAAAGGTCACCATGCCTGCAGCCACCCCACACTCCCTGCTTATGGCCTAGGAGCTGGAAGCCATAGTGTATCTCCATCCCCTCTGCTATCAATGTGCCACCCACCCACTGCCCATCTAATCAGCTCCAACTCATAGCCAGTTGTCACCCTGTAGGACAGAGTAGAACTGCCCCTTAGGATTTCCAAGGTTGGACATTTTTGCGGAAGCAGAATGTCCTATCTTTCTCCCATGGAACACCTGATGAGTGCAAACTGCTGACCTTTTCACTATCAGCTGAGCACTTTAACCACTTTGCCAGCAGACCTCTTCTGCATGCCATGTTGTTGTTGTTAAGTGCCATTGAGTAAGTTCCGTTCATAGTGACCCTGTATAGAGTTTCCAAGGAGCAACTAGTGGGTTTGAACTGCTGACATTATAGTTTGCTGTCCAGTTTGCTGATTCTAGAGCGCCACACCAGAAGTCTATGCCATAGGGGACCCCAATTCTCCACCAAGTCCCCTTAGGCTGCTCTGACAGACCCTGTACTAGGCACCAGAAATCCAGGAACAACTGAAGCATGGCTGTATCCTCTAGGAGTTGGGTTTAGAAAATGAGTTGTAAGGCAAGTTCGATACCCAAATTATTGCTCTTTTCAACTGAAGTTTAAATCAGCACCATCCAAGAGAAACGGCAGCCACAAATGTCATCTCAAATGCATGTTGTCCTAATTGTGGTGAAAATAAATAGAAACAGGTGAGGTTCATTTTAATATATTTTATGTAACCCAATATATCCCAAAGATATTTATATTTGTTAATGTTCAAATGGACCACAAGGTCAGCTAGAATCAGAAAGTCAGTAGTTCGAACTTACGAGCCACTCCTTGGAAACCCTATATAGGGTCTATATGAGTCAGAACCAACTTGACAGCACTTAACAACAACAACAATGTTCACATATCCATATAACATAAATGAATATTAAAACTTATCAATGAGCTATCTTACGTTCTTTTTTCATACTAAGTCTTTGAGAGCCCAGAGTATATTTTGCACGTACAGCTCATCTTAGTCCACACTCCCCACATGTGGCCACTGCCCTGTGTTGGGTGGGACAGGTCTAGACTGGATGGAAGAGTGATGGACCTTTGTGAACTCAATGGTGGGATAGTGTAAAACCAACTGGAAGCCTCCCAGGATTTGCTGTGAATCTTGGTCTGGTATGGATTTTTACCTTCCTTACTATGCCTGCCCATCTCCTACACCTGCTCCGTGCATGTGGATGCCAGGCTCTTTATAAGGATGACTCTTGGCTTTCAAGATAAAGGGTTGGAGGGTAGAGATGAGAAATCCGTGGGTCTTGATTTCAAAAACTACGCATTCTATGCAAATCTCACTTGTTCATCAGACATTTACTTAGCAGTATGTTTTTGCAAGTCCCATGCAAGGTCCTACTGGCACAGTGATGAATCCCTCAAGGGACTGAAATTTTAAATGATAGTGGGGAGAAGGGCCTTGGTGGGGGGATACTCCCACATGCAGGGAGCACTGGGCAGTGGGAACACTAGAGGCAGCATCTGATCTGGGCAGGGAGCAGAGGGAGGCTTCTTGAAGGTGGTTCTCCCTGCGCAGAGTGCTAAAGGACAAGTGCACATTTACCAGGCAGACCAGGCTAGGGTAGGTCATTGCATGTGTGGGCACAAGTGCCCAGGGCCATCAAAGAGTCTGCTTGGGGTGGGCATGTGGGCAGTTGGGGGAAGGGTTTATGTGGAGCCCACAGGAGCCAGGTCTTGGAGGACTTGGAAAGCCAGCCCAGGACCTTGAGCTGTTTGTAGCCCAAGGATGGGGGTAGGGATTGCGGCACTAGAGATCTTGAAGCAGGGATGTGACATGGTTGGGTCCCACTTTAGAGAGAGTCCCCTTGGCCTGTGTGGAGAAGGGACTGGGGGAGGAGATCAGGTCAGGGGGCCCTGTCGGGGGTAGGGCAGGGTGGGGTGATAGTCATTATCCAGGCCAGAGACAAAGCCAGAACTAGAGAACTGAAAATGGGAGCAGACCCAGAAAATGGAATCTGCAGAGCTGGTGACCACTCTACTGTGGGGTGGGGGAGGTGTTGAGGAGGCCCTCTGGTGCTGGTTTGGGTGGCCAAATACTTTTTCCCGAGCTGTGTGTGGAAACGCATCCACCCATCTCGTGTGTACTGATGTCTAAAGTTTCTGCTTTAATGCAGCCACAAAGACTCCTTCCCACCCGACCGCCGCCTCCCAAGATACAGCGCTCTTCGAGGCCCGTGAGTAGCTGGAGGATCTGCTCCTCCCCTTAACACTGCCTGAGCCAGCCTGACTAAACCTTGGGAGTTTGAATTTGCCTTGCAAAAGAAAAATGGGAATTGGGTTTACCAGCTTCCCTTTCTGCGTGGCATGAACCTGAACTTGCATTTTCTGAGACCTCTCCCTCTTTTTTCTGAGCAAGTTCGGCAACTTTCAGGTCAGAGCTGTAGGTAACTGGGGGGCCACCGTGTGGTCTCTTTGCCGTGTGTGCATCATTTGAGCAAACTTCATAGGTTGATCCATATTTCTAGTCAATGAGCTTTAAAGCCATGCTCCACCTCTTCCTCACAAAGGAAGCAGAAATCTGGCAGCAAGGGTCTCCTTCCCACTGGATCTTGGTTTGGAAATGCAATTGATGTACCTTCCCGAGGGCAGAACCTACGCCTAGAGAATATTGAAACTCAGATGGAAACAGGTGGTACTCCTCTTCCAGATCTCACGTGGATCTCCCACCTTCCCTGAAAGTGCAGAGTACTGGTAGAAAAGCAGGATATACATACTAAACCCCCCAACACCTAGGAATAGGGTGGGAGAAGGAAAGAAACCCATGATTTTAAAAGAGGAATGCCACAGAAAGCTGTTGGCTGTGGGGCCTATGCTAAGCATTGGTGAAGTCATTTTTCCATAAGCTCTGACTTTCAGCCATGCTGAGGCCTAATAACTTTAGCAGGTACCTTTTAAATGGGCAAGTGGCCAGGACCCTTGAGGTGAGTCTGTTTACCTAGAAAAGAGTTTCTCCGTCTACTGTTTAAGGCAGCCATTGCTCCTGCCGCCAGGCTCCTGCCCAGCAGGGATCAGGTTTCCCACAAACTCGTGTCCCCCACCTCTACCCACCTTATCAAATGCATGTACCCAACTCTATCTTGTGAAAAGTAGAGAGGCCGAGGCGTGCGGTGACCCAGCTGGACTGCGCGTATCTGTTTCTAATCCCCAGTGCATGCACGAAGCATTGGTTGGGTGGTGGCTCCTCTTTGCGTGTGTGTTGCATATTCTGACACTGTTCTCCTTGCCTTTCCTAATTCTGGGGGAGTTAGATGGCTGACGTGGGGCTTTGGGGGGCTGAGATGCCTTCATCTATGGCAGCCGGGAGTCTGTGTTATTGAACAGCCATGTGGGATGGGTGCATCCTTTCCCCCAATCAGTACCGCTGTCTAGGCCTGGAATATCCTGCCTTTGGAAGGAAGGCACAAACAGCAAAAATCACACAAAAACCCTTCTGGGGACAGGCAGCCCCTTCTAGGTGAACCCTTGTGAGAGGTGCAATACAGGGATTGGCAGCATGATTTCGGGGCAGAGTTGTGTTTGAATCTCGACTCCACCACTGACCTGTGATGTAAGCTCTCTGCCTCTCACTTTTCTCTGTGTGGCATACCCTAGAGGGTTTTTTGGTGAAGACAAACATCCGTAGCATTTGTAAAGTACCTCGCAGTGGTGTGTCATTGAGTCAGTTGCAACTCATAGAGACCCTGCAGAGGGTTTCCAAAGCTGTAAATCATTACAAGAGCATCAAGCCTCATCTTTCTCCTACAGAGAGACTGGTAGATTCGAATTACTGACCTTGCGGTTAGCAGCCCATTTCATACTCCACTACGCTACCAGGGCTCCTTTTCACACATCGTGGTTTTTAAAAACTTAAAGTTTCTAAGGAACAATCAGTTTTATTAGTAACTACCATTTACCTAAAATTTTACAGATGGCAAATCCTTTTTAGGTACGCCATCCCAGATGAGCCTCACAGCAGTCTGTGAAGCAGATGCCATCATAACCTGTTTTAGAGATGAGAAAACGGATGCTGAGGAACTTAACCCAAGTTCCTCAGCTGGCTAGTGAGTCACCTGACTCCAGAGCCCTTGTTCTTTCCAGCATACCATGCTCCCTGGTGCCTCCCTCCTCATGCAAGAAGCTGTAAATAATGGGGCAGAATCTTTAGTTGAGGGGGGAAAAGTAGCCAGCAGCCGTCAGGGCACGCCACACAGAGTCTCTAGGAGAGTGTTAGACTCTGGCAGGAATACAGAAATGCCTAGAATTGTGCTAGGTACTTCTATCCATTATTGTCTCATCTATCCTGAAAACAGAAGGTGCTTCCCCAATTTGGAACCAGGACCACAGAGATGAGAAGAGAGAAGCCAGCCTTTGGGTTCAGATTCCTCACCAAGCCACCTCCTCTTTAACCAAAGTTATCCAGTTATCCAATAATTCCTTTTAAAGACCTAGGATCTGAGGCACCCAGGGATTCTCTTGGAAAGCATGATTCAGGGCAGGATTGCTCTCCTTAGATCAAATTGAGTCTTGAAGACAGACATTGGGACTCACTCAGTGTATTCTCACCAGTGTGGGGACTCATGAAGAGGAATGTGTGTCTAGCCACATCCGTGGCCCCTGACGACTTGGGACAGGAAACGTTGCCACAAGGAAACACTTAGTTGCAGCTGCCTCAGCTACTGCTCTCTGATGGAGGTACTCTGAACTGTACCTCCCTTGGTTTATGGCACGTGAAAGGAGGTCATATGTCTAGGACTAGCTCTCCTGGGCATGGAAGTCAGACAGGTCCAGCCTGGTTGAATCCCAGCTTAGCTACTTCCTGACTGTGTGGTCTTGAAGACATCTTCTCTGAGCCTTAGTTTCATCTTCCATAAAATGGGTTCATTTTATCACTTGATGAGAATAATGAGACCAGGTAAGTATAGTGCCTAGTGTTGTCCCTGGCATGAAACAGGCACATATATACCCCTCAACTGACTTGTACCAAGCAGGGCCACTAAGGGACTGGTTTGAAAGTGCTAGAAAGTAGTGCGTTCTGGGGTCCTGTATTCCCTGGTCCCTAGGGGCTGTTCACTCAGAGTGCATTCATGCAAGCTTTTCCAGTGGGTGCCACTGCATGCTTGGTGTGAACCTGAGAGGAACTGGGTACAGAACCTCCTAAGGACTTCAAAGAGGACAGACCAGCAAGCTTCCATGTTAGGAGCCAGGAGCCCAACTGGGTTTTGCTGGATCACTTAGCTGAAAGCCTTCTGGGCTGAAGTGGCCTGGAGTGTTCAGGGATATCAGAGAGCCTGCCATTCAGTCTTTCTGGCCGCAGCTTTGTAGCCCAGCACCTGTGGCTAGAGTTCAGATGTGGGCAGAGAATTGGGATTTAACTTTTTTAAAAAAAAAGAAAGAAAAAGGAAAGAGTAGAAGAAAGTATCACTAGTGTCTCACGTACTAAGAGGATGTGACTGGGGCACACGGGGGAGAGCCAGGCTGCGGTCGGCCTGCATGTGAAGCACTTTATAAGCTCTGTATTTATTATTTCTTGCTCACCATTAAAATCAAATGTGGTTGGTGCTTTTGTATTCAATACACATTTAACCCTGCCAACTTAGATTTCTCAGGTTTTAAATCCAGTGGGGAATTGGCTGGTTTCCCAACTTTCCCCTCAAGTTTCCCTTGAACAGAGCTCTAAATCCCTGGTTAGCATTTTCTTCCCTAGTGATGGTGGGGCCAGTTGCTGGTATGTGTGTGTACACGCATGTGTGTGCATGTGCACACGTACTCGTCCCCAGCCCCCACCCTCCCTAAGTACCCCAGAAAGATGAATGTGATCACTGAAATATGATGGGCTGCTTGTTGGCATCATCTTGTGATTTGGGTTTAATTAAACCATTTTGGCTGCGTGTGTCAGTGCCTGGCTGTGGTTCTGGCTGTTCATCAGAGGCCACGTGTATGTGTGTGTGTGTGTGTGTGTCTCCTCTGCAGGTTCCTCTGTGTGTGTTTGTGATGTCGTGTGTATGTAGATATTTCCGTGGCTCTGCGCATGGTTCGGGTGGTTGTCTGTGAGTGTAATTTTGTATCTGGCTCCAGCCACACCAATCAGGTGAGAGTGATTCTGGGTGTCTTTCTCTCCCTCGCCCGCCTGCTCCAGCTCCAGCTCCAGTTCCCTCCCTGCCTCCCCTCCCCCTTTTTCTCCAGCTCGGTCTGTTTTATCAGCCCCTAATGAAGCAGTCTCCTCCATCGATCCTGCTGATTGCCAACCCATTCCTTTTGTTTGTTGGCGCTGAGCCATTCAGCGGCACTCTGACAGCTCAGCTCGTCTAATTAGCTCTGTTGTTCTTTTTCCCCATGTTTCACCACGTTGCAAGTTCAGTCGAAGTTGCCACAAACTTAATCCCCCCATTTCAGCCACAAGTTCACATTCTTAACCCGCCTTTATTGTAGCAAGGAACAGCCTTGTGCAGGGACAGGCTGACAGACCGTCATGTCTGACTTTCCCTGAAATCCCAGCAGGGCCTCCCAGGGCAGGGCCAGGGCCAGACAGCTCCATCCTCCCACCTGCACTCTGCTTGTGTGGTGAATGGCTGGAATGATTGTGTTTACTAAGCTGCCAGAGGATTCTGGTTCTGGCATGGGAAACCTGTTCCGAACTGGAATGGATCGGAGAAATACCCATTCGTCTACTCATTTATTCAGCAAATGTTGACTGAATGTCTGCTGCGTGGCAGGTACTATTTCAATAACAATGATAATAATAGTAGCATTTATCTTGTGCTTCTTAGATTCCAAGCAGCCAAATTCATTTGCTTTTTCAAAATCTTACTGCACGGCCACTGTATACCAGGCATTGTGTTTGGAGCTAAGCCAACATAAGGTCATCTTCTTCTAATTCAGAGATCCTACTTCTACCCCAACCCACCCACCCAAAGGTCTTCCTTGTGTTGTTGATTTGAAAGGGACATGTAGGTCAAAGAGAAGCAGGATGAGCATGGATTGAGCCCCTGCATCTTCACAATGACGGCATAAAAGACAACCATGAGCTTGATGGTCAAATGCACTTGGCTTTTACCCCAACTTTGATTTGCCAAACAAGCCTGAGATCAGATTGCCCACTCCAAAGGAAAAACTGTGGTTCTGTCAGACACGTGGAGGCCTGAGCACTTGATGAGACTCTAGAAAGGCCTTTCATGTTGCCAACTTCTGCAATCTGGGTTCCTAAGCCATTGTGCTGTCACCCACACATCAGTGGGGAAGGGAATGTTCAGGTATGAAAGCAGGCAGGACAATATGGATGTGTTCTCTCCATCCATACCAGCCCTGTACCAGCAATGATGGTACTTCCTATCTTGGTCCCTCATCTGCAGAGAGAAACACGTCCCCTTGGTACACTGGGAGGCTTCTTGTTGTTGTTGTGAAGTGACATCAAGTCAGTTCCGACTCATAGTGAGTGACCTATAGGGTTTCTGAGGAGCGCCTGATGACTTTGAACTGCTGACCTTGTGGTTCAAACCGGCTTGCAGTCCATTGTTTATCCTACAGCGCCACATCAGGACTCCACTGGGATGTTTAGGCCATTTTTATTAGCGATGGAATTCACAGATAAACTTTCTGTGGTTCTGCTTTCCTCATCCCCTCTGTGGACCTGAAACTGTTAGAAGATAATGGTACCAAATTTAAAGTCATGTGGGCTAATGCACTGGACTGCAAGGTCAGTCTGAACCACACAGTCAGCAATTCAAACTCACCAGCTGCTCTTTGGCAACCCTATACAGTGTCGCTATGAGTCAGAACTGAACTTGACAGTACCTAACAACAACAACTATATTGATTGGACAAGATGAGTATCCTTCTAAAACCCCAGGAAATTCTTAGGCTAACCCACATTGCCAGCTTTGATGGGGAAGGGAAGGTGTCTCTTACTGTGGACCCCCATATCAGCTTTAACAGGTATCAGGCCAGGGGAAAGACAAAAGAAGAAAAGAAAAAAATCTTGTCATTGCAACCTAGGCTGTGAGCTTAGGAAGCTGTTTATTTATTTCCTTTTCAAATATGCCCACCAAGTTCCTGATACAGATCTGTGCTGCTGAATGTGGCCACAGTGTCCAAGCCAAGGCCTGCTCAGGAGGACTAGAGCACAGAAAGATGGTTTTCTAAATAATACTCTTTTATTTGTTTCTTCCCCATCTAGAGAGGAAAATAGGCATTCTGCAATTCAGTCATACAGTGAGCAAAATAAGCACGGGAATGAACTCTAAAAATAAAATCCGAGTGAAACCTTTTTGTACTCTAATACCTGTGTCTGGGTTCCAGAACAAGGCAGAGGGAATTAATCATTAATGAGGGCCTCTGTTCCAGGCCCTATGTAGACACAGCTCGATGAATCCTCACAGCAAAGAGGCCCATGGAACTCTCCCCATACTGTAGATGAGGAAACCAACCTCCTTAGACAACGTCTCCTATATGAATGGACCTCGACTGAGTTCCAGTTTAGGCTGAAAATTAAGTGGAAGTATTTCCATAATAAATGGGGATCTTGTAGCCCATGTCTTGAAAATCCCTAAACGTCTCTTTTAGGGTGACTTATTCAAATCTGGTAGCGTAGTGGTTACGAATCGGGCTGCGATTCGTAGTGGTTACGAATCGGGTCAGCAGTACGAAACTACCAGCTGCTCTGCGGGAGAAACATGAGGCTTTCTGCTCCCATAAAGATTTACAGCCTCGGAAATCCCATTCAGGGTCGCTATAGGTCGGAACCGACTCAACAGCACTTAACAACAACAACATTCAAATCTTCAGGATGTTTTGAGACAACATTTCCAGTTCACTCCTTCTTGGGACTTTCCTTGTCTCCCCTGCAGGTCCGCCCTCCCCGTCCACATGTCGTTAAGAGACCGAAGAGCAACATCACAGTGGAAGGCCGGAGGACATCTGTCCCGAGCCCTGAGCAGTGAGTACTGCCTTGCCCCCCTGCCTCTGTCTGCATGGAGAACCCATGGGGCCAGTGCTTTGTGAAGGCCAAGTGTGGAACCCTGACCTCTGAAAGGCTTCCATGGAGCCCAGAGTGGCCATTTCACAAAGAGGTCATTCAGGGAACAGGACTGGCTTCCACTACTTGCAGTGGTCACACCAGCACTAGGCCAGGGAGCCGGGCCTGGCAGGGTTTGAGTAGTGAGACCCAAAGGGGTCTTGGACAGACTCCAAAGAAGAAGGTATAGTCAGCAGAAGAAAGCTATGAACTTTGTCAAAAAGGAAACCTATTTAAGGAGAGTCACCACTTTCCTGGGCCTTCTGATGCCCAAGATCTCTGCTGCTCAGATTTCCTTATCCACAGGACCATCCTTATTTGCCATTCCACCTGATCAGTACCCTTTGCTCTCCTGTGCCTTTACTTAGCTATTCTTGTTTTTCTGATTTTCCTTCCTCAGACTTAGAAGCCTCAAGGGCAGGCACTGGGTTTTATGTCAAATACTGAGTATAGGACCCAGTTTAGAGTAAACTGCTGAGTAGATGTTGGAGAGATGAAATATGTGAATGAGGTAGCACGTAAGCAGTGGCCAGAAGCTGATCTGCCTGAATGGAGTAAGGGTTAAAGACACACAGAGCAACCCAACTCTAAGGCCAATCTGGAGAAAGTGGTGCTTCTTCCAACAGAGAAAATTCTTAGGGAAAGCAGTTAAGGGAGGTGGCAGGTCCCAGCCAGAAAAGAAAGAAATGAGTCTGAAATGTGACATCGTTGTGGTCTAACCATGGTTGTGATATACTTCAGCTTTCCCAGGAATCTCTACTTTATAGCATAGTACTGCTTGAGAGTGCTGTCTTCATACAGCCAGCCCCTCAGACCTTGCTGAGAACACTTTATGCGTGTGTCAGGGGTGCTTGGTTATGCAGAATCAGGAAAAGAGTGCTGCCTGGAGTTGATGTAGGTTTAACTTTTGCTCTGTACAATAGGATGGAGGAAGTGTTGAGAGCTATTACCCCTAGCCAAGATTGGCATGGATTATGACTGCCCCCTTGTGGAGAAAATGCTGCAGAGTTTCAGCATTCCACAGACCCTAAAGATTTCTCCTTACAGTGACTATTAAGAGATCTTAGAGTGACTTGGAACTTAGTCACTTTTCTTTAAATTCACCTCTTTAAAACTGGGTCAAATTCTTTTGACACCAAACTGGGATGCAGGGTCATGGGCCTGTAGACATTTTCCTGCATTGCACAAAAATACCCCAGACAAGCAGCACTCCACATTCTACAGAAAAGCATGACCCATTTTGTAGCCAGGTTCCCATTGAGAGGTTGGGCTTTCATGTTTATGCTGTTGTTTGTTCAAACTCAGTGCTTGGAGATGACTGTTGTGTGTCGGAGAGCCCAGTATCCTGGGAATAGTCTGAACTATGTTAATATTACTTTTAGTTGTGTTTTTTTGTTTTTGCTTTTTGCAACATATGCCTTGTGTTTTATTTTGATTCATGACAACTCTGGGGTTGAAAAAATAAGCTAGAGGGAGGGAGCAGGGTGGCTACTTTGCTGGGTTGGCAAACAGGCATGATAGAAAACAAATGACAGGTTATCTGTGATTCTGCCTTACTGAGGGTCTGGCCCACGATTAGATGGAGTTCATGTCAGGACGTCATTCCGAGGGTTTCTTTCCTCGTCACTTTTTTTTTTTTTTTTTTTAATGATGTAGACAGAATGCTGTTCTCCCATAATGCCAGAGACATTTCTGGTGTAACACGAGTATTTTCCTGCATCTCTTCCCAAGCTGCCCCCTCCCACCCCCCTACCGTGCTCTTCCACTTCCAAATGCCATGTCACAACAGCACTTGAATGTGTTTTTCTCAACTGTCATCAGCTCCAGCTGGCAAGACCAACTTCTTGAAACACAGGAAGCATCCAGCGGAAAATATTTTAATAAAACAGGCTCCTCATAAAATATTGTTCTGAGGAGGAAAGAACCAAGCTCCACCAATCTGTCGGCATTGTGTTGGGAGACTCGAGAAGACAAGCTGGCAGGCAAGAACCAGTTCCTAATGGGCCTTTGTTGGGAGTGTTTCCAGGCTAGGAACATGGACTTGTTAATCTAACCTGAGTTTTCTGGAATTACGGATCTCTGTCTCTACCAGTAATACCCAGGGGCATTGAATTTGGGTGACAGAAATAGATGCAAGATCTTTGAACTTGAGGAGAGAGATTCAGTCCTCCTGACTTCTTGCTCCAGCTCTCACTTCCAAATAACACATCAGGTAATTAACTTGTGGGCAGCAAGACAGAACTGATCAAGAATAAGACGGTTTCCACAGTCTCCAGCAGCAGCTCAGCATTCAGGGACTCCTTAAGACCCCGTGGCACCAGCCTTTGGCTCTCCAACCAATCCATCCATTGAAGTTCCTTTCTTCCTTTCCAGCTGATAGGCATGTATCCATTGATCCATCTGTCCATCTATCCAAGCATCCATTAATTCAGCAAATACCTTTGGAAATTTTTTAAGTGTGAGGGACCTAGAATTTTTAAAGGAAGTCCTTGTGCTGAATCTGTTGTTGACTTGCAACTTGCCAAACTGAAATTTTCCCATGTCATTCTCACTTCTTGATGTGTCACTGTAGGATAAGCACTGGACTAATAACAGAAAGGTGGTGGTTCAAACCCACCAGACACTCCTTGGAAACCTTATAAAAGGGTCACTATGAGTCCAAGCCAACTCAGCACTTAACAACATTTCTCTTCTTGAATCAGAGTAGATTTTCTAGCCCCTTAAAACCATTTGACTGCAATTGGAAGAACACACCAGAAAGATTTCTGCGGAAACATGGCCACTGATTTACAGGTAACATTAGCTGATTAGTATTTTGTTAATATTTCTCTTCTAGAAGTATTAGCAATTCCCATTGTTATTCAGAACAGGGTGATGGAATGCCTGGGGAATTCCCTCCAGTAAGAGTTAGGGTTAGAAGGGATCAGGCCAAGGGGCTGCAGGTCAGAGGCCAGTACATGGGAAGTTCATTGAACACCACTGAAGTTGGTATTTGTTTCCTTCCACCGAGTGGGAACTTGGGTTCAGAAAATGTACTTGATCAATGTCCCCCGCGTCACTCAGAAAGTGGCAGGGCCAGGATTTAGCATTCTACTTAATTTGCATTCTCTCTGTATCACAGGGGCCCTGGGGTCCACTCTAACTGGCGTTGCCCAGAGGCATCTCCATCTCCTCAGGTGACTTGCCAAGCATCCCACCCATGCCCTCTGGTTCCTTGGAGCTGGGAGCCAGAGCTGTTCTGACCTCTTTCTGCCAAAGAAGCAGCCTACACTGGTGCCAGAATACCTGGTACCTGGGGAAGGAAAGAGGAGTGGCATTTACTGAACAGCTCTGAAATGCCCTTTGATTTCCTCTCAGTGAGTTTGGGAAAGTCATTGGCTTTCCCATCTAACAGATGGAGAAACTGAGGCTCAGAGAAAGACTTGCATTAACGTACCCAAGGTCTCAACATTAGAAAATGGTGGAATCAGCTCTGAACCCAACTGTGTGATGCCAGAGGCCTCTGCTTCACCCTCCAGGTGGTATTGTTAAGAACCTACTTAGGGTTTTGTGTGTCTCTGAGTGCTGAGGACAGTGACTGCCTGCCATGGGTGTGGTGTGGTTACGGCTGCCAGCATGGTGGCTTTTAGCTGTAGTGTACATGGTCTCCAGGCCCCAAGTTATTCTCCTTTTTTCAGGCCTGATAGAGGGGAATTCCCCTTCCAATTTGATGCTTAGGAAAAGACAACGAAAGCCAGATGTCATGTGTCAACTCCAGTTCCTGGTTGCCCCTTGTGTGTCATAGTAGAACTCTGCTCCAAAGGGTTTTGAATGGCTGGTTCTTCAGAAGTAGGTTGCCAAGCCTTTTCCCAAGATGCCTCTGATCCAGACTCAACGTCCAACCCTTTGGTTAACCACCATTTATACTATCCAGGGACTAGCAAGAGACTAACAGCATTGGCTCAGGACTGCTTCCCCCCCTCTCAGACCTGCACATTGTGTAGACTAAGACCAAAGGCAGAGAGTGGCCTTGGGAATTCCCAAATGTCTCCCTCTACCACTCAACCAGCATCCACCAAGTGTCTGCTTAGAGGCGCCATTGGGAGCCAGAGTTGCTGGAGCTACAGAAGGAGAGAATCACATGCAGAACCAGAACCAACTTGTTTCATCTTAAGAGTGACTGAGAGGTGTCGAGTGTCTTCTTAGGCAATAATTAAAGGGCTTGCAGTCACTGGAATGTCTGAGATGAGCCCAGCTCTGATCACATACAAAGCCAGAACTCTTTTGTCCCCTAACAGGTGAGACAGGACATCCTCGATTCCCAAAAGGGGCCTGAGATTTCACTGTGCTAAGTAAGAATAGTCCAGATAGAGCCACCAGTGGCCCATGAGCCATTGTCTTGCTCACCCCTCTCTCTGGTCAGATCCATCCAAACTCTGCTCTTTGGATAATCTTTTTTGTTTGTAAAATTGATCTAGTAGCCTAATAGATGATTTGGAAGGTAAGGAAAAGAGACAAGTTCACTGAATCTCACTACTTTAATTCAAGTACTCATTAGCATTTCTGTACATTCCCTTCCAATCAGTTTCCTATGTATATCTTACAGAGCTGCAACTTCCTTGCAGTATTGGATCATATGTATTCTGTCCCCACCCCATGTCTTTGTAGTATACATCAAGAATGACCACAGAAGATCCTATCATGGGGCTGTATGTGGTCTACCTAACCTTGACCTTGTATATTGGATCATTAGATTCCTTCCAGAAAATACCAGGGTATCTTCATTCTTGAAGTTTTTTTCTCATTTTATGTTATTATGGGAAATGGAATGATTGACAACTACCACTAATCGAGAGCAATGTGCTAAGCACGGTACGAATGCTTTCATTTAATCCCCAGGGCAGATCTGTGGGGACAGGTATTATCAGCTGTTTTATACAAGAAGTAACTCATGTTCGAAGAGGTTGTCACTGTCCTTAGTCACACAGCTACTTAATGGCAAAGCTGAGCTTCAAACAGATCTTTCTAATGCCAAAGCCTATACCCTTAACTGGCCATACAGGAAGATTTCTGCTCCATATTGCTAAATAACTTCCTAAAGGAATTGTACCACTTTATACTTGCATCTGAACTGTGGACTTCCTGGGATTCAATGGTCTGGGAGACCCAGAGGAGCACTGTTAGCATTAGAAATCCTTCCAGCTGAGGAGATATTCTGCAGGTTGGTCTTGCTGGGCAGACAACCACCCACCAGACAGACAGCTAAGCTTCTTAGAAGGGGAGAGTGTGATCATCTGAACCACACTGTGTAACCACAGTACCCAAGGCCCTAGAATATTAAAATAAGATCAGAAAAAGCTGCCAGAAGCTTTTGGGGAGAGCTCTGCCCAAAACCCAGGTCTCAGAACATTTGATGATTGTGTCTCTTCACACCAGTTGTGCAGAAGGTACAATGTTTGTTCTGCTGGCTCCCATCATGACTTGGGCTCAGCTGTCCCATGGCTCCTGACTGTGGCTCACTTTTCCCTCCTACACATACCAGAGCTGCTCTGGGGTGGGAGTCAGCAAACCACTGCTCAGATGGTAGCCTGGGGCATGCACAGGATTTTGGCATCAGACAGGCCTGCCACTTACCTTTCCTAAAATCCTAGTAAGTCTCTTTGCCTCTGTTGTTGTTAAGTGCCATCATGTCAGTTCCAACCCATAGCGACCTTGCATAGAGTTTCTTAGGAGTGGCTCATGATCTTGAACCGCCGACCTTGTCATTCAAACGACTTTGCGGTCCAGCACATTAACCCACAGTGCCATACCAGGACTCCTCTTTGCCTCTATGTCCTTTTTTAAAAAAAAAAAAAAACGAAAATATGATGCCTATTAACATCCCAAGAAACCCTGAGAAATCAGCCACAGGAGACATGCTAACATGTTGTTAGCTCAGCATGCTGGTCCCCCAACTGTGGCCCCAGGCTCCTCCGCCTGCAAAGTCTTCTACAGTGATGACCTTAGCTTGGCCACACTGACTACCCACTCTTTCTTCTGCCCACAGCCTCTCTGTTTCCCCTGATAAAGCACTGACCATACATACCATCCTTCTTGTAGTCTCTTTCTTTCTCTCTCTCTCTCTCTCTCTCCCCCTCACCAGCAGTCTGAGAGCTCCTCCAGCAGGCAGGGATCATGGGGTCCTTCAGCTTTAACACTTTAACTCCTAGACTGAAGCCTAGCCCAGGCCTCTGCTCAGGGGAATTTGATTGAATGAATGAACAAAGGAATCATTGAAGGCAGGTTGCAGCTTATAGCCCAGCACTGTGGGGATGAGGGAGGGGGTGTCAGTTAACAGCCACAAGTATGTAAAGAGTGCCTACTGTGTGCCAGGCATAATTAGAATGTGGACATGAAGCTCTAGCACCTCCCCTGCCCTGGCCCTCTACAAACCACAAACTGTGACCAGCCCCTGGAGCAAGGCTCCAAGATGCCAGCTGGGCCCTGGGCCCCAGGGGGCAGGGGGCAGCTGTCTCAGCATTACCTCCTGGCAGGCCACCAGAACTCACTCCCTGAGCTGCTGGGAGTCCAAACACAGAGCAGAAGGTCACAGACCCAATTAGCAAAGTGAGAGGCTCCTGACCTGATACACTGTAACTCCACCCCCCCACACCCCCACCCCCACCACACACACACACAAAACAGTGAGTTATGAACCCTGGAAACAAAGCCCAGACTGAAAACGCAGGAACTGCCAAGGAGGGTCCCCTGACACACATCCCACCCCTCAGTCTACCCATGTCTAAAGAGCTGCAGCAGCCCAGGAAAATAGGCACCACTACTGCCGAGCCATTCAGAGAGATGTCACCATAGTGGACATTCATTCCAGCTGAAGAACCCAGTCTTTAGAATGCTTTAGGAGAATGTGCCCCATCCCTGAGACTACTGATTTCAGGCACCCCCGAAAGGTTTGCCATCCCAAATGAGAGCCTCCTTCTCAAATACCTGTTATGTGCCCAGCACTTTCTCATGTGCTTTCTTATTTAACCTCCTGTGACCCTGCCCCCTACCCCCTAACCCCAAATCTGCACAATGAAGTCATTGTTAGTCCTGTTCAACAACACAAGGAAGCTAAAGCTCCAGTATGTGAACCCAGCCCCACTCTGCCTCGGCTGCCACCTTTCCAGAGCTCAACCCCCAAATATAGGCTGAGGCCATCCAAAGGCAGAGGGACAACTGTTCTACACAGACTCTTCCACGTAGAGGAAAGTGCCCCCAGGTGTCCCCAGCCCTGCCACCCTGAAGAGATGGACAGTGAAGTGAGCCCCATGCCCTGTGCTCAGGCCTCTCCATCTCTGTGCCTCCACCTGATGGCCTGGAAGGACTACTCTGGGTATCTGTCTATAGGTGACTTTGACATTAGTGATTTTTACTGAAAGAAGGATTAAATGTACAGATGGAGGAATAACTGAGTGGATAAATGAACGAAGACTGGAAAAACAATGTGTATAACCCAACCCAAGAAAGTTGAGATGGAGGCTGCTACCATGAAATCTCACATCACCACTAACTATAACATTTCAGTCTTTGTTCTGGTTCAAGGCCCTTTATGACCTGGCCTCTGCCAACCTTGCCAGCCTCTGCTCTTTTTTTTTTTTTAAGTTTTTGTTGTGAATTGAGTGATAGTTGACATGGGAGAACATCAGCTTTACATTCATCCTATCATATTTTGTTTCACTGCAATGATTACAATCCCGTCCATGCATCATTTTTTTGTACAGTTTTTTATGTACACTGAAGCACTCAGGAATATATAACCATTCAAACAACCAAAGGGTATACCTCGCAAACCTGCCCCCCAGCCATCAACACAAAGTCCATCTCCCTCCCTGAGTCCAGAGTCCCCAGCCACTCCATCTCTCCATGTCGTCTCTGCCTCCATCTCTGACGTCGCCGCTTCTCTGGATAGGGTTCTGCACTCCACTCTTTTCCCTTGATGGTCCCAGGGTCCTCCACTCCTGGACTGCAAGATCAACCACTCCCCTCCTTTTGTTACAAAACATCTACCTTTACATTTGCAACACTCACAATCAGTCCTGATAGCATTTATTCACTATTGAGCCACAAGAGTCTTATCCCCACCTCCTTTCACCAACCCCGTCTAGTCAGGTTGGAAACCACTCAGTGGAGATTCTAGAGAAGGGAGAACCTTCCCCCGCACCCTCTGAAACTAGGCTCCCTCTTGAAAGCTTGTAAGCCAGTCACTTCGTGCCTTTGTAACCCCCTCATTTTGGGTAGCCAGTGTCTTAAGTTGCCCATACCAAGGGGGTGGGAATGATACCTGCTGTAAAGAGTCGTTCCCTCTTCCAACCTCTACTTTTAAAACCCCCACCCCAACTTCAAGTCCCCTGTGCCCACTTCTACTCCAGAGACACCTCCAAGCCATTGTGCAACCTCTGCTATACTCAGGATTAAAGACCCTGCTCTCATACCACCTCCCACGTGAAGCCTCCTCTGAGAGCAAGTAAGCCTCTTCTGAGGCGAGTAAGCCCCACATGTCCCCGACAGGTAGGAAGGGCCTGGTCTCACACACCCACCCAGCCCCACCAGAGCAGTTCACCTGACGGAACACCCTCTCGTTAGTATTCATGACTCATTACATCAGTGATTCTTCTTGTTGTTACTGTTTATACGCAGGACATCATGCTGTTTCTCCACACCTTCACAAGCAGCATGTACATTCATATGTACAAAGATCTATGTACATATCTGTGTCTCCAGTTCTTCTCCCTGAGAACTCTCCTAACCCTTATCCTGGGTCACTCAGAGAATACTTCTAATCCAGATCCAGAGCTTCCTCTGTGGGTCTTGCACCAAAGTCACTCCACATCCATCCCAAAGGCCCCTCTGTCTAGCTTCTGAATCTTTTTCTGTTGTTTTTTTTAAACCTATGCACACAAGGTGTGGTCATGTATCTGGTGATAGAAAGGAGGGGGCAGGACCTCCAGGGCAGGGATTCTCTGAGATGATTCTGGCATGTTATGATAAGCCCAGGGACCGAGTGGTGCAAATGGTTAACACTGATCAAAAGGTTGACTGTTTCAAGTTCATCCAAAGGCACTTTAGAAGAAAGACCTGGCAACCTACCTCCACACATCAGCCATTGGAACGTGTGGTGAACACTCTACTCTGACACACATGGGGCCATCACGAGTTAGAATCAGCCCAAGGGCAGCTGATTTATGACATTCCCAGCTGAGGGCCACTACGTAACTTTGAAAGCAGGGACCATCATGTTCATCCTTGAACATGCAGTGAAGACCCTGCACAGGATAATCCTGCTCAGAAGTGATTGGTAGATGATTATGGCATGTGGGTAATAATCGACGATTCTCTATGTACCAGGCACCATCGAAGTGTTTTACAATATTTCCATTTAACTTTTGTAAGACTGTCAGGAAAGTTGGAGAACCCCCATTTTACAGATAAGAAATTGAGGCTCAGAGAGATAAAGTAACTTTACCAAGGTTGCCTGGTTAGGAGGTGGAGGAGGTTGGAAGGCTGGACAGACTGACCTTCATTGGGTCTATCCCTGTTCATCAACCCCAAGGGAGCCAGGGCAGCCAGATCCTTTGTGTTGAAGTGAAATTATGCTTTTAAAAATGATCACCAGCACCCCTTCATTACCTCTGGAGACCAAGTCCTTGCTGATTTTTTTTTTCCCCTTCTTTATCTCAAGTACATTTAAATGTCAATTAAATTTGAAATATCTACATTTGTCAGCATTTCATTTTGGGCCAGCGTGACGTGCTGCTGATTTGTCCACGCAATGTGACACATGAAAAAAACTCTCAAGATGCAGATCTTCCTCATTAAAAAATAAGCCTGTGCGATCCCGGTGAGGCAGAGAGCCACAGAGCACGTCCCCACTTCCTGACGCCGTGTCTCTGACATGGTATTTAAAAAGGAACAGCCGCGCCTGTCACCACTGTCACACATGCTCGCTAACCGGCGACACGTTAAAACCAAACATTAGAAAGGGTTCGGGAAGTCATCTGCATGGTAACTCCGCGCCGAGATGAGGTGGGCAGAGGCGGGAGCTGCCGTGGGGAGATGGTGGGGGTCTCCACAGTGATGGACAGCAGGCCTTTCTTTCTCACCAGACTCAGGCAGCCCTCGCTGGGTAGCCAAGTTTGCCACGACCCGCCTTTTCACAGACGGCTCTTTGTGTATCATAAAATCCAGGCAAGTGGTGGGTGGCAGACTGCAGGGTGGTAGCTGAATTGGGTTAATGAGGGAAGAGGTACACCTTTTTTTTTTTTTTTTAATATATATTCTGCCTTAAGCTACTAAAAAATTTAAACCTGGACGTTTTCGATGGTTTATCCTTTATCTCTGACAAATATCTGGCTATGTGTTTCATGGGAGAACATGAGCAATTGAATTTAAATAAGGTTATTTTGAAAGCTCACCTTTTATTAAAAGTCGAGGGGGCAATACCCTACCTCTCATTTCATCGTTTCAGATCCATGAGACACAAGAGGTAGAACTGAGTAGTTGTTGTTGTTGTAAAGTGCTGTCGAGTCGGTTCCGACCCATATTGACCCTGTATAGGTTTTTCCAGGAGCAGCTGGTGAGCTTGAACTGCTGACCTTGCAGTTCAAAGGACTTTGCAGTCTGGCGTATTAACCCACAGCGCCACATCAGGACTCCAGAAGAGTGGGTTAGAGGCAGGCAAATCCAGACTCAATCCAGGCTCTACTTTAGCTGCTGTGTGGGACTCCAAGCAAGTGATTCCCTCTCTCTGGGCTTTGGCTGTTTCATCTGCAAAGTGGAGATGTGGTGGGGAATTAATGAGAACCCATGTGGCCAGCATTTAGCCCAATCTGTAAGTACTGCCAGTATCACCGTCAACATCCATGCTTCCATCTTAGGTGTCTTAGCATCTCAGAATTCAGATGATAGAATCCAAAGAAGGGACACTTTTGTACCACAGCCACAGCTGATGACAGACGTGTGATGTGGAGGGCTCCAGGAATTGTTGCCTTGTCTCCCCAGAGAGACCTTCCCAGCTTGCTTTCATTTGTTCAGCCAGTAAACCTTCATGGTCTTAATGCCGTGCTCCAGACAGGGACAGAGAACAAAACAGACCTGTGCTCTTAAGAAGGAGTTTAACTCAAAAATAGAATTGCATGGTATTCATGAAGTGCTAAGACAAGCAGCATAGGGAAAAAACTCAGGCTGAGCACTCCAGGAGGGCTACCTGGAGGAAGTGCCTTCGAAACTGCAGAGCAGTTGAGTCACCAAGGAGAGTGAAGTGTGCCAGGACCATATTGCTCAGAGGCAGCAAGCATGGCTCAAGTGTAGGGAGAAGGCTGCAGAGGTGGGTGGGCCAAGTGGGCAGCATGGGATCTGCCCTGCTTAGAGTTTGGCCTTGGCTCTGCAGCCCGGCAACCCTAACTCCACCCACCCAGCGAACCATGAGCTCCCCAGAACTGAGCACAAGTCCATGGTGCCTGTCCACCCCTTCACCCATCACCTGCTCATGAGAACGTCCAGTGCACATGAGTGAAAGTGGATTTCTCTAACTGAAAGCATTCTACACATGTCTGAACATTGTTATTTGTCACACTTTTTGTAACAAATGGATTTGCTCACCCACAACTAACTATGGTGAAATCATGATTCAGAACAGCAGCTTTGCAAGTTTTAAGCAGGAGCGTGATGAGGTTGGATTTGTGATTCCAAATGGGCCTCGGGGGTTCTGTGGAGAGTATTCCAGAGGAAAATGAGAAGCTTCCCCCCTGCTCCGGTTTGTTTTGCGGAGGGGACAGGAACTTGGCTGCCTTGTTCAGTGACTGACTCGGAGTCGGATGATCTTCCTGCCCTCTCTACTGAATCCAGAGGAAAATGTGTCTTCTGGTCCAGACAGGGCTGAGGGGGGTGTCTCATCTCATCTCTCACACCCAGCAAGACAACTGGAAGAAGAGAGCACAGCACCCCACACTCTCCTGGTGTGGGACCTTGGACATGCAGCTTCCCCTCACTGCTTCGGCCTCCACTTCAGTAATAACAAACGCTCTTCCCCAGGCTGACCTTCAGGACAGTGTAAGGAGATGAAGGCATAAGTGTGAGTGTGCCCTGGCATGCTGGAACGCTCGGAGTCAACATCTGGTCTACTTCTAAAAGAACAACATATTCTTGGGTAACAACTGGATCAGCATCAGTGACAGTAAAAGACAGCAAAGCCCAGTCCAAATCCACTCTCACAATTTACCTGGAGACCGGTTAGTCCTTGCTTATCCACTAGCTGTTTTCATGTACTTTTTTCAAAAATCTACCCTTTCCTGAAATCTTCAATGAATTCCATCATGTAAAGTAAAGAAAGGTGCTGTCTTGGCTTGAAGGACAGGAGTGAGTAGGACAATCTAGATCCTTATCTCTCCTAGCCTACACTCTCCCCACTCACCCTCCCAGGAGTCCTCAGACAAGGAGCAGAAGCAACCTGGGAACTGAGACTTGAACCAAGGCCTGCCCCGCCCAGTTCTTCTCTCCTGAGCACACAGGTTCTAATGGGCCCTGTCCAGTGTATAATTCATCTCCTTGCTCTGGACTGTGTATGTGTTTGTGTTTATAGAGGTAGTAGTGCCCACAGGTGGCTGACAAGGGAGATGTATTTTTTATAACAATGAATATTTAATTTCCACATCACAGATGAAAAAGACTCTCTGAAGAGGCATCTGAGGGAGGCTCCAGAGAGCAGCCGCTAATCAGAAAAGGGCCTTCCTGAGACAGAGGGCTCTTCCACATGGCTCTCTTTTGTATTTAACTTTTTTTTTTTTTTCCTGATTATCAAAGTAGATATGCTTATTGTAGAAAATATGGAAGTCAGGAAAAAGAGAGGCAGGGAGAAAATTAGCCATACTCCGATTGGTTGTTGTTGACAATTTAGACACATCTTTCCAGTCTTTTCTCTATGCATGTTTTGTAAAAAAGTAAGAGAGAGAGAGCTATGTAACTACAAATCTGCGTCCTTGTTGTTTTGTTTTTCTTTTCCGTTATAAACACTATGTTTCAGAAAAGCATGATATTTTTCCAGCTGTCCCATAATTCATTTCACCAGATTCCTATTGCTGGAAATGTAGGCTGCTTTCCATTTTTTGACATTATAAACAGAGCAGTGATGAACATCTTTATGTAGAAATCTTGCTACATTTAGGATTCTATAAGGGAAGTGGGATTAGTAGGTTAGAGATTACTAGAGCATGCGTTTAAGGCTCTTGGCCCATATGGCAAATCCACAGTTTCTTTATCTGGAACTAGCTCCTTCCTCTGGGGATCCTGCCCCTAGGCTGGCAGGTCAGGACAGGCGCTGAGCCCTCTTAGCCCCACCCTCCCCAGGCCTCCTTCCTCCCTCACCCCCTGGAGTTCTGATGGTACCCCCTAACAGCCTCTTCTCTTTCTTTTGTCTTCCTCTGCCCCAGCCTGGTAAAGCCCTTGCGACACTATGCTGTCTTCCTCTCTGAAGACTCCTCTGATGATGAATGCCAGCGGGAAGAGGGCCCGAGCTCTGGCTTCACGGAAAGCTTTTTCTTCTCTGCTCCCTTTGAATGGTCTCTCCTTCCTCCTCCCATTTCCCTGACTGAGGAGATGCTTGCCTTGAGCTCAGCTGGGTGACTCTCCAGGGCAGCTGTGGGGGTGGCCTGTGCGATTTGCTGTTGGTGTGGGGAGGGTTGTCTGGAGCTGCTGCCTGCCAAGGGCTCAAGTGCCAGCCTGCAGAATGAATGCCACCTTCATACACCTCCTCTCTGGTGCTCATTCTGCTAGTCCCAAAGGGGCCGTGAGGATGGACTGAGGTAACAGGCTTTATGCTGTGAGACAGGAGCATGGGTACCCACCTCAGAAGGGGAAATGCATCTCACTGTTCATTGAATCGTTGGCTACAAGTAACCTAGTGATTGATGCCAGATCCCCCCTGTCTCTCAGCACATCATGGTGGATGGTGGTGGTTGTGTGCCGTGGAGTCAGTTCCAACTCATAACGACCCTGTACAGGCCTTCCGAGGCTGTAAATCTTTACAGGAGCAGAAAGCCTCATCTTTCTCCCGCAGAACAGCTGGTAGTTTCAAACTGCTGACCTTGTAGTCTGATTTAAGTTAGAAGAAACTAACTTTTCTGGTAATGCAATAGCTACATAAATGGCAGCACACCCAAATGTTTTCCTGATCTCCCTGGCTTTTGAGAGATCAATTTCACCATTATTATTTATAGCCTAAACCATATGCTAATGGAAATGTAACAAACAAACTAGAAAGAAGAGAGGACCAAGAAAAGGATCCCTCATAATCCAGATTGTAGTTCTTTCTTGACCAGTTCTTGCCCCTCCACTCACAAATTTTTCAGAGCCAGTACTGAGCACAGAGACAGGTCTTATCATTTTTGTCTGTTCACAAGCTCCTGTAGTTCTGTGAACTTTTCAATGGGAATCCGTCAAGAAAAAGTGCTGCTCTTTGCCCAACACTCACAGTACCCACTGTGGAAAAAAAAAATGGCAGCCATTCTACAGCCACCTTCTCCCTGCTCCAAACCCCAGAGGCATCAACCCAGCTCACAAACCTTTGCCTGGACTGGGCCTTATGAACCGTAGTCTGCTCTACCTCCAGCCACTGTCCCCAGGGGACTGCAGCATCCTAGACCAGACACCTAGCCCTGGCCTGCCACCCTGACCACAGACACACCCTTCCCCTCCTGATGTCCTTGTTTAGAACGTGGGGGCCTATTAGTGTCTCTCAAGCTGCACTTACTATTTCCCGTTCACTCATTGAATCGTTTTCTTTTTTTTCCTTTAAAAGCCTTCAAAATTAGCCTTGTCCAAAGTAATAATGGCTGTGATGGCAAAAGTTTAATGTTCTAGCTATTTTTTTCTTGTATTAATTAAAATTAAGATGGGACCCTTAGAATAAGAAATGATCATCAATTTAAAATTACTTTTCAGGAAAAGACATCCATCTTACCTAACATTCAAGGACCCTCCCATCTCTAGGACCAGAGGGTCACACCCTGGGCTCAGCCCCGTCATTGTTCTGTTTGTAAATTAATGGTGATCCTGCTCACTTATTCCTGTATCCTGACTGCTCAGAAGTCTGGATAGACCTTTGTGTGTTTAAAAATGAACTTGCCCACCGTAAAATCAATTTAAAAGAACACTGTTGCCTTAAGCTTAAGGAGTCTTTTATTTATCCCCTCCATTGAACTCAAAGTTGATTAAAGATTCTTTAATTCTACTCTCTGTCCTTTGGGTTGCTATGAGTTGGAATCAACTCAACAGCAGTAGGTATTTAATTCCTTGGTTAAATGACTTAGGTCTGATTGTGAGATTTTGAAGTCTTTCAAACTTGGCTTCTCTTTCTACCTCTTGTCACATACTGTGTGAGGTAGAGTGAGTTCTTAGCCTCTCTGGGCTTTAGTTTCCTCACTTATAGAGTCGGGGTGTGAGCCTACCTCATGACCTGCTTGCACTGACTGCTTCAATGAGATCCTACTGCCTGAATTGGGACTGTGGGTTGAGCCTTGTTCCTCCCCGCCCCTTTGGCATGTGCCTGCATTGAACCAGCAGGTGGCGCCCTTTCTCCACTTTACCAGAGCAATGCACATGTCTCTGCCTAACCCTGGGGTCACCGCAAGCCCCAGCTTGCTTGGTTAGAGGTGAGATGCTGCTCTGGCTGGTGGCTCCACCAGAGGCCAGGGTTTTCTCACGTATGTGCAGTGCCCTATGGGAAAGGAAGGTAAGGTGAGCTGTTTGTTAGCTATGTGTATCTGCTGCAGTTTTGATGCTGCTTGCCCAGAGCCAGCCCACGTGATAGTCATGCTTACCAGAGCTTGTTGGTGCTGCATCTGCTCATGTAACTGAGGCTCAGAGAGGCTAAGTGACTTACGCAAGGTCCCACAGGAAGCAATGAGCTGGGTAGAAGCTAAAGCCCAGACCATTTCCTCTGAAGATTCTGGAACTTGATGAATGGTTACCAACAGAAGAGCTTCCCCATTCCCCCATGATCCCTTCATACTTTTCCACTGAATGGCTTGGGGTGACATGTAGATGGTGGGCTCCGGGATGTATCTGTCTGCGCATTCCCTGCCCACTTGTATCCCATTGCGCATGCCGTGTCTGAATGACCCTGTAAGTCCCTAGCCAGTTATAGGATGGAAGTGGTGGTTTTAGAGGGATTTAATGGACCGTCTCACATTGGGGCCTTGCTGCAGCACTTGAATACTTCAGCTGCTAGCCAAAAGGTTGATAGCTCCATGGGAAAGAAGACCAGGCAATCGTCTCCCATAGATTCTAGCCTAGGAAACCCTGTGGGCCAGTTCTACTCTGTCCTGTAGGGCGACTGTGAACTGGAATTGACTGGACCCCATCAGTGCAATTGAGAGCCAAAGCGACCTTTCAAGGACCCACAGTGAGCAGGACCCAAATTCAGACCAGGCCTGTTCAAGTGAAGAGCTCACGGCCCTATAGCCCAGACTCCTGTCCTCACAGGCCCAGGACATTCTACTGCCCAGAAGGCTCCCAGGAGTGTGCCTCAAAGACTGTTGCTCTTGGGGGTCTTGGGGCTGCATGCTCCTTACATGGAGGCTCTGGGAGGAGATTCCAGCCTGCTTTGTATCTTCTCAGGCCACAGCCGTATCGGACACTCAAGGAGTCAGACAGTGCAGATGGTGACGAGGCAGAGAGTCCAGAGCAGCAGACGCGGGAACCTGTGGTCCCTGTCTCAGCTCCACCTGACCGGGCTGCCAGCATTGACCTCTTGGAAGACATCTTCAACAGCCTAGAAATGGAGGCCCCTCTGCAGCCTCTGGGCCAGGCCAAGAGCCTGGAGGACCTTCGGATGCCTAAAGAGCTTCGGGAGCAGCCGGGGACCTTTGATTATCAGGTACATACAGGTGGGGAGAGCACCTGCGAGGCCAGGTGCTTTCCACACAGGAGGCAGTTTTCCCCCAATTAACAAGGGAGAAACGACAATGTTCCCAAGATATTCAGATAATGGACAAGATCTGACTGGTTGTAACCCTGCCAGGCAGGCCAGCAGTTAGACCACCATACAGTGGCCACTGGAGAAGATGCCCGAGCCCGATGGAAAACTACCCCAACTTCTGCTTGTGCATCAGACAGAGGCGGCTGGTGCTCCAAGCCACTCTCCTCAGGCCCTGGCAGAATGGGGATTTCCCAGCCCCACCAAGGCTGCTTGGAACCTGGGTTCTGGATTATTCTTGGGTCATCACTGATCACACCCTGTTCTGTGCCTCAGTTTCCTCACTTGCAAGTGGGGGGCTACTATCTTTGCAGTCTCTGAGCCACATTATGGGATTTACAGAGTGTCCACCTGCAGAGGACTACTGTTCTCATTGGGCTGGTGAGGAAATTCAGGCAAAGGAGAGGGACCGGCTCAAGGTCACACCACTTGTAAATGGCTGAGCAGGGTCTTGACCCTGGTCTTCTTGCTTTTTCTGGAGCCCCACCCTCTCAGACCCACAGGCTATCTAGGCTGCCTACACACTTTAAAAAGGAAAAGGGGCTGGGTGAATAGATGAGTTCCTTTCCTTAAACTGCATGACAACTACAGTCATAAAAGACTGGACATGTTTCTGGAATCTTTTTGTGACAAATGGTGAGAAAAGTCTGGGCTTGGAGTCCAGCAGACCTGGGTTCTCAGCCAGATGACTTGAGGCGAGTCCTGCCTCCCTGCCTGCATGGGCGTTAATTGCCCACCTGTTTGGGAGCACAGTTCCACGTTCACCTGCCCACTGGTACAAAGGAGCAGTGGGAGGACTAGCATGGACTTTCTTCTCATCCATCCTGGGTCCACTTGTTGGTCATTGCCTTTCTCCCCTACTCTTTCCACACAGAGACTGGACCTGGGTGGGAGTGACAGAAGTCTCGGGATGCCAGTGGCCTTGAAGCTTGCCCACCCATACAACAAGCTCTGGAGCCTGGGCCAGGACGACATGGCCGTCCCCACCAAGCTTCCTGCTGCTTCCCCCGAGAAGCCCTCAGCCCTGCTAGAGAACTCCCCAGCATTGCACCGCCGACCTCAGAACCGGGACTGTGTCCTGAACTCCAGCAACAAGGAGGAGGTCCCCACACCCCCTCCAGGCAGTATCACCATTCCCCGGCCCCAGGGCAGGAAGACCCCAGAGCTGGGCATCGTGCCACCGCCACCCACCGCCCGTCCTGCCAAGCTTCAGGCTGCCGGCACCACGCTTGGCGACTTCTCCTCAGAGCGTATGCAAGTCGAGTGGGAAAGGCGGGCTGCCCCAAGCCCTGCCCCATTTCCAGGGTGCCTCCCCAGCACTGCCCCTCGAGATGCCCCTGAACTGCTTCAGCCTCTCACTGTGGCCCCAGGAGCCACTGGCCCAGGCAGTGATGCCCTGCTTGCCCTCCTGGACCCACTTCACACAGCCTGGCCAGGCAGCACCTTTCCACCAGTGCCACCCCCAACAAATGTAGCCACCCCATTCACCCCGCAATTCAGCTTCCCACCCGCGGGGACTGCTACCCCATTCCCACAGCCATCACTCAACCCCTTTGTCTCATCCATGCCAGCCTCACTGCCCACCATGCCACTGGTCTCCACACCCACCAGGCCTTTTGGGGTGCCGCCTGCCTCACTGGCTCCGACTTTTGCACCCAGCCTCCTACTGTCAAATTCCAGCTTTTGTGTGCCACACAGGTCTCAGCCCAACCTGTCCGCCCTCTCCATGCCCAACCTCTTTGGCCAAATGCCCATGGGCTCCCACACCAGCTCCCTGCAGCCACTGGGACCCCCAGCAGTCACCCCTTCAAGGATCCGAACGTTGCCCCTGGCCCGCTCAAGTGCCAGGGCTGCTGAGGCCAAGCAGGGGCTGACCCTGAGGCCTGGAGACCCCCCACTCCTTCCTCCCAGGCCCCCACAAGGCCTGGAACCAGCGCTGCAGCCCTCTGCTCCTCTGGAGGCCAGAGACCCCTTTGAGGATTTGTTACGGAAAACCAAGCAAGATGTGAGCCCGGCCCCTGCCCCAGGCTCAGTGGAGCAGCTCAGGAAGCAGTGGGAAACGTTTGAGTGAGCCAGGCCCTTGGGCTACCACTGTGGTACCCATGTCAGCCGGCCCTCTGCTTCCCCTGCCTCCCGGGTCTGCCCAGGTTCTGCTGGTGGGAAGGAGGGGACCCTTCTCTGCCTTCCCTCTTTCCCATCCACACTGCCCACCTCTGATCTCTGGCCATGGGAGGATGGTGTCAGCTCCAGCCTGGAAATTGACCCAGCTCCTGGCCATCCACCCCCTCTCCAGCTCACCTCCTCAGCATCTCTAATAGGGTTTTGCATTCAAGAGGTCAGCTGGGCCAATGATTGCCCCAGACCTTCCCACTGGAGACCTCCCAGGAGGCTCCTTAAGGCCTCCCCGTCCCATCTCCTGTCAGTCCAGCAGGCCCAGCTGACGGGCACAGATGTCAACGTCACCCTTGGCGCACAAATGTCTGCACTGGACAGATGGGTTGGGGGTTTGAAATAAGGAACACCCCAGCCCCCACTGATCTACCTGGTAGGGTATTTCCAAACCCCTCTAGCAATACACCCACTCCTTTTTTCATGAGTCTTCACCCCCAATTCCCAAACTTTAGTTGTTTTGGCATGATAGGGGGCTGGGGGATCCTTGGGGTCCCTGGTAATAATCAAACAGCCCCAGTCAGCTCCGTATGGGGGCTGGGAAGCACCAGCAACTCTGATTTTTAGGAAGAAAAATAAAATAGTATGACTCTGAATGTGTTCAGAGGTGTCGTAGAGCCCCCACCCAGCTCTGGCAGTCAGACACCTCCATGTTCTCCAGGTCCCCTGCGGTAGTCAGAGCGGGCCTAAGCCTCGTACCACTTGGGACTCCGTGGGCAGAGTTGAGAAGCAATTCTGGCTCTAAGGCCACAACTGACACCACTAACTGATGCTGGAGCTGCAGTTGCTGGGGCTCCCTGGGCTGGAAGGAAGCAGTAGCCCAGACCCTCGTCTTCAGGTCCCCTGGGGGAGTGGCCAGATGCCTGGAGACAGAGGAGGGCCAGAAGCCACAGTTCGTGCCAGCACAGAAATTCCTGAAGCCAACGTCACCAAAGTTAAAGTTAAATTTCAATGGTTTGTTATAGTTCCTTTCTCTTTTCTTTTTTACCTTATTGATGAATCTTGAAATGGACTGATTTCCACGAATCAAATTAAAATAGAGCCCAACCATTTAAGAAACCAACCCCCTGAGACATGCAGGAAATTGTGAGCATTTCTCATTTCCTGTTTGTGGATGGTCAGACAGTTTCCCCCAGGGATGTCTGGTGGTGCCAAGGGGACCAGGGAACAGCATCAGTGTCTGCAAGGCTAGGGGGCCCAGCTGATTCACATGGCTCTCTATGAGGACCAGACACTGGCCTTGAGCTTGACTCTGACATGGAGTTGGAAGAGCTGCTGGCCCAGCGCGTAGCCCCTTCCCTAATCAATCAGGATCCCTCGGGCAAATTGTCTCTCCAGGTTTTCTCTGGCTGCAGTGGGGAGCCCACTTGGTTGGGCAGAGGTAAAAGCAAACTGGGTGGAGCCAGGGAACTTGGCTGAATTGAGGCATGGTGTTGAGCACCCGATGTTCACACAGGCACTGTTGTCTCTTCACTTGCTGGATTGATTTTGCAAACCCAAGAATGAATTTTTTGTGTGCATTCAATAAAATCTTCTTGGGGGAGAAGGCTGCTATTCCTGTATCCCTGAGAAGGCTATGGAGGGAGGGGAGGCCCAGGGTGGGAGGCCTCGATGGCCAGACCCAGGCTACAATCACCTGGTTCTACATAGGCAGAGACAGAACTGAGGGAAGGGCTGGAACCCTGGCGACTCCAAATCCTGTTTCCAGTCAAGACTCTGAGTTGAGCTTGTCCCTTACCCCTCACAAGCAGGTCTGGTCAGAGGCCAGCACAGGCTTGCTGGTCGACACAACTGGGCTGTAGGCACAGAAGACAGCGAGAACACTCAGACTCCAGGAAAGCAACAGGTGTTGCTTCATCTCAGAATCTGCCCTTCTGTTGGATGTGTCTGGAGGAGTGATACGGGTGAGCACTCAGGTGGCATTGCCCATCACCTAGTCCTTCTCTCTTGAAAATGGCAGGTGCCCAGAACTCTAAGAGAAGGGAACAGGATGTTGATCTCCTTAAAACAGAGCAACCTAGCTTTTTATATATTGAGGTCCCACGTAAAATGCCTTCACTCTGGAGTCTTCAACTAATACAGGCTTGCCAAACCTTGACTTAATTAAACATAAGCAAGGAACCAGCTGTGGCTAAGTTGTTAGTGCCCGATGCTTCCTCCTGCTTTCCCAGGGGGCCTGGAGAACATGAGGGATAAGGACTAAACCTCTTAGCCTTGAGTTTAGCTTCTGTTGACCCCCAATTCCACTGTCCTCCCCAGTTACCACAGGGCTGCTCCTGGGTGCTTGCTGGCTAAAACCTCTAGGGGAGCTAGGTAGTCGCCCTCCAGTTTAAACATGTAAGAGGGTCTCCTAGCCTTGGCACCTGGCACGGGGCAGCTACCTGGAAAATAGGAAGGATGAAAGGGTGCCAATCCAGGTCAAAGGGGTCCGTGAAGCACACACTGCTCCTTGAAGGGAACTAGACCCTCACCTAGATGCCCCTCGACGAGGAGAGGAGCAGGTGGGTGCAGAAGTAATGTGACGGGCAGATGTCAGGGAGGGATTGCTTCTCCTTCATCTGCAGCCTAGCAACCACAGGTGCCAAGATGTGACACCAATGTCTGCGGAGCACTTCAAGTCAACAACAGTCCTGAGAGCTTCCTCAGATTCCTCTCCCTGACTCCGCCCCCATAGCTACACGTGGGAGTTGTGTGCCAGTTGCAGTGTGACATCATCAGGCTGCGTCATGAGCCAGGGAACTAGGGGTAGACAACCAGAAAGGGGTCAGGTGAGGTTTGTTGGGAGCGCTGCCTCCTCCCAAGGCCAGTGACAGAAAAGTTGCTCCCTTGTCCTTATCCCCCTCTGTGAAGCCCCTTCCCCACTTTCATTCTCTCAACTCCAGCCAAGAGTGTTGACAGTTGCAGACACCTAAAAGGACAACCCAGACAATTCTTCACGTCAGACCAGGGTTTAGCAACTTCCCAAGTTCTTTCCCCTTTGTCATCTCTGACCCTCACAACAGCCCTGTGAGGTAGGCAGGGGCAGTTCTCCCCGTTCTGTGAACAGTGAGAGGGGCTGGAAGTAGCACAGAGCCCAGGTTAGTCCCCGTGGTTCCTGCGGGTCCTGGTACAGGCCGTGAGACAGCTCTACCTGGAGTAATGGCTGAGCATCAGGAGCTCCCATGGCCTCCGGACATGGCCTTCCCCTGACTTCCAGCTTCATCCAAGGCCAGCAGTCTCTGGAGGTGGGTGATGATGTGGAGTTGGAGCTTTCTCGGCTAGCCACGCCCTGGTCTGGCTGCCTGGAGATGGCCATCCTTGAATTGCCCCTGCCAGGGGCAGCTGTACAGGTTGTCCCCAAGTACAATCCTCCATGGGATTGCCTACAGCACTCTACAGTCAGGAACTCACACATGTGCACACATGCATGAGAGACGTGGATACGCCCCAAAGAACTGTCCAGAGCGTGCACACAGACCAACATGTTCACAGACACACAGCACCACCCCAGACGCCCATCCTAGGCTCACACATACTCCTTAACATACAAGTGCAGACCCATGTGTGCCCGTCCCATACACAGTCATACACCTGCCAAAGCGGAACTCAGAGGGTCAGATGGAGATGCCCCTGTGCTTCCCTGAGTTGCTCTCCATTTGTTTCCTCTGTCTAAATGGGGCCAGCCAAGTGAACCCCTCCCCAGCTGGTATCTTGAACCTGCAGCAGCTCCCTGAGACCCAGAGGGGGCGACCCACATCCCCCACAGGCTCCTTGGGCCTCCAGGTAGAAATCCCCAGCTGAGGAGCCCATGACCGCTGGAGCTGCAGCCAAGCCAGACCTAGATGAGTCTCTCCTCTGGTGGCACTTTGAGGACACTGTCCATCTCCAGCCGAGCCCCAGCCACCTCCTGCTGGCTCGGGCTGTAGGTGCCCTCTGACTGGCGACGCTTTCTGGCTGCCAGGATCCCTGAGAGGAGGCCCAGGAGGAGGAGAAGGAGACAAGCACAGGCGGCAGGCACTGCGACTTCCAGCAACGGGAACGACTGCAGCACGGGCCTGCCCTTCTGCAAGAGACACAAGGGTGAGGCCTGAGAGCGTCTGGGGAGGGGAACCCCCAGACCTTCAGAGGAGAGAGGAAATAGATGCATAAGGACTTTCTCAGAGCTGGGAGCAAGCTGCCCTGGGAGGTAGTGAGAGACCTGGTTCCAGGGGTATGCAAGCAGGTGCTGGGGGTGGGGGGGCACCTGTCAGAGCACTGCCAAGGGTTCTGCCTCCAAACAGACTTTCTGTGCACACAGCTAATGGGATTCACCTCACAGCAGCTGAGAAACTGAAAGTGAGCTCCATGGGGCCCGTTTCTTTCCCTTTGTTCACAGATGTATCCCACAGTGCCCAGAGCAGTGCCTGCAGAGAAGGCACTGACCTCAGACAGGAGGTGAGGAAACCAGCTTTGCCCACATTGCCCTAGACACATAACTACTGAGGGGGCACATCTTGACTAGAACCCATCACCCTACAGCCTCAAACCAAATGAACTCATCCAATCTGAGAGCAAAGGCCTTCAGCGCTCCTCCCCATGCATCAGGTGATCTGCTTAACCCCTAGGAGGAAGGGGCATTATAAGTAGCAGTTGGAGGCCAGGGCAGGCCAGAATCCACCAGGGCCCACCTCTCAAGGGGTCTGCTCCAACACAATCCCAGCCCATCAACCATCAACAGGGCTAGTCCTGGGAGACTCAGATCAGGCTTTTGAGCAAACCTCCCCATCCTCCTTCCCCATGTCCAGTCATAGCTACCCAGGATGCCCCATCAAAGGTACTGTTGTTGATAGATGCCATGGATTAGATTTTGACTAACATCAACTCTATGTAACAATAGAACTGCCCCCCCCCCTACGGTTCTCTTGGCTGTGATGGTGGTAGTGGTGGTGTGCTGTGAAGTCGGTTCCGATGCACAGCGACGCTGTATAGGGTTTCCAAAGCTATACATCTTTACGGGAGCAGAAAGCCTCATCTTTCTCCCACAGAACTGCTGGTAGTTTCAAATTGCTGACCTTGAGGTTAGCAGCCCAATTCATATCCAATACACTATCAGAGCTCCTTTCTCTTGGCTGTAATCTTTACAAAAGCCAGGTCTTTCTCCTAAGGAGTGGCCAATTTCGTTCCTGAGCCACCAAGTGCATTTTAGGCCACCAGAGCTCCTTATCAAAGGTGCTACAGGCCTGGTATTCTGACATCCCAAGGGTCACAGAACTCCAGGATTGTTCTAAATCACAGGGTCTCAGACTCACTGGCCTTGTCTCAGAGGTGTGAGCTCCTCAGGTCTACCCACTCCCCATAATACCCCACCTCATAACCTAGGCCCCAAGCTCCAGCTGCCACCCTCAAGGTAGGGGGTCCCAAGACTATAAAGAAAAGTTTGCCCCAGCCTCAACTAAGTCCTTATCTGCTTCTACCCCAGGTGCTTCTGGGGAACTGCAAAGCCATTTCCTCTTTGTCCCTGAGGAGAGTGGCTGGGGGAGCCAGAGGCTGTAAAAGTTCAACTTGAAAGGAACATTCCCCAGAAGCACCATAGATTACCAGTTTATGACCTGGGCTGCCAACAGCCTGTAGAGATCAAGGCTCCAACCTAGGCTTCCCTTCCTGATGCCCCTCCTCCACCAACACCCACTGCAGGCTCAATGCCCACTAGGCCTGCCAGGTCTGCTGGTCACTTGGAGGTGGCATGAAAGAGGTTCAAGCGCCTGCTGGCTCCAACCACCTTGACCCCTCTGTAGCTAAGCCTCCCTGGGACAGGGACTGCCTTCACACAGCCAAGCCTGCCCTGGCTCAGAATCCTGGGCTCCCTGAAACTTCCTACACCAGACTCCTGGCTCAAAAACCCCTGGAGATGATGGGCTCCCAGACTCACCAACCTAAATCCTAACACTCCAGGATTCCGTGGGTCCTAAATCCTGATCCCAGATTGGATTTGGCAGAGCCCACCAGTTCCCACCACCCCTCCCCATGCCCGTGGGCACAGTAGGGAAGCCCTTCAGGAACCTAATGCCCTGATGAGGGCTGCAGGGGTAGGAAGCACTGGAAATCTCTCTAGAGATTATACATGTGGGGGGGAGGCCATGAAAGGAACCTGAGTCTCCTCTTCCTGCTACTCCCCACCCATAACAAGGTTAATTTAGGAATAGCCTCAGGTTGTACATACCCCTTCCCCCCAACATCATGGCTCTATTCCAAGAATGGGACCCCCACCCATACCCCCTCGGACATCACTCACCACCACTTCACAAAACTGGCCGGAGAAGGTGGCACTGCAGATACATTCATAGTCCCCACCAGCTGCCCGGCAGGTGCCCCCATTCAAACAGGGGTTGGCTTCACAGGGAAGGGTGGGGATCTGACACCTGGGGAGGGAGGAGATAGGGGTGGAACTGAGACAACTGCTCCCCACACAGCTGCCTGCTGTCAGTAGCTGATCCAGCTCTCCAGTCCTCCTGTTTCCATGCACTGTCTCTGCCCGGCTGGGCCTGCCAGGTGACCAAAGCAGAATGTGATCAACATCACCCACCACCCCAACCCCTCTCCAGTATCTTGAATGTATCTTGAATGAGAATAACTCTCTTCATCAGACCACAGGGACCCTCAGTAAAAAACAGATTCCCATGGATTCTGTCTGGTGTGGGCTCAGACAGTACTGTTTCCCCAGGTGGTCCTAATGTAGGGAGACTGGGACTTTATGGACCCCACTGGGGAATGACTTCCCAGGATTCATCCTCATAACAAAGGATGGTCTTGAAGGCCCAGAGGGAAATCGCTCATGTGGGTAAACTGTCTGGCCCTGTGAGAACAGAGAGGGATGACAGTAGGGAGCCCAAGGGTCCAACCACAGCCCACTCCCCCTGCTCTGGTTGGACAGACGCAGGGTTCAGCCCTGTCCAGTCTGTCATACTCACCAGCCCACCTCCCAGCACCCTTACTCCTAGACCCACCTCTGGCCAGCAAAGCCCTCCTGGCAGCTGCAATTGGTGCCCCAGGGCCCCACTTGACACCGTCCACCATTAAGGCAGGTAAAGTTCAGGCCACATTCTTCTGGCAGGATGGTCAACCTGCGGAGGAAGCACAGGGGCTGGACTCAGATTCCACTAGCACTCCACTGTGACCTCAAGTAACCAAGCCTCAGGGGGTCTCATCAGTGGAATTTGGAGCCCTCCTCCTGTAGACCTTAATATCAGTCATCAACTCTGTGTCTGAGGATGGAAGGGATGGGACACAGTAGCTCCCCTGGGGCTCCACCCCACCCACAACAGGTACAGTGTCTAGACAGGGGTGTGGAATTTTCCATCCTCAGAGTCCTGTGAGAAGCTGGTGAAAGCATAAAACTTGGACCTGCCATGGGGTGGGGGGGGAGTGGGAAGGGAGGGCAGCAGGGAGAGGTGGCCTGGGAAAGGGTTGGAAGTCACCCTAGGCTGTCAGATAACTATAAGTTGTGAGCCCAAAGAGAGGAGAGTTGGAGAGCAACATCCTCTGTCCAGCAGAGCCTTATACAGACGTGACCAGGTCGGGGCATCCGCCCATGTCACTCCTGTTCCGGGATGAACATCAGTGCTGTGGCTCTGCAGGAAAGCCTCAGGGTTTTCCTCCGATACTAGTTGTGCGCCCCCCTGAGCCCCCACCACCACCACCACCACAACAGCACTGGTTATTCGATATTCACATTTAACTGGGCATCCTGTGTTTTACCTGACAACTCTAGGGGTCTAGGTTTCACAACTGTCCCCATTTCAGATAAGGGCACTGAGGGTCAGCGAAGGGAAGCGACAGGCCCACAGAACCAGCGAGTCTGCAGTTCGGCTGGCTCCCCTAAGCCTTCCCAGCCCCAGCATGGCCCCAGGTGCCCTTCCCTCCCAGACTCCACCTCGTGGCACCCCAACCCTACCCTTGGGAAGAAGTCCCCTTAACCCTGCCTGGGCTCGTACCTACAGCGTGGGCCCACGAAGCCGGGAGGGCAGCGGCACTCGAAGCGACCGTCGGGGAGTGCATGACAGCGGCCGCGGGCACAGGGTGCTGAGCGACAGGGGTCAGCACGGGTCTCGCAGCGTGGGCCCTCCCAGCCAGGGCCGCAGGAGCAGGCGAAGGTGTCGAAGAGGTCGCGGCAAGCGCCGCCGTGCAGGCAGGGCGTGGGGGCGCACACGGGCGCGCCGTGGCAGCCAAGGCGCGGGTCTGGCGACCCAGGCCAAGCCTCAAAGCGCTCTCCAGGACCTGGTGCTGCGCCAGGTCTCGGATGCGCCAGGGGTAGCGGGAGGTCGCCGAGCACCACACGGCCCAGACAGCCCGTGAAGTTCTCCGCCAGCAAGACGCGCACAGCGCCCGGGCCGCGCAGGAAGTCCAGGTCTCCAGCCAGTCCTCGTAGCGCCTCGGGCGTAGCTGCATCGTCCAGCCGCAGCAGCCAGCGCGACGCGGCAGCCTTAGGGCTCTCCATGGCCAGGCTCACGCGGTGCCAGGTGCCATCGGCCACGCGCGGTCCAGGCGCGGACAGCACGGCGCCTGGCAGGCCGTGGCCGCTGCGGATGCCAGCTGCTAGTGAGCCATTGTGCAAGGCCAGCCAGACTGCGGCCTGGGGTCCCGTGGCAGCACTCAGCAGCCTGGCCTCCTGGTCGCGAGTACGGAAGGCCAGTGAGAGGCTCCCAAAACTGCGCCCTGCCGACACGTTGTGTCCACTGAACTCGACTGAGGGGCCCTCAAGGAACGTGGCCTCAGACACACCTACAGAGAGAAAGGGCGTGTGGTTGGGGTCTTCTGGAGGTGAAGCCATGTCCTCGCCTGAGATGCTCACCCAAGCGCATAGCTGACACCACCTGCCACCCTTATTACCCAGGTCCATCTCTGGTATGTGTCGGGCATCCAATTCCGGAGTTGCAGCCGCCCCACCAGCTTGCGTCCACCCTTTCATGCATTGCCCACTTCCAGAGAACCTGCTCTAGACCAGTGCTGGGGAGTCCAGATGTCTGCCCTCCCTCCAGGTCACAGGCCAGTTGGTCACAATAAGAACCACTGCAGAATCTGTCCCTACTCTCCTCCCTGAAACATCCCCATTTCGTCACATGGCTCACTGAGAGTAGATGCATTCTTAAAATGCAGAACTGCTTAAAATTTCTCCCTGTGCTTCTGTTTCGAGTGTGCTTCTAGACCTTGGAGCTTTTGCAAATACTGCTGTTGCTCTGGATGCAGTGGTCCAGCCACACTGGACAGGGACTGCTGGCATTCCAGCACATCATCCTGTAGTCCATGATCCCCAACCAAAGGCACAGGATCTAACTCTGCTTTGGTGCCCAGAGCCCACACTCACAGACAAAGCCATCAGGGACCTCCTGACACGTGGCAGGTGGGAGGCAGGGCTGCCCAGGACACCACAACTGCTGGGCACATGTGGGTCCTGTGAAGTTGGCAAGGCAGGTGCAATGGAAGTCATTCCAGGTGACAAGGCATGTCCCACCATTGAGGCAGGGGTTAGACTGCAGGAGAAGCAAGGCAAAGGTCAGTTTAGCCCTACAGTTGGCATTGCTCTACTATAACTACTGTCGTGGCAGTGATTCTTCACTGAGCACCTGCTTTGAACATCTGCTACAGACATCACTTCTTTACAAAGAAGCAGGGAGGAAGTTGCTATCATCCCTATTTTACAGATGAGGAAACTGAGATTCAGACAGGGAAAGCCACTTGCCTGAGTCACCCAGCCAGGAAATAGAGGTAGCAAAGTTCACACACAGAGTACTCAAATCCCTGATCCTGTTCACTTTCCCACAGGTAATCCTGTTCCCCTAGCAGTCCCTGAAGATATTCAAGCAGTCATCTGCCTGGTTCAGAGTGTGTCTCAATCAAGACTTCTTGTTGTTAAGTGCCATCAAGTGGGCTCCAACTCTTAGTGAACCTGTGTGGAGTTTCCAAGGAGCAGCTAGTAAACTTGGACCACCGATCTTGCAGTTCAAATTGACTGTGGAGTCCAGCACATTAACCCACACCATCACTGGGTTATGGGGACCAGCAGGGAGTGAGGACAGCTGGCAGGAGAGGAAGTCAATGTAAATGATGATTTGTCACTGTCTAAAGGAGGTTATCTGACCTCTTCAACCTCAGTTTCCTTACCAGGAAAAGGGCATTCTAACCCATTCCACCCCTGGGTACTCACACTGCACACGTCTTCTGAGACACAGCCTAAAGTGAGGTTCCACATCTGCCTGCTGCCCACATTGTTGGGGTCGCTTGAATTTCCCACTGACAGTGGGAAGAAGGGAAGGTGGAAGTTGTTAAGTTGCAGGTCCTGGAGGCAGCCTCGGAAGGGTCCACCCCAGGGCTGGGTCTCTGCAGGGAGGAGCCTGCCACCCACATGCACCTGCTGCCCCAGGCCCTGCAGCCGGTCAGACCCAACGCTGAGCGTCACCAGGTGGCGGACCCCGTCATCCCAGCGCCCTGGCAGTGCCAGGACGGGACTGCCCAGTGCCTCAGCCCGAATCTGGCCCCCACTCAGGAACACGGTCAGGCCTACTGCTGAATCATTGGCAAACTGGAGCAGCAAGCCAGCAGGTTCCCGAGTGCGGAGAAGGAAGGAGATTGTGAGGTTGGGACCTGGTGACTCATGGAGCAGGAAGGAGGCAGAACTCATGGTGCCTCCCAAGCCAAAGGTAGCGGCAGGAACCTCTGCAAGGAGAGAAGGGATTGGGCGTGAGGTCTGTGGGATGGGGCAAAGTGTGGCCTGTGCTCTGGGGCCCAGACTTCAGAAGCCCCTTCCCCCTTCCCCCCTTACCATCATTGCACTTGGGGCCACTGTAAGGCCGGGGGCAGTCACAATGGAATTCAGTCCATAGGTCCACACACGTCCCTCCGTGGGCGCAAGGCAGAGGCTGGCACTGTTCATGGCGCTTGCAGCCCAGGAGGACACTCTCACCAAGCTCTTCAGGCAGCAGGAGGCGCCCATCCACCCGCACATCCTGGAGGCAGCCCGCAAAAGCCACACCACCCAGCTGAGCGGAGCAGACCCCAGCAGGCGATGGGACCACTGAAGACACTGGCGTCAGGGCCACAGGACCAGAGGCCATGCAGAGTCGAGCAGGGCAACCTTCATGCCAGAGCCGTAGCTCCAGGGTCCTAAGGTGGAGTGCCACTTCCACCCGGTGCCAGTGGCCGTCATTTAGGGCCAGGTCTGGCAGCCTCAGGATGAGCACAGTGACACCGTGACTCCTGAGTGTAGCCTGAAGTGTGTTCCCCAACAGTGCCAGCTCCAAGCTGTCCTGGGTGTCAGTTCGAGTGGCCAAGGCAGCAGTAGACAATGTGGTACGAAACCGCAGTGCCAGACCCATGGGGCTGCCAGCTGGCACTGATGCCACCACAGGGCTCCCAGCTACCAAGGAGAAGGTGGTATTCTGACCACAGAAAGGACCATGGGTACCTGGTGGGCAGTGACAGGCATAACTATGGATCCCAGATTCGAAGATGGGGATGCAAGTAGCAGTCAGTGGGCAGGTGTGGCCCTGGCAGCCGGTGAGCTGCACAGAACAGTCACGCCCACCCCAGGCCTCTGAGCACCAGCAGATGTAGCCCGCCACGGTGTCATCACAGGTCCCACCATGGAGGCAAGGCTCCGACAGGCATTCATCCACATCCTCCTGACATGTCAGGCCTTTGGGAGAGATGAGACTGAGGCTTAGCACCCAGTCTGGACCCACAGCTTTCATGCCTCCTAGGACAAGGACTCAGCACCAAACCCATCCCAAAGGATTTTTCATGGTACCCTGAAGTGCCCAGAGATGAGAATCCAAGATGCCCTCTCCAGCTACCATATCTGACCAGTCTTCATGCCCTGCAGATTAAATGTCTTAAACTCCCTCCAGCCCCACCTTCTCCCCAACCCATGTTTCCTCCCTCACCAGCACTCCTCCCAACCATCTCTGCCAGCAGCAAGGGATCTATCTCTATCTTAACCATCACCTGCCCAGGTTCCTTTGCTGCAAAAGTCCAAGCACTCACCCTGGTATTTGAGACCCCTCATAGGCTTAACTCTAACTCCCTATGAACCTTGAACCGAGCTTCCTGGAAAGTCCTGTCTCTAGGACTTTGCTCCTGCCTCAACCTCCCTTGTTCTTTCTCTCAAACTGCTATTCATCCCACAAAGCCAAACTCATCCCACAAAGCCAAACTCCAAAGGTTCTTCCCCTGGGAGACTTCTCCTGGCTCCCACCCCACCCCACTGGGTCACTCCAGCCCCCTGCCCACCCTAGCCATAGCTCTCTAAAATGTTGCTTTAAAAGATTCTGTTTACTGGCATGTCCTGCAGGGGACTGAATGTGTCTTTGGTGCCATGTCTGTGGAATGACGACACAGAGAAGCAAGTACTAGGTGGGTGTATACTTCAGGGGCACTCCAAGTAGCCTTCCTTCAGCCAGCCCTCTGCTCTGGGGTCCCCTGTACCAGCCATGAAGAGGCTATCTGATTCTTTCCTCCAGGAGCTCCCATGCCAGGTGTTCTGGCCCCAGTTTAGGTGTCAACCAGAGCCTCCAGGAAGCAACCCAGGTCAGCCCTGTACCTATATCCAAAAAACCCAGGCCCAGAGAAGCCACCAGGATTTGAAACCAGTCCCCAGTCAGCCCCTACATACCACAGCATTCATTAGGGACCCAACCAGCAGCACCCCTAAGCTCCTCTGCTGCAGGCCCTAGGTCTCCATACCTGCCAAGAGCCATAGGCCCTCCAGGAAGGTCCACAGAACCTGCAGTCCCATTGCGTTTCCCACAGATGAGCCAAGAGTGGTGGGTGGGTGCCGAGGCTGGGGAGCAGAGCTCCCTGCCTGGTCTGACTACTTCCTTCAGACCCAGCTCAGGAATGCCAGGCACTGACTGCCCCCACGCTCAGCACGGCCCAGAGGGAGGAGGTGTGGACAGTGGCAAGGAGCCCAGCCCTATAGCTGGAGTCACCCTCCCAGCCCCTGACCCTGATATCTGTCTGTCCTCCCTGTCACCCATCAACTGAACTTAGCTTGAGGAGGAGTTGGTGAACTTGTGGGGATGACAGCCCCTCTCTAAACCTCTATCACCTCATCTGTAAGATGGGGACTTTAAAGCCCCACTTCATGGGCTGTGTCAAGGAGGAAATAAGGAAATGCATTGAGGGTCTTTTCCAGGAAGGGCATGCTGTGGTAGGTCCACTGTGTGCTGGGATGCTACGTGGCCACTGCTCCCAAGGATGGAGTCCTGAAGGATGGGCTTTCAAGGCCCGAGGGGTGAAATCACACCACCTATCGCCATGTGCTGGACCCCCACGGTAGGAGAGGAGGTTGAGCTCCAGCCTCTTCTGGGCAGGTAAGGATGAAAGGGAGCGTGGCTTCCCCTGTGCCCAGGAAACCGGCCAGGAGAGGAGGCTATGTGCCTGAGCAGGAATGTGGCAATGTGGAGGAGGTGTCACGGGCATTCCAGAGGGGCCAGAGATACTCGGTGAATGTTATGTAGGCCCTTTGGGTTCCCCAGTGTCCTGCGGAAGGGTGCCTGTGTGTCTGTCTGTACACAAGACAGGGAGGGCCTTTCTGCACCCTTAGTTCCCCCACCCAATGAGTCCCTGCTCCCCAAAGGCCAATCACACCTTTCTACAAACACTAGCCCTAGCTCTCCATTCCCCATCCCGTTTCTTCTGTCCTGCCTGCAACTAGCCCCTTTGGCCTGGGCCCAACTCTTGTATGCCAGGTGTCTAGGGTTTTCCTTGCCTTCTCTCCACACAGTCTATCACACAACTTCATCCTGTGCACCGCCCCCCCGCCCCAGCTGCCAGGAGTACACTCTCCACACCCCCAGTTTCTGGCTCCAACCCAGGCCCCTCCTCTGGGCCCCAGACCCCAGACCACCCTGGCTCCTATCCTTGGCTGCTCCACAGACACTCAGATTCAGCATAAACATAGCTGAGCACGTTGTATACCCACAACAGCCACTCAAGGCAGACACCTCCCTCTCATATGTGGAACAACCCCAGGACCTGGAGTGACCCTTATTTCTCAAACCTGTCAGTCCCCTCCTTTCCCACTTCCAAATTCTGGGTGCCAGCTCAGCCTTTCTTAGCTGTCACTTGAGCCTCTGTATCCCTTCCCTGATCTGCCTACCCCCCATCAATGCAGCCTCCACATATCAGCTGGAGGGGAGAGAATCTTCACATCAGTCCAGCTTCAGCCCCACTCCCCACCCCCATCCTCAAGCCCAGGCACCTGTGTAGCCATCGGGGCAGTGGCACTGGAAGCCATTGGGCAGGTCCTGGCAGCGGCCTCCGTAGATGCACGGCTGGGAGGCACACTCATCCACATCCACGCTGCAGTCGTCCCCTGCAAGAGGTCCCACTGTGTGACTTCCCTCTATTCCCTCAGAGCCTGACCTGAGCTGGAAGGGCCCAGTTGAGAGCTAGAAAGGAGCTGACTCGGACCCGACCCGAAGATACCTCTGCTTGATCCCGGGATCCTCCTCGAGTGTCTGAATACTGGTGGACCTACCCCCGTGAGGGAGGCTCACCCTCAAAGCCCGGCAGGCAACGACACTGGAAGCCAGCGGCATGACGAAAGCTGAAGGCTCCTGGGAAGGCGGCCTGGGCTCCCCCGTAGAGGGTCGGATCGGAGCGCTGCAGACACTGGCCTCCATGCTGGCAGGGGCTCGATGCACACTCGTCCTCATCCACCTCGCACCGCTCGCCGCTGTAGCCTGGGGAGCGCACATGCGGGCAACAAATTACTGCCACCAGGCCAGCCCAAGGCCGTACCAGCTAAGAACAAGACCCCAACAGTAAGAGTGAGACGCATGAGTGGGCGGAAGGGTAGAAATGACCATGGCAGCCCTCACTGGCATCCTCATCATGTGACTATTATTATTATTATTGCTGTGTTTTCTGAACGTGCCAGGCCCGTGCACATGCTTAAGTCTTGACCACATTTACTCTCTTCACAACAACCCTAGGAGTAGGTGCTATGATTAGCCCGATTATGCATATCAGGAAGTTAAGCTCGGAAAGTTTCAGTCACCCAAGCCTCTCAGTCTACTGCGGGCACAGACTACATTCAGACATGCGCACAGACGTACACCTGTGCCGCGGACCCAAGCAGTGCACCGGTCTGAGCGCGCGCTTGTTAGTTGAGTGGCGTGCTTAAGCTGCGCGCGCACTCACCAGGCCAGCAGAGACAGCGGAAGCTCCCGAGACCTTCAAGGCAGGATGCGTTGTGCTCACAGGGCGCGGAAGCGCACTCGAGCACCTCCTCTTCGCAACGCGCACCCTCATAGCCAGTGTCCGTGCAGTCACATCGGTACCTGCCAAGAAGCCGCGCAGCCGGCTGAGAGCAAGCCCGACCATTCCTTCCAAATCATCCGACCTTCAGCCTCGGTCCCTGGCGCCACCACTCCATGGTCCCGCCTCTCCACTTGAGGGCTCCAAACCCCAAGTCCCTGCTCGCTCACCCGTTGACCAGGTCGTGGCACACGCCCCCGTGCACGCACGGCTGGCTCTGACACTCATCCAGGTTCAGCTGGCAGCTGGAGCCCCCGAAGCCCGGGGCACACACGCAGCGGTAGGATCCCACACCGTCCAGGCATGAGCCTCCATGCAGGCAGGGCGCAGAGGCGCACTCGTCCACCTCAGACTCACAGGTCACGCCTGGACAGGAGCCGGAAACACAGACAAAGATGAGCAGTCAGAGGGCTGGCAGATCCTAAACTGGATCCAGATAGTTACAAAGAGCAAAACGTGAGTATTCAGAGACAGACGTTAGTTCATTCATTCAAAACAGATGTTTCATACAGTGACAGTTACAAGACGATGATCACTGACCACATGGAGTTCACAACAGTCTTAAACCAAAAACAACCTTTGTCATCCAGTGTGACTCACAGTGACACTACAGGATAAAGTAGAAATGCCCCCTTAGGATTTCAAGGCTGTACTTCTTTACTAAAGTGGACTGCCACATCTTTCTCTCATGGAGTGGGTTCGATCTCCTGATCATTTAACCATAGTGCCAGCCAGGCTCCTTCATAATTGTCTAGCCCAGGTCATAAATACATAAATGAGGACTTAGTTTTCATTTTGATAAGCTCCACAAGGGAAAGTACAGGATCTTCTGAAAGCAAAAGTCACAGTCAGTCCTGAAGAACTCTCCGATTCAGAGGGGACTTCTTGGAAGAAGAGCCCTTTGAAGGATGAGAAGGGTTTTCTAGGTTTGGATTGGGAACTGTAAGAAACAGTTAAGATTCAGAGAGAGGTTGCAGCATGGATCAGGATATGAGGGCCAAGCTCGGCGTGAAGGAAGTAAAGCAGGGGTGAGAAGGTCTTGGGGTCCTGGGAGCCAGGTACCAGAATTTGGTCTCATCATAAAGCAGCTGAGTGAGGTGGTCCTACCAACATTTTAGATGGGTCACCTGGTAGCTTTGAGGAGGGTGTAGGGAAGTATCCCAGGAAGGATATCCTCTGGGAAGGAGATGCTGAAGTACAGTGACCAACTTGTCCTGGTTTTGCCTGCACTGACTTGGTTTTAAAACAGTCTTGTGTGACGTTGTGTGGCGTCAAATCAGTTCCGACTCAGAGCAATTCTGTATAGGTTTTTTTTGTTTTGTTTTGTTTTTTCCAAGGCTGTAAAACTTTATGGGAACAGAAAGGCTCATCTTTCTCTCAAGGAGCAACTGGTGGATTGAAACTGCTGACCTGGAAGTTCACAGCAGTCTAAAGAAGTCCTAGGCAAAATGGAGCAGTTGAGCACTCGTCCAGGCTTGAATGGAGTTGGACCATCTGAGTTCATCCTGGAGCTCATGTGTCAGTCAATGTGGACTCTAGTGGACCAAGGCCCTACCCCCTCCTAAGTGGGTTTAGTCAGGGGGTCAGGGACCCAGCTGGCTCCAGCTGGAACATACCCCTCTTCCCAGCTCAGTGAGCACAGAACATGGCCCCTCCCTCCTGTGACCCCACACTCCTCCCACCCCTGTCTCACTCCTACTGTCCATCCGTGCCAGGGGGAGCCAGGCCCAGACTGCCTGGAATCCCAAACTCCCCCGCCAGACTCAGAACAGAAGGAGGAGAAAAGAAGTGAGTCACAGCAGATGCTGCCCCCATTCCAATCCACAGCTAACCCAGCAAGAGTTAAGTAGAACATCCCAGCGCCACACAGCCAGGTGTGCACATACCTGTTACATACACACAGACATTTTACACAAATGTATTCACAAAGCCCAGACACCCACAGATACTAGCTGACACACAGTAACCGCTTTAGAGACACAAAACATACTTCGTACTAGGAGACATACAGACAAGTATGAACCAAGCTCACTCAGACACATTTGTACATCCTGGCATGGGAGGCACTCAAATAATGAGAAAGAGATCTAGAACCAGTTTCCAAAATCCACTTTCTTCAACATGCGGACGTCTGTCTCTTCACCGCACCCTCTTCCCTTGCACCCAGTCCCCTGATCTTGCTCTGGGGTGACCTCAAACTGCTCTCTACCCTCAGAGCAGGATTATCTGAATCCTGGGTTCGAAGGAAACTTAGGGATGTCTTCACTGCAGATTCTAGACTATTCCAGACCTAGCTTCACTCCTTGACCTGTCCATGTCCTCGCTGAGCCCACCTTCCTAACCTCAGGCCTAGAGGGAAGCAGCGCCAGGGTGTTTATGCCTTGGAGTATGGATGAGACTGGAACATTGCTACACTTTGGAGGAGGGAAGAACATTGGTTTCATACCAGTCACTTTGCTGAGCACTTTTATATACATTACCCCACTCTAGAGACTGTAGCTCTGGTAGCATAGTGCTTACGAATTGGGCTACTAATCTCACAGAGAAAGATGAGGCTTTCTGCTCCCATAAAGATTTACAGCCTCAGAAACTCTGTACAGGGTCCCTATGAGTTGGAACTGACTCCATGGCACATAACAACAACAACAGCAACAGAGACTGCAGGGATCCCTTGGGTATGCTTCCATTATGGTGTAAATAAGACCATGAATGTCTCTATGCTAGAGCTTTGTGGGATGCCCAGAAGGGAGAGGGTCTACACTGCAGTCTGAACCTTATAGTAGGGTTCATGCTCGAGAACCATCAGGTAAGCCAGAAGGTGTCTGCAATATACCTTGACACAGAAAGGAATATATGCTAGAAATACTGGGAGAGTCTAGGGTTGTCTTCATTAAAGTCAAACCAGGCAATTTGTACTCTAGTCCTGCCAGAGATGTCTGGGGGTGTCTCCAGCTCTGACACCAAGCTGAACTTTGCAGAAGGAACCAAATTAATATTTAGACTGGGCCCCCTGGCCAGTGCTTACACATGGGTATTACCATCCAGAGCTGCCAGGTTAGCCTGGGAAGCATCAACACTATAGCCAGACCAACAGAGTGACTGTCCTAAAGCTGTCAGGGTGCCTGGGTATGACTATGCCAAAGTCAAAACTGAAGTTGTTCACAGTGCAGACAGACTCCTCCTGGGCCAGCAGGGGCCATTACCTGTATAGCCAAGGGGGCAGTGGCACTCGTAGCGGTCAGCCAGATTGTGGCAGGTGGCCCCATGGTGGCAGGGCCGGGATGCACACTCATTGATGTCCAGCTCACAGTGTGGTCCCTGGAAACCTGGGACACAGTAGCAGCGGAAGCCATTGGGATCTGGACCCTGGGGTACACACAGAGCACCGTGGTGGCATGGCTGGGTGGCACAGCCCTGGGACTCTGTGGGCCCACAGGTGTAGCCACCACTCTCTGTAGCCTGGCACTCTGTCCCGGGAGCACATGGGTCTGAGGCACAGGCACTTGGGGTCTCCGAAGGCAGCATTCCTGTAGAAAGAGGACACCGGCTGGTCAGTGTGGGCCAGGCCAAAAGGACACCTCCCCACTCTTACTCTCATGCCCATCCACAGACCCCAGAGCTGGAAAGTAGAATAAGTCTGTGTGTACTCAGAGTTGTGGACTAAGGTGTCTGGATGCATCTACTCCCAGAATAGGGAAAGGTTTTAGGGGTGTCCACAACACAGAGTCCTGGTGTGGCGCTGTGGGTTAATGTGCTAGACTGCAAAGCCATTTGAACTGCAAGGGCTGTGGTTCAAGCTCACCAGCTGCTCCTTGGAAACCCTATACAGGGTCGCTATGGGTCAGAATCTACTTGACGGCATGTAACAACAACAACAACACAGAGAGACTCCTGGTATAGGAGCTGTGGTGGAATAGCGGTCATGAATCTGGCTGCTAACCTTAAGGTCAGCAGTTCAAAACTACCAGTGGTTCTGTAAGAGGAAGATGAGCTTTCTGCTCCAGTAAAGGTTTACAGTCTCAGAAACCCTATGCAGGGTCGCTATGAATAGGTGGCATATAACTACCACCACAAGGAACTCTGGTAGTGTAGTGGTTACGAATCGGGCTGCAAACTGCAAGGTCAGCAGTTCGAAACTACCAGCTGTTCCACGGGAGAAAGATGAGGCTTTCTGCTCCCATAAAGATTTACAGCCTCGGAAACCCTGTACAGGGTCGCTATGATTCGGAACCGACTCCCTGGCACATAACAACCACCACCACCACCACATCACATGGGGACTCCAGGTGTAGCACTGTAGGATAAGCAATGGACTACGAATCACAAGTTTGAACATTCAAACCAACCAGCTATTCCTCAGAAACCCTATACAGGGTCAATATAAGTCAAAACTCACTCGACAGCACTTAACAATAACAACCTCACAGAGACCTGGGTGGTGAAAACAGTGAACACGTGCAGTTGCTAACCCAAAAATTCGAGGTTCAAGGCTACCCAGAGGTGCTTCAAAGAAAGGCCTGCCAGACTGCTGCCAACAAAGCAGCCACTGGAGCGCACAGTTCCACTCTGACACACATGGGGTCAGGAATGAGTCAGAATCAACTGGCATATCGCAAAGAGAAATAGGATCAGGGATGCCTGCCTCCGGGCAGATACTCACTAGCCCTGTGAGATTTCTCCTGTATGCTCTCCTTGCATCACTGCAGCAACTATGACAGTCACCCACTGAAGGACCAAAGTGAAGGCTCTTGCTTGAGATCACATGACAAGTTAGTGGCTAGGACAGGCTGCAAGGTCTGGGGTCATTGTAACCCCAGTTAGGCAGGGAGCTCATCCTAGGGTCTCCTCCTGCAGGGCCCACTCTCTCCCAGGAGACCAGGGAAGAGGGATTCCATCTGAACGTCTGAAGAAGGGGGAGGCTCCTCCCCCAGCCCCTCATCTCTCCTGCTGGGGGTCTGGTAACTCCATCCCTGAGTGAAACTGGATATGGGGGTGACCTCTGGAGGGTGGATGGAGAACTTCAAAGGCAGCAAATGTGCTCTCAGCCCCACTCACTGTCTCCTCCCTGCCTGTTGCTGCTGGCCCTGGCCTGCTGGCCTGGGAATTCCTTGTAAGGATCCTGCCCCTTATTTTATGCCTCATTTACAGATACCTGAGGTCTCAGGATAAAGGCCGGTTCGGTTGACTCAACCCCTGACTTCTGATTCAGTGATTCCTCCATCCCTGGAAGCATCTCTGTCAGGTGATACAAGTTTAGAAGCTGAGAAAGCCAGCTTCCCTCTCTTCCCAAGTGCCCAGTCAATGTAATGGTAGGGTAAGAACTCAGACTTTGGAGCAAAAGAACCCTGGGTTCAAATCTCATTTCAGGAAATTACTTGCTTTGAGACCTTGGGCAAGTCATTTCTTGTTTCTGAGCCTCTGTTTCCAAATCTGAAAGGGATACTGACATATGCATGCCAGTCCAAGGATGAAAAGCCCCACATTTGCATTCCAGGGCCCCCACGTTTCAGAACTCACTAATGGTGGTTGTCATTGGTAATGGGAAGAGTCAGGGCTGTAAACCAGAGACATCCACCCCCACCTGAAGCTTCCAGAAGTACCCCACCCCCACAGAGGTTGTCATCCAGACACTAACCAGACCCTGTGCCCACCCCTCCCCCACTCTGTGGATGAAGACCCCCAGATAAGGTTCCACAGCCTCTCAGGCGTCATCCACATTCCACCAGGCAGGACTGTTCATTGACCTGACCCCCACCCTTCCTAGCCAGGCGGAAGTAGGATAGGGAAGAGTGGGCCAGGGAGATACAGGCAGATGGACTCAAGGAAAAAACTAGAGAATGGTCCAGTCAGTCCCTCTCTCGAGGCCCCAGCACCAGGTACAGCTCTGTGGGCTCACTGCCCCCCAATGCCCAGCCTGGGCCAGACACATGGCAAGAGTGGAGGGGGTGTTCTGAGCACTGTCAGACCAAGGTGGTCATCTAGGGCCCTGGAGTTCACAGTGCCCCTCCCCCTCCCAGGGCCTAGTCAGATGAGTGAGGGCAAGGGGTATCTGGCCCTCTGAGAGGCTGTGGGTGGTTTCTCTTTTTTCTCCACCCCTGGCCCCCGGGACTGAGCAGCTCAGAGTGGTGTGTGTTGGGGGGGGGAGCAGAGTGAGGCAGCAGCCTGATCTGGTGTGGGTGGGAGCAGATGGAACGCTCTCAGGAGAGGATATCAGACTGACCTGGGCTGCTCATACAGTGTCTTGTGGGTTGTTATGAGGAGCCATGGAGGTGATATGTGTATGAGGGGCAGCTACAGCATTATCACTCATATTATGGTTGACATCACCCCAGAGCCACCCAACAACCAGCTATCACTTGAGCAGCTGTGGAGAATAGCCACCATAGCTCCCCTCTCCAGGACCCTGGCTGCTCATTTAAACACAACAGGGTATCACCTATGTGGACTGAGAGACCTACACCCCAATTTGGGTGTCTGCCACTTACCCAGACATCTCCCTTCACTTACAGGAGACAGGACCAGGCTAGGGATACAGCACCTGGGGAAAGGGTTGTGCTTAATCACCATCTGCCCACCCAGGACTGTGGGAGTAGACCATCTGTGTCACCTTAAATGACCGAGCCACAGGAGACAGGGTTCAGCTGCATAGGAGGATAGCATTTCTCAATCAGACCCAGGCACGGGGAGTGAGCTGCCTATCTGAAGAAGTATGCAATAGAGTTCAGATGCCTGTTTGTGCAGGCAGTAAAACTTTCTTGTGTTGTTGTGAAGTGCTGTCGAGTTGGTCCCGACCCATAGAGACCCTGTATTATAAGGTTTCTGAGGAGTGTCTTGAACTGCCGACTCTGCTGTTAAAATCAACTTTGCAGACTCACAGCACCACACCAGGACTCCATGTCTGTCTTGTGTAATCTCAATGACTCTTCACATTTACTTCATGAAGTGAACAGTGTGAATAATCCTTCTGAACATTGGAGGAAAGTGCAACTCAGAGATGAACTGATTTCAGAGTCCCATCGCCATTGAGGAGCGGAATCCAAACCCAGACCCCAGAGTTTCCACTCCAGATTTTCTGCAACCCTCTGGGACCATATTTAGAATAGACTCCTGGATCACAGTCAACCCTAGACTAGAGCCATTAGAGGTAAGGCCAGAGAATCTGCATTGAACATGCTTCCCAGGAGATTCCTCTTACGCTGAAGTGTGGGAACCCCTGACCTCTGTTGCTTGCTCTTGCAGAAGTGAGCAGAGGAGATCAGACTAGCCCAGGTCAGCTAGGAGGAAAGGGGAAAAGTGTAGGGTGTAGAAGAAAGCAGGGAGAGGAGGGGCTGGCCCAGGGGGCCAGAATGGGGGTGGGACCTGTTGCCAGAGCAACAAGGAGCCTGTGCTTATCTTTACAAATCCCTCCTGACCTCCTGGGCTGCCTGATCGACCTGGCAATGGAGGGATTAATGGGCAGGGCCCCTCCCCTTAGACCTGCAGTCCTACCCTGAGGAGGGCAGATGGATGGATTATAATAATGGAACAACAACCGTTTACTTTGTGCTCACCATGTGTTGGGGGCTAGACTACACACCTTGCATCTATGATCATTGCTTTTGTTAAGTGCCCTCAAGTGGTTTCAACTCATAGCAGCCGTATCTATGGACAACAGAACAAAACATTGCCTGGTTCTGCATCATCTTCACAACTGTTGCTATGCTTGAGCCCATTTTGTCAATCATCTCATTGAAGGTCTTCCTCTGTTTTGATGACCCTCTACTGTATGTACCAAGTATGATATCCTTCCCCAAAGGCTGGTCCTTCCTGATGACATGTCCAAAGTACATGCTTCTAAGGAGTATTCTAGCTGTACTTCTTCCAAGACAGATTTGTTTGTTCTTCTAGCAGTCCATTAATATTCAATATTCTTCACCGTTACCACCATCCAAATGCATCCATTCTTCTTTAGTCTTCCTTATTCATTGTCCTGTGTTTACAAGCATATGAGATGCTGGTGCACCTTAGTCCTCAAAGTGATATCTTTGCTTTAAAAAGGTTTCTTGCAGCCAATTTGTCCAATGCAACATGTCTTTTGATTTCCTGACTGATGCTTTCATGGGCATTGATTGTGGATCCAAGTATCTGTGATTATTACATTATTATATTTGATTCAAACCCAAAGAGGTGCATGTTGTTACAAAACTTCAGTTTTTTAACTCAGAGAGATTGATGAACGCTCTCCTAGGATCAACCTTCAAACAACTAAGAACCAGATGTCCCAAGAGTTCTGAGTGGTCCATATTTCTAATGCATGTGAAATTCCCACTTTGCAATCTCTAAATTGACACCTCGTGTGGTGCTCTGGGATAATGCACTGGACTGCAACGTCTGCTTGAACCACAAAGTCAGCAATTCAAACTCACCAGCCACTCCCTGGAAACCCTATACAGGGTTGCTGTGAGTCAGACCTGGACCGGGTAGTGTTTCGTTCTGTTGAGCATACAGTCACTGTGAGTCGGTACCAACTGGATGGCACCTAACAACAACAACATGAGTCAGAACCCACTTGATGGACTTAACAACAACAAATTGACACCTATGTATTATTATCTTACTGTGTTCACCCAGGCACCAGGGCAAGACCTCTAAAGGTTTTTACAAGAGCGGAGGTTCCAACATAGCTGACTATCATCCCTGTCTTTCCAGAACCCAGCTGTTAGCAATCCCAGAGTGCTTAAGGCCTCACTTGGTGCTTAGTAACTCTTTACTTTACAAGCACTTACAACATAACTGAAAGGAACGCTGGTTGCTCTGTAGAAGCCAGAAGGTCAGCATTTCAAACCCACCATCTGCTCCCATAAAGATTTGGAGAACCTCAGAAACCCTAATACAGGGTTTGGAACCAACTCGACGGCACCTAACAACACAACAGTCAAAACTGATGAGAAGGGCCTTACTTAAGGTGGGTTTGAGGAATTTTTTTGTCTTGATAGGTAAGAGAGAAAATTCCTAAGAAGCTGACTGAAGCTCTCATAAGGTGTGTGAGGTTGGGAGGGAATTGTTCAACTAATATCCCTGTAATAGCCCTGTTGTTGTTAATCGCTGTCAAGTCAAGCCGACTCATAACAACTCTATAAAGCATTTCCGAGTAGCGGCTACTGTGTTTGAACAGCAGACCTTGGGGTTCAAACCAGTTTTGTGGTTGAGTGCTTATCCTACAGCATTACATCAGGCTTGGATGACTAACAGAGTACAACATAGTAGGAATTTACAAACACTGCCGCAGATTCATCAAAAATAAGGGGTTAAATTGACTCTGAAAAGGCAGGAAATTCTGGATTGATTTTTACAAAAATGTTTGCCCTTGAGATTAAAAGGCATAATTTTTATAACAACAGTCACAACACTAGCTCTCATGGCACCGGTGTTTTCTAACTATGCTCGCCGTATTTTCCAGAAAGAGGGGAAGACAGAGTAGGTGGGTTCCAGGCCAGCCTCCAGAATGGGCCTTGTTTTACTAACTTCCTATTAGCTGGTAGAGGACTTCAGCTGAAGATCTCTGGCAAAAATCTGAGTTGGAGATCCACTGTGTTTTCTACTCTAACTCTTATAGCAGCCTCTGAGTTACCTGGATATGTTCCCTTACAGAGCACAGAAAACAGATGCAATGTGACGTGGGCTGTGACTCTATGCAAGCTACTGACCCTCCCTAGGTCTCTGTGAACAGGGAGTCTGGAAACTGACCTTCCAGGACTGTTGAGAGAATGAAGTTCCGTAAAGTTAGTTGAGTAGCAGTCAGTGTCTGCCATGGAGTGGTTATTGATGTTATTATGTGATGCTGTAGGATAAGCACTGGACTGCTAACTACAAGGTCAATGGTCCAAACTTACCAACCACTGCTTGGAAACTCTATGTTGTTGCTGTTGTTATATGCCACGGTTCCAACTCATAGCGACCCTGTACAGGGTTTCCGTGGCTGTAAATCTGTACAGGAGCAGAAAGCCTCCTCTTTCTCCCACGGAGCCACTGGTAATTTCAAACTGCTGACTGTGAAATTAGCAGCCCGATTCTTTACGCTACCAGAGCTCCTTTGGAAACTTTATACAGGGTCTCTATTCAAGGGCACTTAACAACAACTCATCAACAAATCTTTAATTGTGGCAACCACCAGGTCTCAGAAGGATCCTGAGCTTCAGTCGAAATGAGTGTCTCTCTTAAGTACTCCCTAAAACTGTCTCACAGATCCCCACCCAGCTCTAGCTGGAGGAGGGGCCAGGATAGGAGACTGGAGTTGCTGCCCCTTTGTCTGCCAGGCTCCCTGTATGTGAGTAGGGGGAGGGAGTTTGGGGTGGGGACTAACTGTGAGGGCCCAACTTGCCCTATTGTACTCCAAGATGCTTGGTCTTCTCCATAGCAACCAGTGGGCCCAAGGTAAAGGGGCTCAGCTCAAAGCCTGGGAGGGATGCAAGGCTGAGGCTCTGGAAGCCCCCACACCTTCGGCTATGCAAATTGGTTTTCAAGAGACACTGTCCCAGACCCCTCCCCTCTTGACAGGCCTTTGGGTACTGGCATCCAGAACTGCTCATACCCACAGTGCCCCCACCCCAGCTTTCAGAAATCCCCAGCGAGTGGAGTCCCTGTGCAGAAATTGTGTGTATGTACTGTTGCTGGGTATATACCAGAGTGTACCTATACAGTGTTCATGCCTTTCTTCAGCAATGATTTATTTGTGTTTACTCTGTCTCAAGATCCATGTAGATGTCCACATTACCGTGAGCATACACATGTCAATATATGTGTGTTGGAGTTTTACACATGTAGGTATGTGTGAGTTCAAGCATGCATATGTGGGTGGTGTGTGCCTTTGTGTACATCACACCATTATGCAGGGGTGTGGTGCTTGTGCAACTGTGCATCTGTGTGTGTGTGTGTGTGTGTATATACATACATGCATTGCAGGGCAGAGAACCAGATCCACAGACCCAGATTTCAAGCCCCTCCTGGGCATAGAGCATAGAACAGTTCTCAGCTCCTTGGAAGCCAAGTCCATCAACCCCCATCTCTCCTGGAGCCTCAATTTCCTCCCTCACAGCCTCTGGAGAGGAGTAAGGAGGTCTCACAAGTCAGAGGAAGGCCCCACATAGGGGCTTGGAGCTTGGACTCCTACACACTAGGATTCTGCAGAACTGTGGGGAGGTGGGGGGCTACTGCCGCCATGTGAGAGCCCAGGCAGCCCAGCCCAGCTTGGCTACTCTAGCTGGTGGCAGTGGGGGCAGGGGACTTCCCTGGCCTGGCCTGGCCCCTGTAGCTATAGAGACCAAGACAAAGCATCCCCCAGACCCCCCAAGAAGAATTCCAGTCCCCTTTATGTGAATTCACTTGAATGAAAAGAAAAAAATCACTTGGCGAATGGTGGTCTGATTTCAGGAGCCTTTTCTTGGTTTGTTCTGGGAATGCCAGGGAGGGGGCATCAGAAGACACACACATGTGTCCAAGTCCCTGACCAACCCCGAGACCTCAGAGTATCCTCCAATCCCCCAGCTCAAGCAAGGCTAGCACACAATGCAAGGGGTACTGGCAAAGGCCCAGTTCCACTGTTCCCTCCCTACTTCTCTACCCCCAAGAAAGATCTGATGCTCCCACCCTATGCCCCCATGTCAAAAGCAAAGACACAGTTCAACCCACTGGATAATTTACACCCACAGGTTAATTCACGATGTTTCATATACAACTCACAGCTTACTTCAAGACAGCTCATCCGACTCACAACTTAACATACTCACAACCTGTACCCCACAACCCGGCACAAAACTTAGAACAGACTCTGGGGTAAGATGTATTCAACCCACAAGCCCCCAAATTCCACACCTCAGAACCCACACTCTCCAGCCCTGATACCCACATCCCTTAACAGTAAATGTACAACACACCAGAATTCACAGCCCACACCTCCAACTCCATAGAGCACCTCCCAACATGCACACCCCCACTGCACCATACACAACAACCCCCAAATCCCAGAACTCAGGACCCCACGCGAATTCCAGGGGACCCCAGCAGGTCACCCCTCTGCACTCCACAACTCAGGCCTGCACCCACATGAACAGCCCACTCCTAGTCCCAGAAGTCAAGGCCTGAAGTGTCTGCCTTGGGGGACACACATTCCTGGTCTCCCCAAAGTTTTGACCCCAACTCACCGTCTAGGAGGGCCAGGGCAGGGGCCCAGAGTAGCAGTAGCAGCAGCAGGAGAGAGGCAGGGGGCCTAGGGTCCCGGGTCCCAGGCCTTGCCAGCGCCATGGTAGTTACACTCTGATCCGCTGCTGTGGGAACAGGCGGGCAGTCCGGCTGGCTCCGCACCCCCCTCGTCCGTCCCTCCAACCAGCACTAATGCGGTGGACAGAGGCCCAGCCCCTCCCTCCCGCTCCACCACCACCAACTCCCTGACCAGGCCTCCCAGGCAGCTCCACCTTGTGGACGATTCTAGAGGAGGGGTCTGACCCACCTCATGTCTCTAGACATCAGGCCCACATCCTCAAGTCCCAGGGCTCAATTTGAGGCCTCAGAGGCCGCTGCCGTTCTGACCTTGTCACTCAGTGTGGTCTGTTTCTTGTCGGCCCCATCCCAGCCTTGCTCTCCAACTGCCTCTCAGGTGGCAGTCGCCCCAGACTTTTCTGAGGTGCTGTCTGGTATTTTCTTCACACTTGATAATAGTGATGCAAACTATTCTCAAGTCCTCAGTTACCCCAACTGTTGGATTCCCCACATCTCTTGTCCCAGCTCAAGCCTCTGTCCCAAGTCATATCTGTTTTGTGTGTGTGTGTGTGTGTTGTTGGATTCCCCACATCTCTTGTCCCAGCTCAAGCCTCTGTCCCAAGTCATATCTGTGCATCCAGTAGCCTCCTGAACCCGGGACCTGGACTTTGCCCCCAGCCCACTCATCTTTTCATCCCAACCTGCTCCTTCTCAATGTTCCCCATCTCAGCCTTGTCACCCTGTGTCCCGATCACCCCCTTCCTACTCTCCATTTTTAACTAGCAGTTATTTGTAACTCCAGAAACCTCACTGCAGTCCAAAGCAGCCTATGTTACTGAATAGCAACTCTTAGTAAACTTTCCTTAGAGCCTGTCAGGAAGTTCTACTTGCTGTCTAACCTTTAAGTCTTCTGCTGCACTAATATTTACTTCCTCCAGGACCAGCCTGTAGATTGGAGAGGGGGGTGTTGTTTGGGTGGAAAGGAGGATTTCTTTAGGGGAACCCAGATTCAGGAATACAGACTACTTAAAAAACATTAAAGCATTAAAAAGCAAAAACACCACAGCCCATTCTTCCAATGCCCTCAGCTCCAGTGCGGGGTAGTGGGAGGAATTTCCTTGTTGAAAGAACTTCCCTGAGATCAGCCACGGGACCCTTGACAACGCATCCATGGTTGGCCCGATCCCATGGCCATGGCTCAGCCCACAGTAGTCCCTGTGCTGGGCTCTGGGCATGTGTCCTGAGCTCCTAGAGGGCATAATCTGGTGAGCCAGAGTTTTGCATCAATAAAGGGAGCTGTTGGTGGTGCTCGAGAGATGGGCAAGGGAATCTGGAAGTGTAGGGAGGGCATAGCAGTAGGCTTCACACAGGTGGCCCCCTCCAATATTAGGGAGGTAGGTGCCCAGACCTGGGTCCCAGGGGGCTCAGAGCAGAACTAGAGCCTTGAGTGGACATCCTCACCTGCCCCTTGTTCTCTCCAAGATAGGTTTCCTTGGTTACTTTGTTCCAAATCAATTTTTAGTCTTGACGGCTCACGGACTCCAGGAGACCGCTTCTCTCACATGGAAGCAAACCCAGTAGAAAAAGCACAGGCCATACAGCCAGAGAAATCTAGGTTTGAGCCCAGCCTTCATACGTGACTGCCTTCTTGGGGACTCAGTTTCTTCATCTGTAAAATGGGGGTAATGGCAGCTTTAATGAGCTGATGAGCAGGTACTTAACATGTCGAGTTTACTTTATCCCACTTTTCAGAGGCTCCCAAAAGTTCCAGGCAGTCCTGAGAAAGGACAGGAGGGCTCCAAGACTCCTACCAGTCTCCATCTTCCTTTGGACACACAAACATAAAACACGTGGTTTTAGGGTAAGCTCTGGAAGTTAGTGGAATGCCGGGTTCAAGAGCTTTTCTAAACCCCACCCTCCTGCAACCACCAAGCGGCATCTTAGGACCAGACTTGGGAGTGTCCTACAAGGTCTGGACAAACTGGAATTGGGTTGTGAGGACCCTGAGGGATTAGTACAGAAATCAAACAGTCTGTGTAGAGGGAATCCCATGTGAGGGGGAAGAGGAGGCCAGGGCAGTAGACAGGCATGACATTCAACATAGGCAGACCTCTTCCATTTCTTGAGAAGTGACGCTAAGGTAGATCAGCCCAGCTGAGGGGATGATCCCTGAGGAGATTCTGCTTGCCTAAATCCTTCTCATCTGGCTCCCAGAACCCCAATCTCATGGTGAGATGGGTGTGAGAGAGGAAAGAGAACCACCATAGCCTCATTTAACCCCCTCAAGAACACTACATTGACTACATTTTACAGGAAAGAGGATGGAGTGAGACTCAGAGAGTCAGCTGTTCTGGGTCAGTGGAAAGGGCAGGATTCAAACTCAGGCCCATTTCCTTTCCACTCTGAGAACCTCTGACTCTGGTTGTCCCTCCACTCCACTCAGGACTTATTTGCTGCCTCCTGCTTTGTCAAAAGCACCTGGACTCAGTTTACCCAGTCCTGGGCAGGATTCTCAGCACCTCACAGGACTGCAGGTTGATTTGGCAGCTAAGCCTAGTGGCTGGGAGCTTCAGATTTAACATTAGTAGCTGTGGGTTTGAATCCTAATTCTACTGTGTCCGTAGGCAAGTCTTTGTCTGTTTTTACTTTTCTGAACCTTAGTTTCCCCATCTGTAAATGGGGATAATAGTATCTACTTCAGAAGATTGTGAGAGGTGATTGGGGTGCTGCTACCAGGGCCCCAAGGGACAGTGATGAGGTAATTGTTCAGATCACCAGAAGGGACACCTCTGGACTCTTCCAGCATGACCCCCACCAAACGTCCTACATCTTCCCTCCAAAGGACTGTGCTGGTTATTCTGCTTATCCCCCACTCCCTTCACACATTCATCCTCTGCCCTTGTCCACCCTGCTGGCCCCTGTGCACTGTGCTAGGGCCCCCTTCCCTCTGGCTTCCCAGAAGGTGGACCAATGGAAGGCAAGAGTAGGAGCTGGGAGGGCAGGAAGAGAGAGAGACTGGGTTAGTTCTTCCCTCTCTTCCTGCATTTCTGACTGCAGCTCCTGTTCCTTCAGCTCTCCCAAGCTCGGGTAACACTGCGCCCCCAGTGGCCAAGTCTGGGTGCACCATCTCACCTGGTCTCCCTGAGGCCCTCACACTGTCATCCATTTGCTCTTGCCTGTGGCTTCCCAACCCATTTTCCCTTGGTTTCCCTTCTACCTCTCTAGCTACTCCTTGTTCTTCTTCCTCCTAATGTTGGGGTTCCCTCAGACCCTGCTCCCAGCCAGCTGCCCTTCTCATAACACCTGCCTCTGTGGCTGAGCATGTCCATATCCAGACTTTAGTAACCAGCACTACAACCCACCCCAGCCTAACAATCTCAGGAACTGTCCACCCAGTGTTTCTTAACCGTGTCTCCATGCCCCCGTAATAACAAATCTCATGCATCACTTTTTCTTTTCCTCTAAAGTTATTTATTATGTTGTTGTTGGGAATACCAGTGAAAACATACCAGTTCAATAATCACTACATGTACAATTTAGTGACATGATTACATTCTTTTGTGTGTGTGGGGGGGGGGGG
>NW_006408532.1:753831-817744 GCF_000296735.1 Chrysochloris asiatica | reverse complement strand
ATCACAAGAGACCTATCTGCATTTCATTTCATCAGTCCCGCCTAGACAGATTGGATACTACTCAGTGGAAATTCCACCTTCCTCCATGCCCTCTGGATCTAGGGTCCTTCTTGAAAGCTTGTAAGCCAGTCACTTCTTGACTTTGTATCCCCCCCCCTTATTTTGGGTAGCCAATGTCCAAGTTGCCCATCCCTGTCTACTCTGTGTATGGGGGAGGGGGGTGGGAATGATCCTTGCTGTAAAGATTTGTTCTCTCTTTTGAGCTACTGCACCCAGAGTTGTAGGTCAAGTTAATCAAATTGTATCAGTTTACTATTTATTTCCTCTTCTTTCTTCTTCTGGTTGAGCTCTGATCATCTAGTCATTGAGGCCAGGTTAAGTGGGTATTATCTGCAAGTGTGGGTGTTCTTGTGCATATGCCCTCTCTTCTTATCAGCTGGATGCTTCACTCTCCACTCTAGTTGGGGGAGCGTTCCTTTAAAAAAAAATTTTTTTTAAGTCTTTATTGTGAATTCAGTGATAGTTTACATGGGGGAACATCAGTTTTATATTCATCTTTTCATTACAATGATTACAATTGCCTCTGTGCATCATTATTCAACAATATTTGCTTCTATTCCTTCTGGGGTCTTAGGGGGTGTAGGGGAATGTATACAGAAACAGTCAGGAAGATATAATCATTTAAACAACCAAAGGACACCTTCTGCAGGCCTGCCTCCTGGCCACCAGCACCTGGCTACCAACACACAGATTTTCTCTTTCCATGAGTCTAGAGTCCTCAGCTGCTCTATCTCTCCATGCCCTCACCTCTGTCTCCATCTCTGGTTTCACTTCATGCATCACTCTGAATTACTCCAAAATGAAATGAGCCATATCTATGTATGTAACTTCTAAAGGAAAATCACCCACTCTAGACTAGTGATGGAGCCAGACTTCCTAGGTTAAAATCCTGGCTTCATCACTTCCCAGCACTGTGACCTTGGGTAAGTTACTTATCCTTTCATGGCACCTGGCTAGGTCGAATTGCTATAAGGATTAAATGAGTAATAATTCATCAAGTGTTTAGAACACTGTCTGGCACACAGCAAGAGCTAAATGAGTGTTGGTGAAATGAATAAATAAGGAAAGCAAGATAAGTATTTCAAATTGTAAATACTCTTACTAAGTATCCTAGAAGAAATAAAGTAATAGAAAGCTTACAGTTGTACATAGAATTCCCCTGAATGTGATGGCCACAAACTGGTCAGAGAGCATCACTGTTGTCATCAAATACATAATTTTCCATAATGGTGAGAATTCTGGGGAGAGTTCCCAACAAATTATGGAGGAATCTTCCTTCAAAGGAGACCTGGTTGCACAGTGGTTAAGTGCTGATTTATGGGCTGCTAACCAATCATATTGTCAGAAGGGACCAGTTACTGGAGAAGGATATCCTGTTTGGTAAGGTGGAGGGTCAGAGAAAAAGAGGACGAGCCCCAACGAGATGGATTGGCCAAGTGGCAGCAATGGACTCAAGCGTGGCACCAGTAGTGAGGTTGGCCCAGGATCAGGCAGTGTTTCGTTCTGCTGTTCATAATGTCGCTATAAGTCGGTATCGACTGGATGGCACCTAACAACAACAACCAATAAAAAGTCAGCACTTTGAACCCACCAGCTGTTGCATGAGAGAAAAAGCCTGGTGATCTGCTCCCACCAAGATTGGTGGTGGTGGTAGTGGTGTGCCGTGGAGTTGGTTCCAACTCATAGTGGCCATGCATAAGGTTTCCAAGGCTATAAATCTTTACGGAAGCAGAAAACTTCATCTTTCTCCTGCGGAGCAGCTGGAAGTTTCGAACTACTGACCTTGAGGTTAGCAGCCCTAGTGGTAATCACTATGCTACCAGAGCTCCTTCCCATGAAGATTACAGCCTAGGAAACCCAAGCCTTTACACGGGCAATTCTACTCTGTCATATAGGCTCGCAACGTCAGCATCAACTCAAAGGGGCACAACAGCAAAACAATCTTCCCTCAATTTACATGGAAGTTGCAGGTCTGGTTAATTCAGTATATGTTAAAATTTCACGCAGAAATGCTCTGTATTCATACACAAGCCAGGCTTGGGTTTCAGGCACTGATAATTATAAGCAGATCGCTGGTAAACAGCAAATGGAAGACTTTTTTTGTGGTGTAGACTGTCCTACACATCACAAGGTGTCCAGTATCTCAGGTCACATCCACTAAGTGCCCCAACTCTGGCCATCAAGATAATGGAAAACAGCTCCACAAATTTCCAAAACAGCCCCGAGGAGGTCCCTGTGTTCTTTACCAACTGCCAGAGAAATTTTTCCAAGCCACAAATTGTGTCTCTCACCTGTTGACAAACCTTCAGTGGCTCTTAGTTACCCTCAGAACAAGTCTGAATTCCTGAGTCTGATACCCACAGTCCCCCATAATCCAGATTCCCAACAAATGCACATCAATACCACCAGCCCATCCTCTCCTCTGTCCTCCCCAACTAAGCAGACACACACATCATACACACCAGGCTATTTCTTGCTACCATGTCTTTGCTCTTAGAAGCTGCTCTCTGGAATGCCCACCTGAGTCCCTTTCCTAAGGCTGTCACAACAACAAGGACAAACTGGGGGGCTTAAAACAGCAGCAGTGTATCATGTCACAGTTCTGGAGTCTGCCAGTCTGAAATCAAGGTGTCAGAAGGACCCTGCTGTGTCTGAAGACCCTAGGGCAAGAGCTTTCCTGGTGTCTTCCAGCTTCGATGGTTCCTGGCAATCCCTGGCATTCCTTGGTTTGTAAATGCACTGTTCAGTCTCTGCCTCCATCTTCACATAGTTATCGGTCCTGTGTCTCTTCTCTTCTTAAAATAATAATGATAGTGGATTGTTTTTGTTGTTGTTGTGTGCCGTGGAGTCGGTTCCAACTCATAGTAGTGACCCAGTACAGGGTTTCCTAGGCTGTAAATCTTTACGGGAGCAGAAAGCCTCATCTTTCTCCCACAGAACTGCTGGTAGTTTCAAACTGCTGACCTTGCAGTTCGCAGCCCAATTCGTAACCACTACGCTACCAGAGCTCCTTAGTGGATTAGGACCCTGCTAATTAGGACCCTACACTACTACAGTATAACCTCATGTTAACTAATAACATCTTCAAAGACCCAAACAAGATCATATTCACATTTGACAAGGGCCAGGAGTTAGAAGAATTGATGCTTTTGAGTTATGGTGTTGGAGGAGAATAGTCAAAGTGCCAAAAGAACCAACAGATCTGTGTTGGAAGAAGTGCAGCCAGAGTGCTCCTTGGAGGACAGGATGGTCAAACTTCGTCTCTCATACTTCAGACATATTGTCAGGAGGGACCAGTTGGTGGAAAAGGATATCATGTTTGGTTAGGTGGAGGGTCAGAGAGAAAGAGGAAGACCTCCAGCAAGATGGATTGGCAAAGTGGCAGTATCAATGGGCTTAAGCATGGCAACAACTCTGAGGTTGGCCCAGGACCGGGCAGAGTTTCATTGTGTTGTACACAGAGTCGCTGTCAGTACTGACTCAATGGCACCTAACAACAACAACAGGAGTTAAACATATCTTTTTGAGGGTTACAGTTCAACCTATAAACCCACTCCATCTCCACTTGAATGAATACCTGGATCATGGGTCTGGATTAGGACATGCTTAGAGATATAGAGCTGTGGTAGGCATTTGAGTGCCAGAACAAGAGATCTTGATGTCCACTAGGGCAGTGGGAGGGGAGAAGGCAAGAATGCACCCTGGGATCCCAGCTTGGTGAACCTCCAGTGATGAGGGTGGAGACAGGGATTTGGTGAGATGACCTCTGTGGGTGGGCCAGGACAAACAGTCGGTTGCAGGATAAAGGAGCAGCTGCAGGTCTCTCTGGAGACACTAGAGGGAGCTCCAGGATAGGCCTAGACTCCCTCTTCCGCCGGCCTCCACCGACTCACGGAAGAGAACAGGACCCACCCTGTCGCCCACACATAAGCTCTGACGGTCCTGTTAGGAACCTGGCCCAAGTCCAAAGGCTTCACAGTCTCAGGGTCACTTTGTCTTCAGCCACCGTGTTTACAGGTAGGGAAGGGCTTTCACAAGTCGGGAGCAGGTGAGGACGGAGGGAGGCGCTACCAGCAAGAAGAGCACGGAAGGGTTCTCCCGGGTTCTTCTCACCCTGTTCCCCAAGGTCAGAGGCTGAAGCCCAGGGGACAGAGACTTCCTGGGTTCAGTCAGGGAATTAGAGCCACAACAAGGCTCAAACTGGAGTCCTGATGTGGCTCTGCAGGATAAGGCGCTGACTGCAAGGTCGGTTTTGAACCTTAAGGTCAGCAGTTTAAACTTACCAGCCCCTCAGAAACCCTATACAGGGTGGATATGTTGTTGTTGTTAAGTGCTGTCGAGTCGTTTCCGACCCATAGCGACCCTGTACAGGGTTTCCGAGGGTGTAAATCTTTACGGGAGTAGAAAGCCTCATTTTTCTCCCGCGGAGCGGCTGGTAGTTTCGAACCGCTAACCTTAAGGTTCGCAGCCCGATTCGTAACCACTACGCTACCAGAGCTCCTTAGGGTAGATATGAGTTGGAACCAATTCTACTGCACTTAACAATAACAACAAAGGCATTGGACTGCCAACAATAAGGCTGGCAGTTTTAACCCACCAGACACTTCTCTGAAACTATAGCTATGAATCAGAACAAGACAGCACTTAACAACAACAACAAGGCTCATACTAAGGTTGCTGACTCCCAGTTCAGAACTCTTCCCTATTTCATTAAAGGAGCTTGGAGTACAGGCTCAATGTTCCCTGTCAGGATTCAGTCTGGGGCTGACATCAGGCCTTTTCCTGAGTCTAGAGTCAGGACTCCGTCTCTGTACAGGGTCCAGGTTCAGACTGGTGCATGCTGAGGGGTGGCTGGGAGCTGGAGCCAGCTGCTGCTAGGTACTAATCCCCTCTGCCCTCTAGATTAGGGTCTTACAGGAGCTACAGCTAGATAGGTTTTTAGAGAGCACCTGTCATCCATTTGTTGTTAAGTGCCGTCAAGTCTACTCCAACCCATAGCGACACTGTATAGGGTTTACGAGGAGCAGCTGGTGAGCTTGAACCACTGACCTTGCAGTTCAAACCACTTTGCAGTCTGACGCATTAGCCCACAGTGCCACACCAGGACTCCATCATCCCTTTACCTGGTGTTTATTAAATAAATCCTGCCATGTGCTAGGCATCATGGTCTGTGCTGGGGTTACAAGGGAGAATCAGCTTTCCAATCTTTCTGATCCTTACGGAGCTCACAGTCTAGAGGATCAGGTGAACATTGAACAGGGAACTACATCAGAATCCTGTGAGTGTCCTGAGGGGGAAGGATGAAGAGGAGTTTACTGGAGGAAATAGGACAGGGAGGGAATGAAGGTAGGCGAGGACAGCATTTTGGGCAGAGGGAGCCACATGGGCAAAGACCTGGTGTCAAGGAGAGGCTGGAGTGCAAAGAGCAGAGCAGGTGGCAGAGGGCATCTGGAGAGGCTGGGAGGCACCATTAGGGAGCCTGGGCTCTGCCAGCAAGCGGTGGGGAGCCCCGGAAGGCCTCCTGCTGGGGAACGTTGGGTCAGCTTGGCATTTGCAAAGGATTGCTCCAGATGCAGAGTGGGAGTGATGGAATTACAATTTTTTAAAAAGAGATCATCGGCCTCTCTACTTGAGTCTAAATGGCACAATCTTTTAAAAATTTATGAAAACAAAAAATGAATAACAAATGAAGACACTGAAACAAGAAACTCATTTCCTATTAAATCCAAGCGAAAGAGCAAACCAAAGTCCAAAACAATGCTAACAGGATTTTTAATAACCTGTAAGAAAGCATGCCAACTTTGTTACAGGTTATTAAAGCTGGCTCCTCTACTGAACTGAGAATCCCAAATATCTGCGGGCCCACTTGAACAAGACAGTCCTTATTTACCCAGATAAGCAAACTGAGGCTTAGAGAAAGGCAGAGACTTGACCCAAGGTCAAGTGGGAAAGTTGGAACTTGAACAGACTCCTGACTCTGCAGCTTGGGTCTCTCTCAGTATCCTCCCTGCATGTTTACACACACAGCATACATACCACATGAGCAAGAAATGCTCTCCAAACTCAGCTTTATTCACAACCATGCAAAATTCCACAAACACACAGAAACTCGCTTAAACAGACAAACATCTGTCTGCATGGAAGTCTGTGTGCATCCACACACTGCTCCCCAGAGCACTCAAATGCATACACATGCTCATCCCCATGCATATACACAGGTGCTCACATACACATATATATCTGAGAGACCTACACTGAACACATGTAGATATGTGCAAATAGACAGCATTTACCAAGAAGGTGAAAACATATCTCTTAATATCTATCAGCTCACCACATACATATAGCAACAGCCACTTGAATGCCTGTGATTCACAGACACACACACACACACACAGAACAGTATACCTCTTGGCCTTATAAGCCCCCACAAGCAGACAGTATGGGAGAAACAACATATTCTGTTGCTCACAACCAGCCCATGCTGACACCAAGGTCAGCATGGAATATACCAGAGTCCTTACCGCACCTCTGCAAGAGCTTGGGAATCTGAGACGGGCAAGACACCACCTTCTCTGGGAAGCCAAGGAGACCATACTGATCTCTGCCAAGTCAGAAGAGCCGGAACTGATTCCTATCAGGTGTCCAGGCAGCTCCCCACCCCAACTCAGCCCCATCCCCCTCATCCCAGTAGGAGTGTATGTGTGTGTATATGTGTTTCATGGGGGTTGGGAGGGCACAACTCAGGCAATGTAAAGACGGAAGGAAAAATTTCCTCTTCTAGGATATGAGTTTAGAATTACTTCCTGCCTTCATTTATTAATCCAATATTTAATAAGGGCCTTCTGGGAACCACTGAGGCTACAACAGTGAACAAAACAAAGACATTCTCTGCCTGATCAGAACAAGGTGTTGTTAAGTACTGTTGAGTTGGTTCCAACTCATAGCAACCCTGTATAGGGTTACCGACCTGGTGGGTTTGATCTATCAACCTTTCGGTTAACAGTCCAGTGCTTATCCTACAGTGCCACACCAGGACTAGCGGGTGGGCAGATATATGGTACCCATTTCAGAGATACCTGGGTTCTTTCTGGTGCTTTGGACCACTGAGTAACTCACATCTTTCTCTGAGCCTCAGTTTCCTCATCTGAGAAATGGGGACCACAGCTCCACCATGACTACCTGTTGGGCTGTTATTGGAACCAAATGTGTTGATAGGTGTGGCAGTGCTTTGAGGGGAAAGGAAATCTTATAGTAAAAGAAGAGTCAGATATTGATAGGCACTAGTTTTTTACCAGATACATAATACGGGTGTGTGGTTAAGTGCATAGGTCCTGGAGTTAGAGGAGCATGGCTGCATTCCAACCCACCCTTTGTCAGGCACTAGCTACATGACCTGGAGCAGATTACTTAACCTTCTGAGTTTTCACTTCCTCATCATAATGTCGTCTCCTATTATTATTTATGGGGTCCTGGTGTGATGCTGTAGGATCAGCACAGGGCTGGTAACTGCAAAGTTGGCAGTTCAAAACCACTAGCTGCTCTTCGGAAACCCTATATAGAGTCACTGTGAGTCAGAACTGACTTATGGCACTTATCAACAACATTACTATTTATAAACCTTCAGGTATTCATCCAAAAAACACTTTACTAAGCTATTAATACAAGGCTCCAAATTCTAACTCATTTTATCCTCTTAACAACTCTATTATTAACCCCATTTTGCCATGGAAGAAACTGAGGCACAGAGAGATTAAATTGTTTATTCAAGGTCACACAGCTGGTAGGATGTCAAGTTGGGATTGGAATCCAGGTCTGTTGGTCTTGCTAAACCCATCTATAAGACATGCACTTCCCTTTTATAGTTCAAAGTCCTCCCCTCTCCCCAGCAGCAGCCCCTGTTAAATAAATCATCCAGCAACGGTTTCTAATTCCCAGACTTGGTTGCAAATGAATTATTCACATTGTAAGCCTGCAAACCCAGGGCTGGGCCTCATTACTCGAGAAGGGCCGCCCGCCCACAAGATACTCCCTCCCCTGGGCCTGGGTCCTGGCGGGCTGGCCAGAGGCCGCCAGCAGGAGTTGGCGGGTGCCAGGTTCCTGCTCCCGGAACTGAAAGGAGGGGCTTTCCTCCTTTCATTCCCAGCCTTTGCTTTCTAATAAGCTCACAATCTGGTGTTGTTGAGAGGACATATGCTCAGGGCTCAACCAGTACTGGATTCCAGTCCGGACTCTGCCCTGAGTAGCTGTGTGACCTCAGGCAAGTGGTCTACCCTCTCTGAGCCTCTAGGGAAAATAACACATCTAGGTATAGGACTCCACTTCACACTGTCTTTTCTTTCTCTATTTCTGGGTGAGGCTTGTGCTGCTGCAGCCACAGAAAGAGCCCAGTCCCAGCATTAGAGAGTCTATTCAGGTCGCCAACAGATCCTGACTCTGGTCAGAGCGAGCCAACATTTTGCTCCAGACCATGTTCATGTCCTAGTCCCAGACAAAGCCCTGGCCTTACAGACGGATCCCTGACTCTGGCCATAGATTGATCCCCAATCCTGGTCCCAGGCTCCCCCGGGAAGTCAGCGAACCGTTGAGACAGAGAAAATGGACAGGAAGTAGGAGACGGAATGGAACTGGAAGCTGGTTTTGTCTGAGGACAGGACTGAATGAACCTCACTGGAGAACCTGACTGACAACCAGGCAGTCAAAAGTCTCAGTTCACAGAGTGGTCTTTTCCCAACATACAAAACCAAATGTTTATGGAAAGCCAAAATCAGAACCAATAATGACTAGAATGTCATAGTGTCGTTTCTACAGTGGAGACTATGGCCTGGGCACATGGCTCCCCAGCCTTCTCACAGCAGCCCCATAGGACTCTATTATCACCCATTATGCAAATGAGAAAACCAAGGCTCAGAGGGTAAGATTATTTGCTTTGTGCCTTAGCCATGACTGTACCAGCATTCAAAATGTTCCACCACTTGGCTCTTCTGTGGTATCTGGGCTCAAGCCAAGGCTGGTTTTCCAAAGGCCCCACGGGTCACCTGAACTAGCTATCCACTGAGTCCATGGGTCAGGAGAAAAGCGGTCCATGGAACTGCATAGCTGTGGACCAGACCCAGACCCAACCTCAAGGAGATGCTGCTCTTCTCTAGGTCATCAAATTCATATTTGATTTCCACATCTGTCTCCTTGAGGTGGTGGTGGTGTGCTGTCGAGTCACTTCCATCTCATAGTGACCCTGTATAGGGTTTTCAAGGCTGTAAATCTTTACGGGAGCAGAGAACCTCATCTTTTTCCCAGGGAGCTGCTGGTAGATTTGAACTGCTGACCTTTAGGTTAGCAGCCCAATGTGTAACCACTACGCTACTAGGTCTCCTTGAGGTAAGCATTAGTATTGTAGCCAAAGCACAGAGAAGGAAACTGAGGCCCAGAGAGGAGATGCCACTTGCTCACCTGCAAAACATCTGAAGCTTGGCTTCCCATCCTCTGTTCAACATAAGAATAATGAAGGATGCTTTTCTGATCTGCTCTCATCCACCCATCCATCCACCATACATCCATTCATCCTGAACACAGCTGTGTAGTAAGCATCCTTCCTGTGGCAACTCTGTGCTGGGTGCTGGGAACAGAATAAAGATCACTCAGTGTCTGTCTTTGTGGAATACACAGGCTAGCAGGGGAACCACATACGCGCAAAAAAAAATCATCACCCTTCTTCTAAGTGCTGGGAAGAAGCAGCTCAGGACACTATGAGCAGGTTTAACAAAGGCTGTTTATCTCTGGGTCCCAGGGAGCTTGTGGGCAGAAAACTTGCTGAAATAGGTCCCAGGAGTGCTTGACCTCAGGGGACAGAGACTGAGAGAGAAACATGAATAATGCAGAGGGTGAGTTGCCCTAACTACTTCAGCTGGTTTGGAGAGGCTACAGCGAGCCCACCTGGCATCCCCAATGATATGAGGTCCTGAGGCTTGGATGAGGGTGTAGCAGTAGAAAAGGGGTTGCTCTTTTGAAAATCTCCCCCATGTTCACTTTGTGAACCGAGGCTTGCAACCTCTGAAAACTGTTATCAGGGCTTTAGAAGACACAAAAGGTTATTTCAGAAGGAGGTGAGAACCAGTGGGTAGACCCAGAGGGAGGAGCAAGGAGAGAAAATGGAGGAGAAACTGGGTCCTAGCCCTTAGGAATCCCATGGCACCCTGCGGGGAGCTCAATTCATACAACACACCACTATCAATAATTGCTGCTGTTGGTGAAAGCTGACAGTGTGCCCAGTGAGGGTCGTGCATAGTCTCATTTCATTCTTAGATCCAGTAAGATTATTATTACTAGGTCCCATTTTACAGACAGAGAAACTGAGGTCAGGAGGGATTAAGTTTGTCCCCTAAGAATGTAGAGTTGCTAAGTGAAGGCCCAGATGCTGGGATTCCCAACTAGTGCTTCCAATCTTCTCTATTGTGCCCATTGACCAATCGGGGAAAATCTAAGACATGAGATGTGAAAGACCTTTCTGTCCAGCCCCCCAATGCCCATGGCCTCTGCTCCAGCTCAAACCCATTGTCCCCAGCCTGGACCCTTGGTCCCTCCTCCTTCAAGCCCCGCCTCCCTCTTTTCAGCTTCCAGAGTGAGACTCCAAAAGGGAATCTGATAGCCTTTCTCTGGTTTAAAACACAGACCTATATTGTACTCTAGATAAAACCTCATGTCCTCAGGCCACGTTCAAGGTCCCTTCAGACCTGGTCCAGGTAGGTCACCTTCTCAGTCTTACCTTGACAAACCGACTCCTGGTGGTGGTGGTTTTGTGTCATTGAGTCAGATCCGATTCATAGCCACCTTTTATGGGGTTACAGAGACAGTAAATCTTTACAGGAGTAGAAAGTCTCATCTTTCTCCCATGGAGCGACTGGAAGATTCTAACTGCTGACCTTGTGGTTAGTAGCCATTAACCCACTAGGCTACCAGAGCTCCTGGAACCTACTCCTAGTGTCTTGAAATTTGCACTCTACCCCATTGACTGTTCTCAGAGTTCCTTGAACCTACCAAGCTCTTTCCTACCCATGCCATTATCCTTCACCTTTTCCTGGTGAGGGCTGCCCTGGGCCCTGGGATCCCACAGGTCCTGGCCCCTCCTGCAGGGCACAGACCACACTCTTCTGTCTCTACCTGTGGTCTTGTCAGTTTCTCCACTAAACTGAGAGCCTATTTCCATCTCCAACCACAGAGACTAGACACAGAACTGGTGCTTAGAACACATCTGTGAAAAGAGATCGCCACATGCCACGTCACCACAGCCCTGTGAGGAAGATACGATTTTTATGATCCCCATTTCAGAGATGGTAATGTTGAGACACAGCTTGAAAGAGGTGAAGGCATGATTTGAATCCTGGCATTAAGTGAATATAAATATGTAAATTAATGAACTAATGAATGAGTAAAGAATGTGAGTGATGAATAAATGAACAAATAAATGAATGTGTGCATGAATGAATGAGAGGACAGTGAGTGAATAAGGGAGCGAGCAACTGAGAGACAGAGGGATTGAAGGTGAGATGCCAGCCTAGGTGAGACTGATGGAAAGAGGGAGAGACTGCTGCTTTCTACCTCCAGCTCTCAGGAAAAGGCCTCTTTTTCTCTCCTCTCAAGGAGGTTTGGATTCTTCTGCCAGGCTGTTGCCTAGCAACAGTGCCCTCACTGGGACCGCCCCGCCCCATTTCAGTCGACCAGAGTGAGGGTGTACAGCCAGCCTGAGGGCTAGCCCCTGGCAAATAGGGAATAGGGGACCTGAGGCCCTCAGCTGTGAGAAAGGGTAGAGGCTGGGAGGAGAGATTGGGTGGACTCTTAAGATGGGAGTGAGAGGTAAGGGACCCAAAGAGAAGAGCTGTTTGGACTGGTCTTTTATTCTGAAGATACTCTGTCACAGGGGTGGAGGTGATGCACCCAGCTGTTAATAGCAATAACCATGGGGCCTTGAGCCTTAAGTCCTGAGCTTGAGTAGATTTCTGGATGAGTTTCTTCCTTCCTGATTCCACATCCGCATCTGTAGAATGGGGACTTCATGCCCACTCCCCAAGCAAGGACAGTGAAAGGATAGAACAAGATCATGGAAAGACTTTGCACTGGGAGGCTGTAGGCTGTTTTTATAAGCAAGGAGTGTGCAATCCATCGTTAGAGGAGAAAGACTATCAGCAAAGACTCTCACAGTCCTTCCAAGAGAGGACAGAAAGATGGATGAGGGAGCATTAAGTCTCGAGGGGTCTGGGAAGAGGGGTCACTGGGGCTACACTAAGATGGACTTGTATGAGTAAAGATGGGGACAGGAAGTAGGAGAGAGATCCCAGCAGAGGAAACAGCCCATGCAAAGGCATGGGGGTACAAGACTGAAGGACATAGTTATTATCATTAGTCACAGTCAGGCAAATCACAGTCAAGGTTTCATCAGAAGCTGAAATAATACCCTCTCCTCACTTATCAATTATCTCATTATCTGACATTTCACATTTACAATAAATGAAAAAATCTGCAATCTGACCCTTGAACAACGCAGGGGTTAGGGGTGCCAATTTCCTCCCCACTCACCTACACAGTCAAAAAAAAAAATCTGAGTGTAACTTTGGAGTCCCCCAGAACTTAACTATTAGTAGCTTACTGTTGTCCATTACATAAATTACATAAAGTTGATTAGCACATATTTTATATGTTATATGTATTTATTCTACGCCGCAAAAGAGCTATACTTTCAGAGTGAGATAAAGAGATGTGTCATAAAGGTGCAAGGTTTTCACACCTGCTGGTGTAGCTGCAGTGATGGCATCATGAACTTCCTTTTCTTTTTTTATAATGGTCCTTAGGCTAGATTCATTTATCTTGTAATGGTGGGCAACTGCCACTGCAGACCTTAATCTACGGTGTCTATCAATTCAACGTTTTCTTGTAATGTCATGACTTTTCGCTGCTTCTTGGGAGCACTTCCAGCATCACTAGTGGCACTTGGGATATATCTCATGATGTTATTTATGCTTTATGATATTGTACTAAATGCAATGAAAAATTCCCGAGAACTGTGGGAAATCACTTTTTATCATAATGATGCAATTTACTGGAGAGACAGACTGCTCACATGAAAATGATTAGCAATACAAAACACTTAAAAATAATCCATGCAGTTCAAACCTGTGCTGTTCAAGGCTTAGCGCATTTTGCTCATTTACAACATGCATTTGGTGGTAAAGAATGCCGAGGTACAAGGTGAGAGTAATACTGGCTGTGTTGGTTAAGGGTACATGTCAGCTTGGCTGGGCCATGCTTCTCAGTGGTTTTGCCATTATGTCATGATGTAATTTGGCAGTTATGCAATAATGTAGTCATTCTCCATTTTGTGATTGGATGTGGTTGTCCTCCACATTCACATAATACCAAATTTTCACATAACGGCCTGGATTTTGGAGCCTAGCCATGTTGATAAGTGAGGAGAGTTGGTATTGTTTCTGTTCCACAGGAATGGAAATGGTGGCTCAGAAAGGGTGAAGGGAATTATTTGATGTTGCAAAGCTGGTGGGCAGCTGAGCTGAGTTCTGCTCACTTTCCCCTGCATCATGCCCATTCCAAGAAGAAAGTGACTGAGATGGACATGGAAAACAACAAATGGCAAAAGATGCAACCAAGGAGTGTACAAAGGCCTTTTTACACAGGGGCTTTGTTCAGAGGGCAGTGGGGAGCCACTGATGACTCTGAGCTGGGAGGGAAGTGAACATGGCTCAGACAGCACTCGGGTCTCTCTGTGATGCCCTGGGCCATCTGTCCTCACCTCCTCCACCTGCCACTCTCTGCATTCATACACTCCACACCCACCATTTCTCAACCACACTGAGAAATCTGTGTGACGGTGGAGAATGTAAAAATATATATGCACCCGAAAAACAACGGCTTGACAGAACACAGCTATAAATACTCTGACGGGTGCGGAAACGTTCCTCCGATCCTGTTTCCTGCTGCCTGAGGAGCGGGGGTGTGGTGTTTGACAAGTAGGGAGGGACAGGAACCCAGGAGAGGAAAAAGAAAAGAGGACAACCATTTATGGACTACCTACTATGTGCAAAGCACTTCACAAGCATTAGGTCACTAATCTTCACAAAAACTCTCTGAGAGTCACTCTCATTTTCCCATTTTACAGTTAAAGAAACTGAAGCTCATAGAGGCAGGCCATTTGGCTAAGGTCACAAACCCAGGAACAAACCAGGGTCAGAGAGAACGGGAGGCTTCCAAGTACTCCTCTGTTTACAAACTTTCCAAGGCACCCCAGTGCCCTCCAGAAAGAGACCAAACTCCTTTAAGCAGACTCCAAGGCCCTGTGGTCTGTAAAGTGCCTATGCCCAGAGCTCATCTCCCAGCACTCCTCCAATGTCTGAGACCCAACCACTCTGACTTTCCTCCAGAACTTTGACAAAGCCAAGCACTCTCTGCCTCTGCACCTGCTGTTCCCTTTGCCTGGTATGCTGTTCCTCTCTAGTTCCTTCTTACTCTTGGGGCCTGAGCTCAAGTGCTGCCTCCTCAGGGAAGTCTTCCTAGCCTCCTCCACAGGTTCCAGCCTCCTTCCATTGATTAATCTACTTTCTCTTGCTTCACCTTCAAGATTCTTAGATGGGTCCCTATATAAAGTTCTATGGGTCATTGTGGGTTGTGGCACACAGCTGGTAAAAAGTGACAGTAGTCACAGGTGGTTCAGTCTGTGCTGAGCGGGGTGCTGAGGAAATGTTTGTTGAATACCTGATGGACTGACTGAATGATTGAGTGAATAGGTAAACAGATGGCCCAAGGTCTTAATTCAGAAGCCAGACTCCCAGAATGGGCCATGGGGAGAGCCCAGAGATAAATTCTAGTCCCACCGCTGCATCAGATTCTCTAAAAGACCATGAGTCCCTCACCTCTCTGGGTCTCAGTTTCCCCATCTCTACAATCAATTGGAGGACTGGACTGTGTGATTTCTTTATATTCTCACTAGATGACAATCCCCAGAAGATGGGTGTTTCTCAAGGGGAGCCTACCCTCTTTTCTGTAGCTTCCTTCCCTGAGTTTGGGCCCTCTTCAGCCCTAGTTGAAGTTCCCTGCTTCTCACCCACTTTCTCTATGCCTTAGATGATTCAGGAAGTCTGGGCAGAGGTCTCCAGATGACCTTCTGTTTACAGCAGAGCCTGGCCTCAGAGTGGAAAGAACCAAGGCAAGGTTTCTGCTACACAGTGACCTTGGCATAGGTTACAAGACAAAGATACCGGCCTGGGTTTGGCCTTTCTCCAGCCACCACTGTCACCTCTACATGTAATATTTGTTCAGAGCTGGGAAGGGGGCAGGGTTGGGCTAGTCCTTCAATTCTACAGAAAAGGAATAATGGAGGTCCGGAGAGATGCCAAGACCTGCCCAAGGTCACAGAGCAAGCAGAGTAGAACTGATCACTGCTCTGGGCCTCCATTTTCCTCATCTGAAAAATGGGTATAAAACCTACAAATGCAGGCTCAATTGCTTAACAGCCCTGTGATCTTAGACAAGATGCCTTATTTGTAAATGGATAATAATAGAATCAATCTTACAGGATGATTGTGATATAAAATGTGTTAACATATTTTAAATGCTTATAAGAGTGCCTGGTACCTTGTAAATGCCGTTTACGTGATGGATATCATTATTATCCTCCACCATGGAGCTATTCTACAGTTTAAATGAGGTGAGGGATATGATGAGGGCTTGCAAACTGTGAAGTCCTCTCTAAAGAAGCAAGCACTTTTCTTTTGCCTACAAAGGACATTGTAAACTGTAGAACACATTGTGATCTGCAAAGTGTTTTGTAAATGTTGATACATGAAGAAGGCTATTGTAGATTAGCTTTTTATAATCTTCAAAGTCATAAATCACTTTGGGGACTGTTTAACTCTTTGTAAGAACTTTCTAGACTGTCGAGTGCTGTTCAAGACCACAACAAGTGACCTTTCAGAGATATGGACAAGAAGCATGTGGGAGTAGGGAAAGAGAGAAACCAGCATAGGAGGCTGAAAACAGCAGTCTGTTTCCCCTGTCTCCTCTGTTACCTCCCATGCCAGATAGAGCGGAGAAATTCCAAAATATCTGCAGATTCCTGCAATTCCATTCCGTGGCCAGGGAGGCCTCTTTGCATTGCTGACTCAGCCAAACAGGGTGGTGTAAATTAAGCAGAAATTGGCCCCATCTTCCTTGCATTCTTGCCTTTTCTTTTTTCTAGCACTAAGGTAGAACCTGACACCATTTAAAGATTTCCCTGTGGGTGGCCTCTCTGGGCTGAGGAGGTGGCGGGCTCCTGGGCTGCAGATGACCTTGCTTTGAGGCTCACACTTCAGCCTCCTCTACAGACCCAGCCTCTCCAACGCCATCATTGAGGGAGCAGCAGCAATGACCATGGCTGAGGGCAGGTGCAGGCCAGCTGCCTTCAAACAGCTCTGAGAGGGCTGCACAAAGTTTGCAGGCTCTGAAGTCACACATTCTTAGATTCCAGTACTCTGCTACTTTCTCATCTATGACTTTGGACAGGTTCTTTCACCTTACCTGTAACATGGGCTGGTAAAGCTCACCTGTGTGCATGTCAGTCATTGTTTGGTTTCTGCCTGGTGTGCAGACAAATTGTCCCCTTCCCTATTCATTTCAGACCCCCAGAAGCAACCCCCACAACTCTTCAAGGGTCTTGTGGATATTAGTAGCTGGGGGTCTTTTTTAATCCTCAGACCTGACCCTTTGCAGTTAGCAATTGCCGCTTCTCAGGGATACCACAGTTGACAAAGAGACAGGACAGTGGCTCCCAGCCCTGGCTGCACATCAGGATCCTCTGGAAAGTGTTTAAACACTGTTGTTGTTGTTAAGTGTGGGTGAGTTGGTTTTGACCCATAGCGAGCCTGTATAAGGTTTCTGAGGAACCAGTTGGTGAGCATGAACCGCCAGTCTTGCAGTTCAAACTGACTTTGCAGTCCAGCGTATTAACCCACAGCGCCACACCAGGACTGCTGCTTAAGCCTCATATCCTGCCCTTCCCAGCCCCTCAGAATTCAGTTTCAAATAGTCTGGGGTGGGAACTTGATCAGTGGATTTTTGTGTTTTGTTTCTTAAATTTCATTTGATTCAAACATACAGTCAGGATTAAATCCCACTGTGATAGGGAAAGAGACTGGAATTTTTTTAACAAATGGGTCTGTGGATGCCTGTGGCATTCCTGCCTGAAGCCCTCCATGGCTCTGGTAGTCTATGAGCTGGGCGAATGACTGGCCAGGCCATATGGTGACCAGGGAGGTCTGAGGGCTTCTGAGTCACTGTAAACTGGGTTTGAATTCCATCTGTGCTATGCCCAGTTGTGTGAGCTAGGGATAGTCCCTTCACCTTTCTGAACTTCAGTTTCCTCTTCCGTTAACTGCAAGTCAGACTTCTTGCCTTGGTTGGAAGCAATCCATAAGAAAATGTCTCATGTAATTACTTGACCCTGGGCTCCGCTTAGAATAGGTACTCCTTAAAGTGTGGTTCCACTGTCTTCCTGAATGAGCTTGGGGGTGAGAGAGGAGGATAGGTGTGACCCCAAGGCTGCCTTAAGTACCTGATAAAGAGGACTGGGAGAAAGGAGGTCCTAGTTCTGGCCAATCATGTTGGGTGACCTTGGCCAATTCATTCCCATATCTTACCCTCAACGATCCCATTTAACTCAACCCTGAGAGGCAGTTAAGAGCTGAACTTTGAGGCCAACAGAGCTGGTTCCACCAATTGCCTACTTGGACAAGTCCCTCAATCTCTCTGAGCCTCAGTTTCCTCATCTAAAGATAGAGATCCAGTGGTATATACATAATTCCAGGACTCTGCATTCAATGATGTCATATTGGAAGTTTGGGTTCAGCCATTGTGGAAGTATTTACACTAAGGAAATTGGCAAACACTACAAATCAATGCTTTTTGTGTGTGTGTGCCCCCTCTAGAATGTCAGTTAACCAGCATACCACTGGGACTCTGATAATGTTACTTTTTACCCTGATTGTTGGGAGACTCAGGAAGCTACTGCCTGGGACATAGTTGGCATTAATAGACATTAGTTAGACATTAGTTAAACATGCTTAACATCTGTCAGCCTCTCGTTGTCCCTGGCCACGTGTAAGGGATTCATATCTGTCAACACATAATATCTTAACAACCCTAAGGAGAAAATTCAGGCTCAGATAGGCTTGCTGACTTCAAATGAAATGAAAACTTGCAGGCCTACTATGTGCTAAGTTCATTCTTAGATATTTATTTCATTTCTTATAATCCCCCTTTCTCACAATAGAGATGAGAAAACAAAAGTCCAGAGAGAGGATGTGACCTGCCCAAGTCCACTCACTGAGTCCAAGACCTTGACCTCCACAAGTCTCCATCTCCGCCACGGCTTCCCACCAACATCATCACCACCACAACCCCATTCTGGTTGAAAGCAGGCTTTGCTGATATGATCTCTCTGGCCCTTTCCAGCTCTGACATCCTAGGTATTTAAATCAGCACATGAATATTTCACAAGCATCCCCGGCGAAAATAACCCCCTGCCTGGTTATGTCAGGCTGCGGCCCCAGTCACTAGGCCTGGCTCTCCTGCTATTTGCGAGACATGCAATTCTGCGAGGCCTCCCAGCAGTAGCCCAAGGAATCGATAGCCTTTAAATAAGTAATTAGAGGAGCTGAAGATGTTGGTACAGCCAGGAGGGAGCAGGGGAATATAAACTCGTAATTCTCCCAAGCTTGCTATTAAGGGCCCGGTTCTATTTCTTGGTGGAGGAATGACAGGGGCTGGGGTGGTGGAGATGGGAAGGGCAAGAAAGAATAAGATGAAAACAATAGAGCCTGCATTTATTGAGTACTTCCTATGTGTCAGGCTTTTGTGTCATTACTGACATATCCAACGTTCTCATAAGGATGTTGAGGCTCAGACAAAGGAAGTCAGTTGCCCAAGGCCACACAGCTAAGAAACTACAAAGGGCACAGCCTTTGAACTTCAGAACAGAGTTTCTTAGCCTCAGCACTATTGATATTTGGGGCCAGATCGTTCTTTACTATAGGGGGCTGCCCTGTGCATTGTAGGAAACTAAGCAGCATCCCTGGCCTCTACGCACTAGATGTCAGCAGCAACCCCTTCAATAGCTGTGGCAACCAAGACTGTCTCTCACCACTATCTGATGTCTCCTGGTGGTCAGAATCGTCCCCAGTTGAGAACACAGCCTTTGAATCTGTGTTTACTATGCTTCTGTCTTCTTCTGCATCTCATGACTCTTGAGATAAAGATCAAAATCCTTCTCCTAGCCTAAAGAGGCAGCTCTGGAGCCACTTGGCTACTCCCTAGCTTATGAATCTTGGTCAAGTTCTCAACTGCTGTGTGTCTGTAAATTGTGGGGGCTTCCCAAAGGTTTTCATTTAAAATTAGTTAACATATGCAAAACTTTTAGAACAGTGCTTGGCACATAATAAGTGTGAACCCATTTTAATGATCCAAAGATCTTGCAAGATCTAAACTCTGCCCTTCTCCAGCACCACTGGTATCACACTCCCCATAAGAAAGAGAGGATGACCATCCTCAACTCAGTCTACTGTTCCTCCCTTCCCTGCTACGCTCCTCCTCCCACTTCCCCAGGAGGAGTTGGAGAAAGCAGCCACAAGCGCGATCATTTAGCTCCAATGGATCACCTGGTAATTAGGACAAAAGCTGCCACTTTCTCTCTCCCTGTGGTACAGTCTGTGTGTGGAAAAAAGAAGTGTGCCGGCTGTATCACTGACTTAGGGAAAGGCTTCTATTTGAATTTTATTATCCAGGAAGCTATAAAATTACATATAAACAAAAATATATTATCACTGGGGTTGGTCATCACATTTTATTGGTCTATGGCGTGGTGTGTTTTTGTTATGTTGACGTCTGTTAGAAACAAGGTTCCGGACTGCTGTATTCAGAAAGCCATTTTGGAGTCTGCCCCCACAGAAACAGCACTAGTGCAGGAGTGTGTGTATGCAGTGAAAATCTTTCCTTCCCCAGAAGGAAGGCTCCCTAGAGATTACCTGGTCCAACCTCTTCATAGAATTAAGGTAATAGATCCCAGATGGGGCAGTGCTTTGTCCGGTATCATAGAAGTTGATTCAGCAACTATTTTCTGAGCATATGAGTACAACCGTAGCTGCTGTAATAGATAAATCCCCAAATCTCAGTGACACATTAGAATTATCTTTCTTGATCATTTGACAGGTGCTTCTAGTTGGCAGATGAACCTAGCTTGTTATGAGTCAAGGACCTAGTCTCCCTCCTTCTTGTGCCTGTGCCCTCCACTAGGGTCTCAGAACCATCTGCTTTCAGTAGGATGTGAGATTTAGAAATAGGAGGATTGCACTCTGGAGGTTTTTATGGCAGGTGACTATGTCACTTTTGCCCATGTTCCATTATCCAAACCTATGCCACACCTAGCTGCAGGGGAGGTTGAGAAATGGAGACTGTGTGCCCAGGAGAAAAAGTGAAAGCTTTGGTGATTAGCTGGCTCTGTCTTGGTGCCCGATCCTGGGCTGAGAGCTGTGTGGGCAGAGATGACTGAGATGTGAGACTGGCCCATCATAGAGGTCACAGTCTAATGGTGCTTAGTGAAGCAGCAAGCACAGATAACTGATGCCCCCAGCTTGCTGTTGTTATTGTTAAGAGCTGTCAAGTTGATTCCAAATCATAGTGAGTTCCAACTGTGTAGGGTTTCTGAGGAGCAGCTGATGGCTTTGAACTGCCAACCTTGTGTTTTGAAGTCCAGTGCCAATCCTACAGTGCCATACCAGAAGTTCGATAGAGGCTCAGAATTAAGACTTGTGATTTTCAGCCCCAATCTCATTGCTCACAGGAAGGCTGTGTGCTTCACCCTAGAGAGAAACCCACCCATGAAAAGTCCAAGATACCCAGGGTCCTTGCTAACTCAATCCAAAAAGAGCCATCAGGCCTGTTTCTAAAGGGGTGCAGAGAAGAAACTGAAGTCAGGTTTCTTTCCTGGCAGTGGTATTTCCTTTTGTGGGGGAGAAGGAAAGAGTCTATGTACCTAGGGTGGCATGTCACTTCATACTACCCCAGACCTAAGCTCTCAACAGAAGAACACATGAGAAATAGCATAGCTTCTAGGTTCTCTCTCTTTCAGACACACCTCAGAACTAGCTTCAGCAGCAGAAGACAGCTACTGCTTTGGGGAATCCCAAGATGATGGAAGTCCACATCCCACCACCAAAGCTGAATAGGGCAGATAACCCACATCCCCAGCAACTAAAGTATGGACCCTAAGTGGGAGCCAATTGGATGCATTCTACCAGGACTTTGAATCTTTAGAGCAGTACAAAGGCACCGGGGCAGTCAGGTTTTTAGAGGCTGCAGCACAGCATGTCACCTAGTGGTGAGTCATCTCTTAGACCTCTGGTGCCTCTGAAGACGTGGCACCTTGGTCTGGTTTTAGCTCTCCTGATTCCCGCCAAGCTTGTTTCTCCAGTCTGTCAATCCTACAAGCGAGCTACCTGATACTTTCCAAACAACTTTAAGTTAACCAGAGCCCAGCTTCATTAACTGGAATATAACAAAAACACATGCTCTATCTAGCTTTGTATCTTAATAAGAACCCTGATTTATGTGGCTTTAGTACTGATCCTGGATCCCTACCCACACTCCCTCCAGGAGTTGCTTTTACTATCAGCTTCATAAGGACCATTTCAGACCCCAGAAATGTCTAACACTTCCACCCTCAAGGGAAAGACTAAGGTTTCCACATCTTTCCTCCTGGGAGACTATTGAGCAAATCTCTAACTAATCTGTGTTTTCACACTCCTTTGGTGTTCAAAGTCCTCAAGGGGGTTGGGGATAGAATGAACACAATTGCTTTCCTTTGTGATCTATTATACTTTATTTTATATATTTGAAAATGTTATACTGAAAAGGAATCCTTAGTCTTTACCTGAAGTTAAAAGGATCCAGGACATAAAATACATGATGATCCTGCTAGACTGTAGCCATAGGACTGCTGGTACCAGAATTTCTTCTTCTACAACATGTGGACTCCTGTTAGCTTGAGGGCATCCTTTCCCACCATTCCTTCTAGACAGTGCACCCCCACCCCCATTCTTTTGGGACCAACTCCTCTGCCTACTCAATCCAGTGGTCTCAGCAGGACTTGCCATGTTATGATGTGACTTCACTCTCCAGCCACAGCTGATTAGTTGAGGCTCCGACTCAGAGCTTGATTTCTCACCCTTGGCACTATTGATATTTGTGGCCTGTAAAAATGGCCCTCCTCTAACTTTACAAGCAGGGAGGAGGATCTAGAGCAACAGTCCAAGGCTGATTTTTATGAGGTAGAGGACAGACATGTCTCTACTCTCCAACCTTTTTACCAATTCTGCCACCAACTGTGCCTACCTCACCACTCTATACTTCTCTACTGGGCTCAATAATCCATTGCAATTGCCACACATAGCTCACAGACAATACTCACACACACACAAAAAAAATTGTTAGGGAAATAACAGGTTACAATCCAGGATCAGAAATAACTCAGCATATAGTTCTTCAGTGAAGACAGCCTCTTCTCCCCAGTGCCCATAGAGGTACAGCTCTCTCTGGCCCTCATTCCCTCAGCCCTGCAGCTTCTTGTCCTCTACCTTGCTTGGACAAGAGTTACAAAGTTATTTTATCTTTGTCAATAAGTGCAAGTAGCACCCCATCCCAACCCCCCAGGAAAGCTCAACCCAAAGACTCTCCGTTCTAGCTCCATGGGTCAGCAAATCTAGCTCCACCAAGTTCCCAGAAGCTCCCCACTCTGTCAGCAAGTCTCCTGGTTGAAGGAATTGGATTTCTCATTCTGTGGGCCAGGAAGTCACTGCTCTATGTCATGCCAGTTTCTTGGTTCTGCTACCTCTGCAGCTACTTCTTGCCATCTCTCACTGACTTCAGTGTCACAACTGTCCTGGATAGAGGAGATGTCCAGCTCATGGATCCCAGGTCCAACAGACACACTTTATTACTGGCTTTTCTTTCTTAGTGGTCATGTAATCCCCCCTTTCACCTCTGGAATGGTTCATTTTAAGTCTAGAAGGATGGAAAAACAGACATATCCTTTCATTAGAGTTTTATAGTACAGTGAATTGCTTCATATGACTCTTATACTCCATCTTTGTAACTCACACCAACAACTTTTTGTCTTGATGGGCCTGGGAAAGAGAGGATGGAGGAGATATTTGATAGGTTTATATGACTTAGTGATGAGTGCTCATTAATAGAGCTAATTGTGCTTATAAAAGCTTGGAATTCTAACCTGGGTATAAAATGAGCCATCCAAAAAACAGGAGCAGGAATCTCACTACTATCAAGGAAGAAGAGCATGTCCCTCGGACCCTGAGATCCCTGGGCATCGGACCTCCTTGACCGAGGGACAAAGAGCTGTGACATTAGGAGTGGCAGAGGAGCAACAGCAACAGAACCAAGATACAGAGCACCAGTCAGAGCAGTGGGCTTCCCACCCAATGGAGCAAGCAAAGTTGGATACCTTTAGGCAGGAAGCTCACTTGTGGAGTATGGTACCTCCAGGCACTAAATTGGTGAGCTCTGTTTTCTGGCTCATAGACCTTAAGCTGAGCACCTTTAGGTTGAAGCTTATAATGAAGTGAAGTGCCATTTGGACATTGATCAGCAACACTAAAAAGCTTTATAACATTGCCTGAGCAGGGCAGAGGCCAGCCTGTAGACATGGCTGGGAAGAGGCTGTCTGACCAAATAACTGATTCTTGATTGTAAATTGTTAACTTCCCTAATAAACCCCATGTTTTAGTCTAGGTTCTCTAGAGAAGCAAAACCAGTGAAGTTTATTTAAGTATAAATAAAGAGAGACTTATATCAAGTGAAGCTTATATAAGTATATAGAAAGTGAGGTTTATATTGAGGAAGAGGCTCACACAGTTGTAGAGGTGCTTAGACCCAAGTCCATGAGTTAGGTGTCAGGCTAGAGGCTTCTGACTCACATAGTTACAGGACTAGTGAACCAAGATCAGCAGGTCAGAGAGCAGACAGGCAGGAAGGCAGGTCTGAAAGGTAAGAAGGCAGGCTATGATGACTCCTAAGTTTAGCAAGTAATAAGGCAGGCCACCAGCTGCTCCTTGGAAACCCTATACAGGGTTGCTATGGGTCGGAACCAACTTGATGGCACTTAATGACAACAACACTGGCTCAAGCTTAAAGAGCTGGAGGTCAGAGAATGAACCACATGCAATATCCAGACCCACCAGAGAGCAAGCAAGCCTTGCCTGAATTGAATGTCCAATATATTGGAGGCAGACCACACTCCTGGGGAAGCTTCCCTTTAATTGACTGGCTGCTCATAGCTGATTCCAACATAGAATCATTCCATTATATTAGGGCTTATCAGGGGGAATAGCTACATCTCAACTGCCAAACCACTGATAGTCCTGGCCAGTCAAATTGACACAAAACCTTAACTACCATAACTCATCATTGAGAGTATAATCTCTGAGTTCTGTGTGGCCATTGTAATGAGTTATCTAACCCAGCTGAGAAGTAGAGAGTGCTTTGGAAGGAATGGTTGGAAACGCATTTGGTAAGGAAGGCTGTAAGTGGAGATATGTCTGAACTCAGCCTAAAAGGAACTGATCTTGGACTGATGTAGAGTTTGATTTTCCTTCTCCCTTGAAAAAAAGTCAGAGCAGGTCAGACAATGCTCCCTATACCTTTCCCACAAGTTTTATACACCTATTTGCATAGTCCCACCCTTACAAAAGTACCTTGCACCTTATTTGCATTATTAGCCAGCTATCTAATTCCCTTGGTGGCCCACAAGCAGCTCACATTTGCATAATACTACCCTGTCTTTATGGCAATGTGGACTAATGTGTCAGACTGCAAAGTCATTTGAACTGCAAGGTCGGTTGTTCAAGCTCACCAGCTGCTCCTTGGAAACCCTATACAGGGTCACTATGGGTCGGAATCGACTTGATGGCGCTTAACAATGACAACAACCCTGTCTTTAGGAGTCCTGGTGTGGCACTGTGGGTTAATGCACCAGACTGCAAAGCTGTTTGAACTTCAAGGTCAGCAGTTCAAGCTCATCAGCCACTCTTCGGAAACCCTGTACAGGGTTGCTCCCGGTCAAGATTGACTTAACAGCACTTAACAACAACCCTGTCTTTAAGGAAGCTTGGTGGTGTAGCAGGTTAACAATTGGGCTGTTAACCACAAGGTCAGTGGTTTAAACCCACTAGCAGCTCTGTGGGAGAAAGATGAGGCTTTCTGCTCCCACAGAGAGGTACAGTTTTAGAAACCCTAAGGAGCAGGTCTACTCTGCCCTAGAGAGACACTATGAGTCAAAATCAACTTGACAGCAAAGCGATTTTGGGTTTTGGTACACTGTCATTTGGTGGTTGTTGTTAAGTGCTGTTGAGTTGATTCCAACCCTAGCAGCCCTGTATAGGGTTTCCAAGGAGCAGCTGGTGAGCTTGAACCACCGACCTTGCAGTTCAAATGACTTTGCAGTCTGATGCATTAGCCCACTGCGCCACACCAGGACTCCCATCATGTAGTAGAAGGACCTTATTAAGTAATTTACTGCACTGCAGAACCCCAAATTCTCTGTTGTGAGGGGTTACCCTATGTCTTGTTAGATAGTAGCTTGACCCATCCCAGGTCAGTCAGGTCCCTTACTGAAGTTTTATTTATTTACTTTTGAAACTGGAACTGTAGGAACTCTGGAGCTTGAGTCAGCCATGTTTTCCACAAAGTACCTGTTGTCCTCAAGTGGATTCTGACTTACAGGACAGAACAAAACTGTCCCATGAGATTTTCAAAGCTGAAAACTTTGTAGACTACCATATCTTTCTGAATCAGAGAAGCTGGTGGCTTCAAACCACCAATCTTTTGATTAGCAATCAAGTACTTCATCACTGCACCACCAGGACTCCTTTCCACAAAGTTGTTGTTGAGTGTCGTCACATCGATTCTGACTCATAGCGACCCTGTATAGGGTTTCTGAGGATTGGCTGGTGGGTTTAAACCGCAACCTTGTGGTCCAGTGCTTATCACACCAGGACGTCAATTTGAGTAGGAGAGGGAAGATGGGGGAAAGAGAGAATGAAAGAGAGAAAAAGAATAGCTGGCCACATTGCACAATGCAGTCTCTGGTTCTAGTTTCTTCAGAGGTCTAACTGCAGGCCTGCCCTCCCGACGATTCAGTTATTTGCTCCTTCCTTGAGTCTCTCCACTTGACCTAGTGTCACAAAAGTTAGGAGCTTGGCTACTAGCTGAAAGGCTGGCACTTCAAACCAACCTAGCCACTGTGGGAAACGGAACTGGTGATCTAGGTCTATAAAGATCACATCCAAGGAAACCCTATAGGGCAGTTCTACCCCACCCAACAACAGCAACAGTTAAAGATGGTGTTTGTCATTTGAAACCACAATAACCCCACCTAACATTTCTTTTCTTTTCTTTTTTTAAATGTTTTATTGTGAATTATATGATAGTTTACATGACAGAACTTTAATTTTACATTCATTCCATCGTATATCATTTTATTGCCATGGTTCCAATCCCCTCCATGCATCATCTTCTGACCAAAGGGTATATCCTAGCAACCCGTCCTCTATAATTCCCCCTCCCTCCCCCCAGTCTTCAGCCTACAGTCCCTCTCCCTTTCTGGATCCAAAGTCCCCAGTTGCTTCATCACTCCACGTCATCGTCTCTGTCTCCATCTCAGGCATCCCTGCTTCTCTGGGTAGGGTCCCGCTCTCGGCTCTTCTCCATTGATGGTCCCAGAGACCTCAGCTCCTAGACTGGAGAAATAATCACTCCCTTCCTTGCTACAAAATGTCTACCTTTGCATTTCCAACCCTCACAATCAGTCTTGATAACCATTATTCACTACAGTATCGCAAGTTATCCATTTATATTTCATTTCATCAGCTCCGCCCAGACAGATTGGATAGTACTCACTGGTGATTCTGCCTTCCTCCATGCCCCCTAGCTCGAGGTTCCCTCTTGAAAGCTTGTAAGCCAGTCACTTCTTGCCTTTGTAGTCCCCCCTTCTCCATTTGGGTATCCAATGTCCAAGTTGCCCATCTCTGTCTACTCTGTGTAGAGGGGGTGGGAATGTTTCTTGCTGTAAGGATTTGTTGCCTCTTGAGTCACTGCATTCGTAGGTATAGGTCAAGTTCATCAGATTGTATCAGCTCAATCTTCCCCCCCCCACCACCTTCTTTCTTCTCCTGGTTGAGCTCTGATCATCCAGTCATCCGGTCCAGGTCACGTGGGTACCATCTGCCCGTGTGGGTGTTCTTGTGCACATGCCCTCTCTTCCCATCAGCCGGCAGCTCCATTCTCCACTTGAGTCCTCCGTGGCCAAGCCACTGACTCTGGGCCCAGGAGTCCCCAGGTCTCCTCACACTGCTTGCCAACCAGGTCCACAGCCGGGTCCACAGAAGCCCACTAAATATTGTAAGGCTTAGCTCTCTGCTTCATTGCTGCCTTTATCCCACTTCTCCCCATCGGTGATGCATGTGGTCCCCAATCAGAGCGTGCATTTCCACTGAGTCTCAGTCTTGGAAGGGGGCCTGCATTGAGAGGACCCGACCACCTGCCCCGATGTCTCCTAGGGAAGCGACCCGTTTGTTCCTGTAGTAACCGTTCATCTGTCTCCATTGTTCCATATTTTTCCTGTAGGTCTTTCATTCTAGAAGTATCTTTTGTTCTTCTCAATGCTCCAGGCTGGTCAGCTTGTCCTTTCAAGTGGAGATTTCTCATCTCTGGTGATCTGGATGTGATTCTGGTTTCTACCTATAGTTTTATGTATTGCAAAGGCTCCGCAGGAAGCCTCGTTCACATTCACTGGATACGCTGTAGCCCCATTTTAGGTATTCCAATCAGTTATAGGCAGAAGATGGACTTACAAGCCTTCTAGTGTGATGTTTCTGACTATTCCTTTCTCTCCCCCTCCAGTGTCTACTCTATATTATAATGCAGGGAAATCCAAGATTCAAAAACAGCCAAGCATCTTGACACTATTCCCCACCCCCATTACAACCATGACTCAATCCCTGTATCTCACTCACCTAAAATTTCTTATGTAGATATTAGTTCAAAGGCCTTTGGGGGGCATTTCCCAGGACAAAGGCAGTATACTACAAGAAGAGCTGACTTTAAGGGTCAGTGCCCCTGCCAACAATAATCTAAATGTCCATTTCACCAGACATATGGCTACACAATGAAATTTACAAAATGGTGTGGCAATGATAAATTCCATGAGCTGCAGGAGCTGTCTGGAGTGTGCCCAGAGCCGACACATAGACACATAGAAGGTGTGCAGTTAATATTTGTGAATGATGAGCATACAAATGCATACAAAAAGAGAAGAATGTACAAGGTACAAAGAAGAGAGTGATCAACTCTAAAAGGATGTATGCCAGGAATTGCCTAGGTCTGAAGTGGGATTTGAAGGGTGAATAGGAGTTTTCTGTACTAGGGGATGACAGGGGCAGGTTAAGACTAGAGAGACAATATGGGCTATATTTTTAAAGGTTTAATTATCTATTAGACTAAAAATTAGGACTTTTTCAAGTAGTGGCTAATCTGGGACTAAATCCAGATTTCAAGGCATTCCTGAAAATGACCAGGGCTTCAGCCAGATTGTCATCCATACAAGTGAATGCCCATCAGTTCCACACATGTCCCTGCCTCTGGATAGCCAGTTAATTAAAAAACAAAACAAAACAGGTTCTTTCCCCTCCTGAATCAAACAACTCTCCTAAAATTGCTCTCACAGTGGTCACTGAGAAGCCCTTATAGCTGTTCTTTTTCAACCCTGCTCTATTCTGACCTCTGAGCAGCTTTCTACATTCTGATCCTTACCCATGACCTCCTGTTTCTCCTGCTTCTCTTTGATGGCATCTTCTCTGTCTCTTTCAGAACCTCCTCTTCTGAGGTCCATTGCTGTTGTTAAGTGCCGTCGAGCTGATTCCATCAAATTGATACAGGATTTCCTAGGAGGGTTTCTGTCAAATCATTAGTGTTTCCTAGAAGCATCTGGTGAATTCGAACTGACCTTGAGGTCTAGTGCTTATCCTATGGCACCATACCAGGACTTCTAGCCATACCTCAAATGTCAGTGGCATTTGCAGGGTTCATTTCTGTGGCTTTAGGGACCACTTAAAGCTTTGTTGTTGTTAAGTGCTGTCAAGTTGGAAATAGGGTTTCCAAGAAGCGGCTGGTGGGTTTGAATCACTGACCTTGTGGTTAGCAAGTACTTATCATACAGTGCCACACCAGTACTTAAAGCTGGTGGTGGTGGTTATGTGCCATGGAGTCAGTTCCAACTCACAACAACCCTTTATAGAGTTTGTGGGGCTATAAATCTTTACGGGAGCGGAAAGCCTCATCTTTCTCCCAAGGAACTGCTGATATTTTCAAGCTGACCGTGAGTTTAGCAGCCAGACTCATAATCACTGTGCTACCAGAGCTCCTTGTACTTAAAGCTGTTGTTGTTAAGTGCTGTCGAGTTAGTTCCGACCCATAGCAACCCTGTATAGGGTTTCTAAGGAGCAGCTGGTGAGCTTAAACCACCTACCTCCAACCTAGATCTCTCCCTTCAACTCCAGATCTAATTATCTAAGGACTGGATCTTCTCCACCATGCTTCCCTGAAGGTACCTAGGACTCAAATGCATTGCAAATTAGACACACCCAATCTTGCCCACACACCTACATCCTCATCTACCACCCTGTTAGGAATGGACTCCCAGACTCTTCAGAAAGATGGGCAGGACTGAGACCATAGGTTGCTCTGCCTGACTCCAGGGTTGCGCTGCTTGATTAGGACTCAGGATGGGCAATGTTTCTTACCTCTGACCCCACCACGGGCCTCCTGGGGCTGAAACAGTAAATGTTGACCAGATCGATTTCTACCATGCTTAAAAGTCAGTGGTCAGCTACTGACCACACTGTGAATTATTCAGGCTCCCTGGGACTCCACTAAGAGTGACAGTTTAACTAAAACATGGCTTTGTTGCCCCTTAGAGGGATGGACAGACAGCCCAAGGTTCCTCCCCAGGCAGCCAAGGCAGATCTCTCCCCCAGATCCACATTCCCACTCCCCAACCAATATATCAGTCCAAGACTTGGAAGTTTTCTGTCCTCAAGTCTTTAGAAACATTCCTGGACAGAATGGGCTGAGGTCTCAGTGGCAGAACTGGGACCAGCAGTGGGAAGTTACGTGAGGCAGACTTCAGTTCAGTTCTATGGAATACAGACTTTTCTTATAAGCAAAGACAAACAGGTGCCCTGGGAGGCAGGAGCTACCAGTTTCAGTATGTGCTCAAGCCATAGTGAGCTGTCATTAGGAGGCTGTCTTAGTAACTTAGTGCATTCGTGACAGAACTATCCCAGTGGGTGACTTTAAAGAATCAAAAGGTATTTTCTCTCAGCTCTGGAGCCTGAGAGTCAAAACCAGGGTCTCAAACATAGTGATTCCTTCTAGGGTTCTCTCCTGGAGTCCTGGTGTGGCGCTGTGGGTTAATGTGCCAGACTGCAAAGCCACTTGAACTGCAAGGTCGGCGGTTCAAGCTCACCAGCCACTTCTAGGAAACCCTGTACAGGGTCGCTATGGGTCGGAACCGACTCGACAGCACTTAACAACAACGTGGTTCTCTCCTAATTTCTGGTGACTACCTTCAATTTTTTGGAGTCCTGGTGTGGTGCTGTGGGTTAATGTGCCAGACTGCAAAACCGTTTGAACTTCAAGGTCGCCGGTTCAAGCTCACCAGCTGCTTCTCAGAAACCCTATACAGGGTCGTTATGGGTTGGAACTGATTCAATGGTTCTTAACAACAACCTTCAATTTTTGGTGTTCCTTGGCATCTGTCTTCCCCTTCTGTGTGTCTTTGTGTCTACGCTGTCATTTTTATAACTCAGAAGTGATTAGGTTTAGGACCCATTTCCAAATAGGATTGCATCCACTGATACAGGGGCTAAGATTTCAATGTATATTTTGGGAGGATACTATTCAGTACATAATAGACGGATATCTATTGATGAAGTAAGGCTGCAGCTGCCAAAGACTGACAATTAGTCTTTTAAACAGACCTTAGCCTTCACAAAGATCTCGAAGGCACATGCCATCTTATGGCCTTAAATCCTTTTTGGAACTAGGTGGTACATAAATAAAAATGTATTCACTCTACTATTGTTGAGCACCTGCTCCATACCAAGCCCTGTGCTAGATGCTGCAAGATGAAGTAAGAAGATACAATTTTGGCCCCGCCCTTGAGTAATAGTTGTTGTTGTTAAGTACCATGGAGTCGGTTCCAACTCATAGTGACCCTGCACAGGCTGCAAATCTTTATGGGAGCAGAAAACCCCATCTTTCTCCTGCGGAACAGCTGGTAGTTTCGAACTGCTGACCGTGAGATTAGTAGCCCGATTCGTAACCACTAGGCTACCAGAGCTCCTTTTGAGTAATAGTAGTATTAAGCAATAGTACTTACAGGAGACTGAGGATATGTCAGGGACAGTTGTAAATACTCTGTTGTAAATACATCAACTCACATCACCCTATGACCCAGAGAGGCAGCTGCTGGTACAGTCTCAAATTTACAGATGAGGAAAGAGTTCTCAGATGACACACAGAGAGGTTAATAACCTGTCCAAAGTCACACAGCTGGTACAAACGATAGAGCTAGGATTTGAATCCAGGTGCCAGAATTCAGAGCTTGTGCTCTCAGCTACCCTGTTGAAAGTTGTGTTAAGGAGGTTGGTAGATGTTGTTAGGGAGATGACTGTGGAAATAGTGATTTAATGACAGATCTACCCAAGATGTATGTTTGAGAGGGGTAGGGGTCTAGTCAGAGAAGGTTTACTAGAAAACAAGTCTTTTAAGTTGTGACCTGTAGAAAGAGGAGTTTGCTGGAGAAAGTGTTGAGGGAAGGAGGAACATTCCAAGCAGTGTGAAGACCCCGAAACTTCAGTGTCCTTGCCAAGCCCCCCACTGAGCCTGGGCAAAAGGAAAGGGCAGGAGCAGGCTGCCTTAACCGCCCCTCACTGGGCCCACTTCCTCTGTCTGCCAGCTGTATTTTTAGATCTCTTTCTTTCTGATGTTGCTGGGTGGGCTAGCAAAGTCTGGGCCTTCTTCGCATCAGTTTTCAGCATCTCCCTCCATGCATATCTCTCTGGAAGTCCCTCCTCTTAGAGTCCTGAATACCAGGTCTAATTGGAAGCCTCTTTTTTCATATAGTTATTGATTCTTCACTGGAGTGTCAGGGGCCCATGCTCAAGTACCAATTGGCACCAGTCTCCCCACCTTTCACCCTTTGGTCTGCTTTCTCTCTTTCTTTCCACCAGTTCCTTTCCACTTTACTTCAGTGATCCCTGTCTATGCCAGAGGTTGGGTGGGGTGCTTGTAAGACCTAGAAACAACACAGGGGGCTTTGACGTGGTATGTACTAGAGCCAGGGTGAGCAGTTATGACTCATACTACAAACTAGGACACATATGAAATTGAAAGAGGTGCTATTAATAATTTGTCAAGACCACAGTGTAAACCTGGGCAAACTAAGATGCATAGTTACTCCAGTTAAAACAGAAATGTGACAGATGTAGGGCAGCAAGTGCAAGTACATGACAAGCTTATGGTGGCAATAGCCTGATATGTGGGTCCCCTTAGTCCAATCCTAGGCCTAGGGAGAAGGGATGGAAGGAGGGTCTAGCGTGGAATCCACTTGAGAATAAGGTGGATAATTCAATACAACTAGAATCAACCAGTTACCATCGAGACAACTGTGACTCATGGTGATTCCATGTGTGTCAGAGTAGAACTATGCTCCCTAGGGTTTTCAGTGGCTAGGTTTTTGGAAGTAGATCACCAGGTCTTTCTTCTGAGAAACCTCTGAATGAATTTGAACCTCCAAACTTCTGGTTAGCAGTCAAGCACATTAACCTTTTGCATCACCCAGATAAATTAGAATAGGATAGCAAAAACAACCCAGCTATACCATCCCTTTCTTATCCTGGACCCATGGCAGACATCACTGATCTATCACAGTATTCTCCTTCCCACTGAGCCATGATTTACCTCACAACCCTCAACAGTGCTCTGAGCAGCCAGCACTAATTGTCAAGCTGGCACATTAGTCCATTCACTATTTGCCATGAGGGGCTAAGCAGTGAGTACAAGTGTGCATGTAACGGAAAATAAGACTAGAGACCAAGTTTGATGGGGCCTTAGAATACACAAACAAGTGTTGGAATATTATTCTTCTGGTCATCGGGAGCCATCAGAGGATGTTAGCAAGAAATGATATAAGTAAGAATGATGAAGTAAGACTCATGTTGTAGGGAGTCTTCCTCTAGAAGGAAGAAACTGGGTAAGGGAAAAGAATGAGGGGGTGTCAACATCCAGGTGAGAGATGATGAGGCTGAACTCAAGCAGGATCAGAGAAGTGAAATATTGTGGGGGCAGGGAGAAGGGGAAGATATTTAGGATTACTCCTTGGTTTCTGCCCTGGTATTTGGGAAGATGCTCCAATTTAGGTAAGGAAGGTATAACAGCATGGTATGTGGTCCTGATAAGAATCTTTTGCCCCTGGCTGTGGCTTAGCATGTGGCAGTTGCAGTGACCTAAGAATCATGGCAGGACAGGCATTTAGAAAGTTTCTTCCCTTCTTTGGTTGAGTATTGGTGGAAAGGAGTGCAGCTGAAACTGTAACTGAAGAAGGCATTGTGCTTCCAGAAAAATCTCAAGGAAAATACTGCAAGCAACAGTAGTAGCTGTTGGATGCAGATCTAAAGGAAAGGGTGGAGAGATTCAACCAGTTAGCGTGAAAGTTGGAGATAAAGTTCTTCTTCCAGAATATGGAGGCACCAAAGTAGTTCTAGACAACAAGGATTATTTCTTATTTATAGATGGTGACATTCCTGGGAAGTATGTAGACTGAAATCAATCTCAGTTGAAGTAGCATCATGTGAAGCTGCCCATTCCACCGAAGTTCTGAAATCTTGCATCATGTAAATAATCTCTATGCCTCTCTTTTATAATAACCTAATGATATTCAATGTCTCAAATTTAGTTTCACTGTACTAATACAAATATGTCCAAATAAAAATATGTTATGTCAATGGTTAATTCTTCTAGAAAAAAAAAAAAAAAAAAGATTTTGCCCCAAGGTCACCAAACAGTATAGGGTCACCAAGGACACAGCCACTCTGAGACTCCACACCCCCAGGGTAAGAGAGGCCAAACAGGTTTGGTGGCTCCAACCAGCAAGAGATCATTGCTGATGTCAGATGGAGCTTGGCTGAAAGCAGAGAAAACCAGAAAGATGTTTACCTGTGTTTAACTAACTATGCAAAGGCATTTGACTATGTGGCTAATAACAGATCATAGATAACATTGCAAAGAATGGGAATTCCAGAACATTTCATTGTGCTCATGATGACCCTGTACAAAGACCAGAAGGCCAACATTCAAACAGAACAAGGGGATTCTTCATGGTTTAAAATCAGGAAAGGTGTGTGTCAGGGTTGTATGCTTTTACCACACTTAGTCAATCTGTGTGCTGAAAAATAACCATAGAAATTGGACTGTGTGAAGAAGAATGTGGCATTAGGATTGGAGGAAGACTCATTAACAACCTGTGATATGCAGATGACACACTCTTGCTTGTTGAAAATGAAGGGGACTTGAAGCACTTACTGATGAAAAGCAAAGACTACAGCCTTCAATATGGATTGCACCTCAACATGAAGAAAACAAAATGCTCACAACTGGGCCAATAAGCAACATTATGATAAGTGGAGAAAAGACTGTAGCTGTCAAGGATTCCATTTTACTTGGATCCACAGTCAATGCCCACAGAAGCAGCAGTCAAGAAATAAAAGGACATATTGCAATTTGCAAATCTCTGGCAAAAGATTTCTTTAAAATGTTACGAAACAAAGATGTCACTTTGAGAACTAAGATGTGTCTGACCCAAGTCATGATATTTTCTATTGCCTCATGTACATGGGAAAGTCAGACAAAAAATAAGAAAGACCAAAGAAGAAGTGATGCATTTGAACTATGTTAGTGAAAAATATTGAATATACCATGGGAACAAACCAAATCTGTTTTGGAAGAGGTACAATCAGAATGCTTCTCAGAAGTGAGAATGACAAGACGTTATCTCACATACTTTGGATGCGTTATCAGTAGGGACTGGTACCTGGAGAAGGACATCATGCTTAGTAGAGGGTCAGAAAAAATGAGAAAGAGTTCAATAAGATAGATTGACACCGTAGTCAAACAAAGGGACTATTGTGAGGATGGCCCAGGACCAAACAATGTTTCATTTTGTTATACATATTGTTGTACATATGAGTTGAAATTAACTTGACAGTACCTAACAGCAACAACAAGCCAACCATGGATGGGAAAGAAGTCCTTGTGGCACAGTGGTTAAGTATTAGGCTGATAGCCAAAGGTTGATGCCTTAAACCCACCAGCTGCTCTACAGAAGAAAGATGTGGCAATTCGCTTTTGTAGCGATTCCAGCTTTGGAAATTCTACGGGGCTGTTCTCTGCCCTATGGGGTTGTTATGAGTCACGAGCAACTGACAACTGGTTTGTTTTGTTTTGCCACCAAGAGACATTAGAGTCTGGAAGAACTGGTCTTTTGCAGAGGAATGCAGTGGGCCTCCAGTGGTTCTCCCCAAAGCGAGAAATGGAAAAACCAAGAACACTGCTTGTGAAGTTTGGGAAGAAACTGTAAGGAGAGCCTGACATGTCATTTCCTAGTTGGATGTGTACTTAGCCATGGGCTACCACCTGACCCAGGGCCACCATAGCGGGACAAGGTGAGGTTGTACAAGGTTCTGGTATAGAGAGGAGTTGAAGGGATTAGAGGCTTATTGGCACCCTCTCAGCTTTGGTCCAAGAATCTTGGGGACGTGAGGAATGTGGTTGTGAAGTACCAGTTGAGGGTTAACTGGAAGGCGTAGATTTGTCTGTGAAGTGACCTACCAGAGCCTGAGGGGAAAGAACTGGAAACAGAGTCTCTGGTCAGTGGGGTCTGTAGGGATCTCCATCTACAGATAGAGACTGGTAGAACCCCAGACCTACAGGCATTAATGAAGTCCAGCGTGGTCATAATTCACAGAAGGGTAACTCTAACCTCTGGCCACTAGGGAGACAGCTGTTTTCCTCTTTCTTCTTCCCTAACACCAACCCCAGGGGAGAATCCAGAGGTGTGCATGTGTGTGTGTGTGTGTGTGTGTGTGTGTGTGTGTGTATGAGAGAGAGACAGACAGACAGACAGACAGAGAGCCAGAGAGATTACCTAACCTCTTAGCTCTCCCAATACACAAACACACATATGCACATACTCATACTTCAAGCCCCTAGAGAAACCAGTCTAGCTTGCATTGTGGAGGAAGAAGAAAATTTTGAGAAACTGTTCATAGCACCAAAAATTCCTGGAAGTTAGAAATTGGACCAAGATACTTTCATAGGTGCATAACCCCCAGTTGGTAAGAAGGACTCCCAGAGCCCAGATAGTAGCAGTTATTAGAAAACAAAGCTGTGTAATCCAATGACCTGAAAGTCATTAATAAGTTGTTTCTGTAGGAAACAAAGAGGGAATTGGATTTAAAGGAAGAAAGACTGTTTGAAATAAGCATGGAGTCAGGTTTTATTGAGTGGTATTAGGCAAGAGACCCAGACAGGTCCAGCACTCATCTTTCTACTCACCCCTCCCTGCAAGGTCCCAGAGGAGCCATATCTACAGGAAACTAAGTCCTATGGGAATGAGGTCATCATGTTGTGAGGTTGGTTTCTGTTGCAAATCCAATGCCAAGCTCTCTATATGTTGGCATGAGCCCAAAGAGTCCTCTTCCTCCAAGTCCAAACCCAAATATCAGGATCCTATCAGCTCAAGTTGGCCAAGTGGGACAGACCTGAAGAGGTGAGGTTATGAGAATATGTTTTACAGAGGGGATAAAGAGCAGAAGTCGCCCTTTGGCCCTTGCTTAGCCCACTACTTCTGTAGCGTGGGTAAGCAGATAGAGGGAGAGAAGATGAATGCCAGATTCCATGGAAAAGGAAGCAGAGAACATTAGCAGGAGCCATGGAGACATGACCAAGTGTGAGATCTGATTCCTCCCAGCACCTGTTGTTAAGTGTCATGGAGTCAGTTCCAATTTACAGTGACTCTGTATAACAGGAATGGGAATGCCCGGCCTGCAGACTATATGTTGTTGTTGTTAAGTACCTTTGAGTCAATTCCAACCCACAACGACCCTGTATAGGGTTTCCAAGGAGAAGCTGGTGAGCTTGAACCACCGACCTTGCAGTTCAAACAACTTTGCAGTCTGATGCATTAGTCCACAGCGCCATACCAGGACGGCCTTCAAAATCATTTGATCTGGCTCTACCAAAGCAACCGCAGTTCCAGCCATCACATTACGCATGAGTTAATTAAATGTTTGACCAAATATAGCAGGCTAATTTTTAAGTTGATGATTGTGTATGGCCTATGAATGATGGTATAAATTTTGCCAGATCAAAGGTCCCCCACCCCTGCTCTAGTGTTTCGTTCTGCTGTGCATACGGTCGCTATGGGTCGGTACCGACTCAATGGCACCTAACAACAACAACAACAACCCCTGCTGTATAGGTTTTCCAAGGAGCATCTGGTGGATTTGAATTGCTGACCTCATTGTTAGTAGTCAAGTGCTTATCCTACAGCGTCACACCAGGACACCTACCTACCTGTAAACATGGTTCCATCGAGTACCTGGCTCCTGACCTCTAAGTATAAGCTCTTTCCTTGAAGGAGGAACAAAGAAAGCAGGGAATGAGGAAAGGAGTTCTGGCCACCTCTCAGGCTGCATGCCTAGGGATGTGGAGAGGAGTGCTGTTTGGGACCTTCAGAATTCTATGGGTCTCTGGTACATCTTAGGGCCTGGTGGCACAAACAGTTTGCATTTGACTACTAACCTTAAAGTTGTTGACTCAAACTCACCCAGTGGTGCTGTGAAAGAAAAGTCAGCACAACATAATCAAAGCAAAAGAAGACGATGAAAAGGTAAATAAGAGTAAAAGGCAACAATAGTAAATACTGTAGTTGTCAAGTGCCATCCAGTCGATTCCGACCCATATTGACCCTGTATAAGGTTTCTAAGGAGCAGATGGTGAGCTTAAACCGCTGACCTTGCAGTTCAAACGGCTTTGCAGTCTGGTGCATTAACCCACAGTGTCACACCAGGACTCCATAGGAAGCACTACTAAATATATAATCCGAATCAACAGTAATAACAAACAATAATGTATGAATGGGCACATAGGTGGTTATGTGAGTTGACCAGGGTGGAAGGGCATATGGGAATACATCACATGCATGCATAGGGTTGGTAGTGGATATTCCTTCAGCTGCTGGGTTTGAACTGCTGATCTCATGGTTAGCAGTCAAGTGCTTATGATAAATGGAGAAAAAACTGCAGTTGTCAAGAATTTCATTTTACTTGGGTCCACAATGTCCATACCAGGACTGCTACCTACCTGTAAACATGGTTTAGTACCTGACTCCTGACCTCTAAAGACTAGCTGTAGGATAAGCACTGCACTGGTAACTGCAAGGTTGGCAGTTCAAACCCACCAGTTGCTCCTTGGAAACCCTATACAGGGTTGCTATGATTAGAAACTGACTTGAGGGTATTTAACAACAACAACAATATGTAATGAAAACATTTAGCCATAACCAAACACCTCCCAGAACTGAGTTACTAGGCTTGAGGGTTAGGGATCATCTAGGACAATTGGCATAATGTAGTCCACAAAGACAAAGTTCTACATCCTACTTTACTGAGTAGTGACCGGGATCTTAAAAGCTTGTGACCAGTAATCTAAGTTAAACTATTGGTCTCTGTCTGTCTGGAGCAAAGAAGAGTGAAGAAAACCAAACACTCAAGGAAAAAAAAAATAGTACAAACAGATCACGTGAACCACAGTTTCCACTAACCTGAGACCAGAAGAACTAGATGGTGCCCAATTACCACCACCACCCAGTCTGACTGAGATCATTATAGAAGGCACCAGATACAGTGGGAGAAAAAGGTAGAACAAAATTTATATTAATGAAAACCACAGACTTACTGGTCTGATAGAGACTAGTAGGACTCCTGAGACTGTGGCCCTCAGACACTCTTCTAACTTAGAAATGAAGTCATTCCTGGAGATCATCTTTCAACCATATAAAAGACAGATATATGAAGTAAACAATAACATGAGGACTACGCTCCTCAGAAAATCAACTGTGTAAGACCAGAAAGGTAGCATTTGCCCAACAGCAAAGTTAAGAAGGTAGGAAGGGACAGGAAACCTGAGTGAATGGAGACAGGGAACCTAAGGTGGAAATGGGAAGAATGCTGGCACATTGTGGGGATTGCAACCAGTCATAGACAATCTGTGTATCAATTGCTGAATGGGAAATTAATTTTCTTGCAAACTTTCACCTAAATCACAAAACATATAAATATTAAAATAACTAAATAAAGCAACCCTGTGGAGTGGCGTGCTGGTTCTGTAACACATGGGGTCACCATGAGTCAGAATTGACTTAATGGCAAAGTTTTGGTGTTGGATTTTGGTGGCACTTCCAGGAGGTAGTGAGTACAAGGTCAGGGGAGAACCATGGGCAGAAGATGAAGGTCTGGGAGTCATCCAGATAGAGGTGATGATGCAAGTGTCCAAGGAGAGGAAGCAGTGAGGAGATCGGGAGCACAGTCTAGGAGAAACCAACATTTAGGAAAGGGAGGAAAAACTGCAGAAACTTGTCTGAGAGCCCTGCAGATCCAGCTCCTGGCAGAGCTCCAGGTCAGACCACCCCTCTGGCAGCTGACAAGATGGATTTCTCACCAAGCCCTGCTGCTCTGGGAAACCTAAAGGCCTTTTAGTCTGCCCAGGTGGGCAGCAGGACAAGTTCACCTCCCTGCTTCCTGTCATCCCCTCCTCCCTGCTTGGCTGATGCTCAGGGCGGCCTCAGAGGCAGCCCCTCCAGGCCAGTGCTGCCCTCCCCCACCAGGCCCAGTGTTCCAGACTTTCTGCTCAGCAGAGTTTACCAGCCTGGGCTCCTTCCCTCTTCCTGTGCCCTTGCCAAGTTCTGCCTGGCTCCCTGCCCCTCTCTTCTCTTTCCTTGTAGCGGGTGCCACTTGAGGCCTGTCTGCAGATTTAGCCACACTTCAGGTTCTGGGGCCCTTCCCATTCAAGGCAGCAAAGTCAGCATCCAGACCCTCTTTAGAAATTCATCGGACCCAGTCCCCATGCCCAAGTTGGACAACAGGATTTATGCTCTGGATCAGAACTGAGACCAAGGGGACTCCAGTAACCTCCCTGGCTTCTTTCTTATATGTGTCATCATCTTGACATGCCCAGACATAGACTGGAGTCTTTACCCCCAAGCCCAGCCCAAGGCTGGAGGCATGGGACACAGAGTGGCTGATACCCTCAGGGACCTCTCTAAACTTCAGTTTGCTACCTATAGGGAACCTGTTTCTCAGCTAGGGTCTCTCCTCCCTTACAATTTCAAAAATGTCAGTTCCACATCCCATCAAATTTCAACTCTTGCCTCACTATGTTGTTGAGTTCCCAGAATAGCACACGTTTTCCTACTCTCAAAACTGTGACTTCTGCTGAAGTCGTTATTGTCTGCACTGGGCCATGGACCCAGGCCTGCTGTTTCATTTTTATACAGCCCTGACTGAGACATGGAACTCAGCCTACCCTTTCCTTTATTTCCACCAAGAACCCACCCACAGAGGTATTTGTGTGTAAGACAGACTGAGGGAGATTGAGGCAAGTCAGAGGGCCAGTTTAAAGTGCTACAATTAAAATAACTTTAAGTCAACATTGGAAGATCCTATTCTTAAAAGTTCTTTTGCCAACCCAACACCTTTATTTAGCTCACACAATACCACAGTTCCCCAACCCCATGCTGGCTGTTTTTCTTTTTCCTTCTTGCATTCTCTTCCTTGAGAGGCCAGTTTTGGGTTATGTATAAGAGATTAGTTTTTAAGTGGCCTGACTCTGTATCTTCTCAGCTGTGTGATCACAGGTGAATTACCTAACCCCTCTGGACTTCAATTTCATCTGCAGTTAATGCTATAAGATAGGGATATAAGGGAACGTGAAAGGATCTACCAGTAGGGTTGGTGGTGAGAATTTCATAAAGCAATCCATGGGAAACACTGAGCAGAATACTGGGTTCAGTCGGGTTGGTTATTGTAGTCACTGCTATTCACCCCTCCAGATTTGTCTTACTCTTCTAGCCAGAACATTCTACCCCAAACCCTAGCCATCTTTGCATATTGAAGCCCATGAAGGATTTAGACACAAATAGGAACCTTCATTTAACAAACAAGATTACCCCTCTCTGGTAGTCTGTTGAGGTTGTAAATGGTAAATGTTTTCCTTAACAGTGGTCTCCCAGCAGTAGACACAGAACAAATGTGATGCTCTTCCTTCCTCTTTTCTCTCCTTAGCCCCCACCCCCATCAGCTGAAAGTAAACAGCCTAGATTGGCCATAGCAAATTTTTGCAGAACTACTGGGGAAAAGGTGATTTGTTTTTTCAGGGATTTCTACACAAGCCTGTAGTTTCTGGGAGCCATTTTTCTACTTCATGGTACAAACCTTCTTAAGAATGACATTAACACAAAGAAAAACAGAGATTAGTAAGAAAGAAAGTATCTTGATCATATCCTATGAGGCCCCAGATCCAGCTATACCTGAACTCATCCCTGAGTTTTCCAATGATGTGAGTCAATATATCCTCTTTTCTTGTTAAGTTAATTTGATTTGACATGCAGAATTGAACAAATCCTGACTAATATAGTTGTTGTTGTTAGGTGCCATAAAGGCTACTCCAACTATTAGTGACAAAAGAGTCCTGGTGTGACACTGTGGGTTAATGTGCAGGACTGCAAAGTTGGTTTGAATTGCAAGGTGGGTGGTTCAAGCTCACCAGCCGCTTCTCAGAAACCTATACAGGGTTGCTATGGGTCAGAAACAACTCAACAGCACTTAACAACAACAACAACAATGTGTAACAGAATGAAACCCTTCCCAGTTCCTTGTCATCCTCACAATTGTTGTTATGTTTGAGCCCACTATTGGCTCTCTCTCACTGTTAATCCATCTCATTGGGGATCCTCCTCTTTTTTTTTTTTTTTTTTTTGCTGACCTTCTAGTCTACCAAGCATTATGTTCTTTTCCAGAGACTGGTCCCTACTGATAACATGTCCAAAATATGATAGATGATATCTCACTATCCTCTCTTCTAAGGAGCATTCTGGCAGTACTTCTTCCTAGACCAGCTGTTTTTTCTTCTGGCAGTCCATGGTACTTTCAATAGTCTTCCCCAACACCATTATTCAAATGTACCAATTCTCCTCTAGTCTTCTTTATTCATTTTCCAGCTTTCACATGCACATGAGGCAATCGATGACTTGGGTCAGACACACCTTAATTCTCAAAGTGACATCTTTGCTCTTTAACACTTTAAAGGGGTCTTGTGCAGCAGATTTGCCCAATGCAATACATTATTTGATTTCTTTACTATTGCTTCCATAAGTGAGCTTTGATTGTGGATTCAAATAAAATGAAACCCTTGATAATTTCAATCCTTTCTCCATTTATCATGATGTTGTTTATTAGTCCAGTTATGAAGGTTTTTGTTTTCTTTACATTGAGTTGTAATACTTAGTGAAGGCTGTATTCTTTGATCTTCATCAATAAGTACCTGAAGTCCTCTTCACTTTCAGCAAGTAAGGTTGTGTCATCTACACATCACAGGTTGTTAATGAGCCTTCCTCCAATCCAATTCTTCATATAGTTCGCTCAGCTTCTCAGATTATTTGCTCAATATACAGAATGAATAAGTATGGTGAAAGGATACAACCTTTCCTGATTTAGACCACAAAGTATCCTCTTGTTCTTTTGTTCTGTTTGAATGACTGCCTTTTGGTCTACTTACAGATTCTGAATAAGCACAATTAAATGTTCTGGAATTCCATTTGTTCACAATGTTATCCATAGCTTTTCATGATCCACACAGTCAAACGCCATTGAGCAGGCCTTTAAGGATGGGCAATATAAGTGTATCAGGGTTATTATAACAAGATAGATAATAAGTGTTGGTGAAGATGTGGACAAATTGGAAGCCTCATTCCTATTGGCAAAAAACCCAAACACACTGCCATCAAGTCATTGAGACTCTATTTTGGTCTTCCAATACTATAAATCTTCACAGGCCTCATTTTTCTCTCATGGAACAGCTCGTGAATTTGAACCAGCAACCTTGCAGTTAGCAGCCCAATGTCTGAACCACAGCAAGTGTAAAATACTGCAGTCTGTATGGAAAAGAGTCTACAAGTTCCTCAAAAGGTTAAAAATAGAGTTACAATTGGACTCAGCACTTCCATTCTAAGGTTTATAACCAAGAGAAATGAAAACATATATTCACACAAAGACTTATACATGAATGTGCATAGAGCAGCATTAGTAAGAAAAGATGGAAACAATCCAAATAGAATGGATATATAAAATGTGCTATGGGCAGACAGATAAATAGGTAAACAAAGTGTAGTATATCCATACAATGGAATATTATTCAGCCATAAAAATAAATGAACTATTGATAATATTGTAACATGGATAAGCCTTGAAAACATTATGCAGACTTAAACAAGTCTTAAAAGACTTGTATGATCCCATGTATATGAAATGTCTAGAATAGGCAAATCTATAAAAAACAGTAAATAGATTAGAGACTGTCTACAGTTAGAGGGATAGGTATAGCGCTATAGGATAAGCACTGGACTACTAACTGCAAGGTCAGCACTTCAAACCTACCAGCTGCTCCTCAGAAATCCTATACAGGGTAGCTAATGGTAGGACTAGACTGCACTTAACAACAACACAAGTTCAAGGTTGTAATTCGACTTTCACGGACTTGTTTTCATTTTCTTCAGCTTTAGCCTGAACTTTCATATGAGCAATTGGTAGCCTGTTTCACAGTCTGCTCCTGGCCTTGTTTTAGCTGTTTTAAGGTGTTCTGGTAGCATAGTGGTTACAAATCGGGATTCTAACCTCAGGGTCAGCAGTTTGAAACTACCAGCTGTTCCATGGGAGAAAGATGAGGCTTTCTGCTCCCATAAAGATTTACAGCCTCAGAAACCCTGTACAGGGTCGCTGTGAGTCGGAACCAACTCCACGGCACGTAACCATCATGGAGCTTTTACACCATTTCTTCCCACAGTTGTAATCAATTTGATTTCTCTTTATTCCATCTGGTAAGGTCCATATGTATTGTCATCTTTTATGCTGTTTAAAAAAGATATTTGCAAAGAATAAGTCATTGGTCTTACAAAATTCTATCATGCAATCTCCAGCATTGTTTCTATCACCAAGGCCATATTTTCCCATTACTGATCTTTTGTTTTTGTTTCCAATCTTTGTGTTCCAGTCGCCAGTAATTATCAGTACATCTTGATTGCATGTTTGCTCAATTTCAGACTGAAAAAGTTGGTAGAATTCTACAATTTTATCATTACCCACTTTACTGGTAAAGGAGCTCTGGTAGCATAGTGGTTACAAATCGGGCTGCTAACCTCAAGGTCGGCGGTTTGAAACTACCAGTGGTTTTGTGGGAGAAAGATGAGGTGTTCTGCTCCTGTAAAGATTTACAGCCTCAGAAACCCTGTGCTGGGTCATTATGAATTGGAACCGACTCCAGGGTGCTTAACAACAACAACAACTTTACTGGTTAGTGGGTAAATTTGAATAATAGTGGTATTAACTGATCTTCCTTGTAGGCATGTGGGTTTTATTTTATCACAGACAGCTTTATACTTCAAGGCAGATCTTGAAATGTTCTTTTTGATGATGAATGTGATACCATTCCTCAACAATTTGTCATTCCTATTATAGTAAACCATATGTTTGTCAGATTCAAAATGGCCAGTACTAGTCCATTTCAGCTAGAGAATGCCTTAGGTAGTGCTTTTTATGCATTCAATTTAATTTTTGATAACTTCCAATTTTCCTAGATTCATACTTTGTATATTCCATGTTCTTCCGATTATTAATGGATGTGTACAACTATTTATTACTCCTCATTTTGAGTTGTGCCTCATCAGCAAATGAAGGTCCTGAAAGTTTTACTCCATTCAATTATCATAGTCAATTATACTTTGAGGAGGCAGTTGTTTCCTAGTCATATTTTGAGTGCCTTCCAACCTGAGGGCCTCGTCTTCTGTCACTTTATCTGACACTATCCTGGTGTTATTCATAATGTTTCAGTCTTCTGGTGCTTAAAGTGTTCCATTGCTATTTATAAAGTTTTCAGTGGCTAAACATTCAGAGGAGTCCTGGTGTGGTGCTGTGGGCTAATGCATCAGATTGCAAAGTTGTTTGAACTGCAAGGTCAGTGGTTCAGGTTCACCAGCTGCTCCTTGGAATCCCTATACAGGGTCGCTATGGGTCGGAATCGACTCAACGGCACTTAACAACAACAACAAACATTCAGAAATAGTCCGCCTCTCTTTCTTCCTAGTTTGTCTTAGTCTGTAAGCTCAGCTACAACCATGGGTGACTCTGCAGGCATTTAAAATACCACTGGCATAGCTTCCAGCATCACAGTAACATGCAAGCCACCACAGTATGACAAACTAAAACATGAGTGGTGTATAATTTAACTTAAGTAGTAAACAATGTCTGCCTTGAATACTTTGCATTATGGGATTTCATAGTCTGTCAGTTTATTGTACTGCAGTGGCTTGCATGTTGCTGTGAGGCTGGAAGGTATGCTATAAGGATATCAAATACCCACAGGGCTATCCATAGTGAACAGGTTACAGAAAAACATCCAGACTAAGGCAGACTAGGAAAAAGGACCTGGCAATCTACTTCTACAAAAACTTGTCCGATGAAAAGCCTTATGAATAGCAGCAGAATATGGTCAGTGCCAGAAAAATGAGCCTTTCAGGCTGGAATGTACTCAAAACACGACTAGGGAAGAGCTGCCTCCTAAAAGTAGAGTTGCACTTAACGGCATGGATGAAGAAAAACTTTAGGGACCTTATTTGCTGATGTGGTACAAGAAGAAACAGCTGCAAACCTCCATTAATAATTGAAATGTGGAATGTATGAAGTATGAATCTAGGGAAATTGGAAGTTGTCAAAAATGAAATGAAAGGCTTGAATGAAGATCAGTATTTTAGGCATTAGTAAACTGAAATGGGCTGATATGGGCCTTTTTGAATCAGACAATCATATGGTCTACTATACCAGGAATGACAAATTGAATAGGAAAGGCGTCACATTCATTATTAAAAATAACATTTCAAGATTTCATGAAATACAACACTGTCAGTAATAGGATAATATCCATATGCCTACAAGGAAGATCAGTTAATATGATTATTATTCAAATGTATTCACCAACCACTATGCCAAAGATGAAGAAATTAAATTTTTTTTTTACCAACTTAAACAGTCTGAAATTGATTGAACACACAATCAAGATGCGTTGATGATTATTGGTGATTGGAATGAGAAACTTGGAAACAAAGAAAAAGTATTAACAACAACAACAAAAAACAATTCCACTGTCACTCAGTTGACTCCAAACCTATAAGACAGAGTAGAACTGCTCCTTAAGGTTTCTGAGATAGACAATCTTTATTACAGGAGCAGACATCCTCAACTTTCTCCTTCAGAGGGGCTGGTGGGTTTGAACTACTGATGTTTCAGTTAGCAGCCCAACACTTAACCCACTATGCTATCAGGGCTTCTTAGTTGAAAAAGATGGTCTTGGTGGTAAAAATGGCATCTGAGACCTCACGGTAGAATTTTGCAAGACCAAAGACGTATTTATTGGAAATACGTTTTTCAACAATCTAAGTGGCAAATGTACACATGGATCTTGCTAGATGAAATACACAGGAATTAAACTGACTGTATCTATGGATAGAGATGAAATATCATTAGCAGAAACAAGGCCAGGGGCTGACTGTGGAACAGACCATCAATTGGTCATATGTAAGTTCAGGCTGAAACTGAAGAAAATTAAATTCATAAGAGGCAAAATATGACCTTGAGTATATTTCACTTGAATTTAGAGACCATATAAGAATAGATTTGACACATTGAAAACTAATGACCAGAGATCCAGGAGTTATGGGATGAAACCAAAAACATAAATGAAGAAAGCAAAAAATCATTAAAATGACAGGAAAGAAAGTAAAGACCATTTAGAAGAAATTCTGAAACTCGCTCTTGAATGTAAAGTAGTTAAAGAGAATAGAAGACATAATGAAGTAAAAGAACTAAACAGGAAATTTCAAAGGACAGCTCGAGAAGACAAAGTAGTATAATGAAATATACAAAAACTTGGAAGTAGAAAACCAAAAGCATTTCTCAGGCTGAAAGAATTGAAGACAAAATTCAAGCTTCAAATTGAAATATTGAAGGAGTCCTTGTGTGGTGCTGTAGGACAAGCACTGGATAACTTTAAGGTCAGTGGTTCAAACCCACTAGCCACTCCATGGAAACCCTATACAGGGTCGCTATGAGTCAGAACCAACTCAATGGCACTTAACAAAAACAACATAGGCAAAATATTGAATGATGCAGAAATCATCAAAAGAAGATGGCAGGAATTCACAGTCATTGTACCACAAAGAACTGATCAGCATATAATAATTTCAGGAAGTATTAAAATCAAGAACAGATGGTATTGAAGGAAGAAATCCAAGTGACACTGAAGACATCGACAAAAAAACAAAGCTCTAGGAATACTAATTAAAATGCTTCAATAAACAGATGCATCTCTAGAAACACTCACTCATTTATACAAGAATTTCGGAAAACAATTATGTAGCCAAGCAACTGGAAGAGATCCACATTTCTGCCCATTTCAAAGAAAGGTGATCCAAAAGAATGCAGAATTATCAAATAATGTCATTAATATTACACAAAAGTAAATTTTACTAAAGATAATTCAAAAATTGGTTGTAGCAGGACATCGACAGGGAGCTATCAGAAATTCAAGTTGAATTCAGAAAAGATGTGGAATGAGGGATAGCATTATTGATGTCAAAAGGATCTTGGGTGAAAGCAGAGAATACTAGAAAAATGTTTATTTGTGTTTTATTGACTATGCAAAGGCACTTGACTGTGGAGATCATAACAACTTATGGATAACATTGCAAAGAATGGAAATTCCAAAGCATTTAATTGTCCTTATTTGCAACCTGGAATGCTGGTGTGGCTCAATAGGATAAGCATTGAACTGCTAACTTTAAGGTCAGCTGTTCAAATCCACCAGCTAGTCCTCAGAAGTGACTCGATGGCATTTAACAACAACAACAACAACATTCAGAACCTGGATATAGACCAACAGGCAGTTGTTTGAACAGAACATTGGGATACTGAATGGCTTAAAATCAGTAAAGGTATGCATCAGGGTTGTATCCTTTCACCATACGTGTTCATCTATATGCTGGGCAATTAATCTGAGAAACTGTATTATATGAAGAAGAACATGGCATCAGGATTGGAGGAAGATTTATGAACAACCTGTAATATGCAGATGGAACAACTTTGCTTGCTGAATGTGAAGAGGAGTTGAAATGCTTACTGATAAAGATCAAAGATTACAGTTTTCAGTATGGATTATACCTCAACATAAAGAAAATAAAAATCCTTACATTTGAACCAATAAGCAGCCTCATGATAGATGGAATAAAGATTTGAAGTTCTCAAGGATTTCATTTTACTTGGATCTACAATCAACACCTCTAGAAACAGCAGTTGAGAAATCAAACAATGTATCACAAAGGACAAATATACTTCAAGAGGCCACTTTAAAGTGTTAAAAAGCAAAGATGTCACTTCAAAAACTAAGGTGCACCTAACCCGAGCTACTCACTTCATATGCATGTGAAAACTAAGCAATGAATATGAAAGACCACAGAAAAATTGATGATTTTGAATTATGGTGTTGTCAAATAATACTGAATATGTGGATTGTCAGAATGAACAAGTCTTTCATGGAAGAAGTACAACTAGAATACTCCTTAGAAGAGGGGATGGTGAGACTTCATCTCTTGTATTTTGGAGGACCAGTCCCGGGAGAAAGACATCATGTTTGATAGGGGGGTCAGTGAAAAAGAGGAAGTCCCTCAATGAAATGGACGGACACTGTGGCTGCAACAATTGGCCCAAACGTAGCTGTGATTATAAGGATGGCGCAGGACCAGGCAGTGTTCCATTCTGTTGTGTATAGGTTCATTAGGAATTAGAACCAGAGCAATAATGGCTAACAAAACCATATGGGATTTGTGATAACATCAAGCTGAAAGATTAGATAGGAATCTTAGGGGACAGTAAATTTATGTTAATAGTGATGGAATACCTAGAAAAGGAGAGTGAAAATGGTTGCACATAATGTAATAAAAAACTCAGCTAATATAATAATAAAAAAAGAGGCTGTCTCCTGGCCTCCAAGGTGGACAGGAAGCTCCATGCGGAAGTAGAAAGTTGAGGTGACAGGACAAGAGCCCAAGTCAGTGGCTCAAGGTGTTAGTGTAAGATTTAGTGGCACAGTGTCTCACTCTGACATATGCTCCAGTCCTGACATATAACAGATTCCTTGGTGTAAAGCGTCTATAATTGGCACCATTAGAGGTGTCCACTTGGTTCTCAATGTCCCTCTCAACTGTTGCCCACTTCCTGTCCACAGAGATGGGCTCCTGGTAGCTATGTTTGTACTCTATGTGACCATCGGCTGCAGCTGATCATCTTGGTGTGTACATTTTACCCAAGCTGAGTCAGTCATTTGTCTCTTCTTTGGAATTTGGAATTTCAATAGATGAAGAGTCTTCTCCACAGGGCTGGAACTCAGGAACTAGGTGTGGGCAGCCACAATACCTATCCCAACTCATATAGGTAGGCTAAGAAGGAGAGAAAATTGCGCCTCTCCTTGGCCCTTTAAGTAGCCCTGGTAATGTAGTGGATTATGAGCTGGGTTACAAACTGCAAGGAGAGTAATCTGAATCTACCGGTCGCTCCATGGGTGAAAGATGGGTTTTCTGCTCCCATAAAGATTTATAACCTCAGAAACCCTATACAGAGTTGCCATGAGTTCGAATCCAAGTCCCCAGTGGAAGCTGCTGTTAAGTGAAAGCTCCTGGAACCTTTGGGAGCCTATAGGGTGAGCCTGGAGTAGCTGAAGAAGCACCGATGAGAACAGGGAAGCAGGTATGAAGAATTCTAGAAGAGGGAACACTAATGAGAGGAGGTAGAGGGAAGGCAAATGCCCCCAAAACCTCTATGGTAAGGACTCAGGAATCAAACATCATGGCCATTGGAAATGCTGCTCTTTGGCCAACAAATTCCAGGGACGAAAATCTTCCACTAACAGCCACAATAATGGCCTTCCTTGTTAATGTCATCAATAATTAATAGTATTTTGTATCAGTACAGACCGTTATAATTTTCAAAGCGTATCCACCTCCACAATCTCATTTGCTTTTTCTAGATGTATTAGAGAAACATGTATTATGCTCTGAGAGCCTGTCATGCCCTCAGCTCCTTCTGGGAAAAAAGTTGACATGTGACCCATTCTTTGAACACTGGATTAAGGTGTGCATCCATGAGTGTAGCTATGGCCTCTGAGATGGCATGGCAGGAGAGTGCTACCCAGCAGGGATAATGATGGACAACTGAGCCAACTACCTCTCTCTCAGGGTATATGAGAGCAAGGCTCCAGAGAGAGGAAGTGTTCTGTTTCTGCAGAAGCCAAAAGACTTAGAGAAAAGGCAGTAAGAAGAGATCGAGAATAAACAAGGGCTGGCAGCAAAATTCAGGAGATGGAATGAAGGTAGAAGAGAGACTTTAGTGGGTCAGGGAAGGAGCTGTAGAAGTCAAGGTGTTGGATTCAGTGGAGGAAATCAAGCTTTTGGCAGATGATGTCCTGATAAGCTGAACACTGGAAAAGCATTGGGCCCTTGAAAAGGTGTTCCCATTCTGGTCTCCACAGAGCTGGGTCAGGTAGTTCTGGCCTATTTATGGCCATGGGTATCCTCAACAGTAACCAACTGAGTGATCTCTGTCCTTGAATGTAACCACAATCCTCCCATTCAATCCCTGATCCAGCAGGAGATGACTTCTACCCATTGTCAGCACATTGAAACAGGTCCTTAGTCACTACAGAAAAACTCTGCTCTGATATGTTGACATCAGTCAGAATGTCACCTGCCTTCAGTCTGAGCATTCAGAAGTAACCTTTGCTTTGGTTAGTTTTTGTTGTTGTTTTTAAGTGACTTGATTCCGTTGAGTTGATTCCGACCCATAGCGACCTTGTATAGGGTTTCCAAAGAGCAGCTGGTAAGCTTGAACTGCCAACCTTGCAGTTCAAATGACTTTGCAGTCTGATGCATTAGCCCACAGCACCACACCAGGACTCTAGAATTAATAACCTCATGTTTGAAATGAGAGAAATTAGACTTATGGAGTTAAGGTACTTGCCCAAGTCCTTAGTCTAGTAAAGGATGCAGCTGGGTAAGAATCCAGGACTGGCTAACTCCAAGGACTGCTCTTTCTTCTGTACTACATACACTGCCTGGCTTGAAATTTTAATGTCATTTCTGCCTTTGTTTTGATAAAAGCTAATAATTCTACTAACACAGCCTCTTTGAGGGGCCTCTGAAGCTTTCTAGATCACATTCATCATTTGAGGAAGCTGAGGTCAGAGAAGGGTAGTCATTTGCCCATGATCACTCAGGAATTCAATGGCAAAGAGAAGATAAGCACCCAGGTCTCCTTAAGTCCCAGGCTTCCCCTGGACAACATGCTGCCTTTAACGTGTTCTAAGAGCCTCTTTCTTGGCCTCTTTACTCCCTGTGGAACTAAGAGATAAGGCTACTCCATGCCTGTTCCTGTTCTCCTCTAGTTCGGCCTTCTCTGTCCAATCCATAAATGTAACCACTAGTCTCCCTCTCATCTGAAAACTTCAAGCAGCAAGGGTAATGGGGCTCCACAAATGACCCCTTTCTCTGCTTGTAGGACTCTTTCCTCAAATAGACTGTAGGCTTCCAGAGGGGCATATGGTATCTATCTATTTCTTCTTATCTATTTCTTCTTTGACATCCTTCAAGCTCCTAACATCCCTAAACATCGAGGAAGTGCTCCATAAATATTAAGGTAAGTACTAATTGCAATAAAAATGCCTATGTTGCTACTAGAACCCTGATGGCACAGTGGTTAAAGGACTCAACTGCTAACCAAAAGGTTGTCAGTTCAAACACACTAGCTGCTCCTCGGGAGACTGATGTGGCAGTCTGCTTCCCTAAAGATTTACAGTATTGGAAACCCTATGAGGTAGTTCTGCTCTGTCCTACAGGTTTACTATAAGTCAGAACTGATTCAACAGGAGTGTTTTGGTTTGGGTATGTTGCCACTGGGTCCATCCATCCATTCATCCAACAATCTAACAATTGTTTATCAAGTCCTGGATCCAGGTCAATTGGGCCTTGGAGAAGAGCTCTGGGAATGTCATGTTCATTCACACCTGCGTTTCTGTATTCATGCTTTTCCCTTTGCTTCGAGTGCCTTCTATCTTTCTTTACTTCACTTACCCATCTTTCAGGATCATGGTGTCACCTCCTCTGTAATTAAGAATGCTAGCTAGCTGATTTTAAGGTTAGGGAGTTGTCCTTTATTATTCTGACAATCCAGGGTTTATATTCCAGTGTTTGTAAGTTGTGTGTCCTTAGGCAAGTGATTTGTTCTCTCAACTGCAATTTCCTCTTAGTAAAATGAGAATGATAACAATACTTCTCTTATGCTCTTATGAGATTGTCGTAAAGATTAGTAAAGCATGTGTGCAAGTGTCTTATTTGGAATGGGACAATGATCAGTGGCACAAGAAGGCAGAGGTGTCTCAGTGCAGAGAGAGCTGAGATATGGAGACAGAAAGAGGAGCTGGGGTGGTAGGTAGAAGCAAAATGGAGGTCTAATGATTGAGATGGATCAAATTGGTGAAGAATGGTCAGCAGAGAGCCTGAGAGCCCAGAATTTGCTCCAGATCCTGTGTTGTTGTTGTTAAGTGCTGCTGAATCAATTCCAACCCATAGCGACCGCGTATAGGGTTTCCGAGGAGCAGCTGGTGAGCTTGAACTGCCGATCTTGCAGTTCAAGCGGCTTTGCAATCTGGCACATTAATCCGCAGTGCCACACCAGGACTCCCCAGATCCTATCATTAGTATTAAGTGCTACCCTCACTAGAATGACTGGAATAAAAGAAGAGAGAGAATAACAAGCATTGGCAAGGAAGTGAAAAACAACAAAAAACCACTCACAAGTTGCTAGTGGTAATGTAAAATGGTGTAGCCACTTTAGAAACAGTTTGGTTGTTTCTCAAAAAAAGTTAAACATAAGGTTGCAATGTTGTTGTGGTTGTTAAGTGGTGTTGAATCACTTCTGGCTCAGAAACCTTGTATAGTGTTTGAGCCACTGACTTTGTGGTTAGCAGTCCAATACTTATTCTACAGTGCCACACCAAGACTCAAAATTATCACATGACCCAGTAATTTACTCCTAGGTATATTCGTGTATCCAAGAGAAAAACTTTATTTATTACAGCCCAAAATTGGAAACAACCAAAATGTCCATCTATTGATAAATGGATAAATAAAACATGGTATATTTATACAGTGGAATGCTGTTGTTGTTGTGTGCCATTCAGTTGGTTCCAACTTACAGCAACCCTGTATAGGGTTTCCGAGGAGCAGCTGGTGAGTTTGAACCACCAACCTTGAGGTTGAGTGCTTATCTTATGGTGCCACACCAGGAATGAGATACAGATACATGCTACAAAGATGAACCTTGAAAAACTGTGCTAAGTGAAAAAAAGTCAGATATAAAAGACATATTATATGATTCCATGAATATGAATGTCTAGAATAGGCTAATCCATAGACAGATCTAGAAAGTAGTCTTGTTGCCAGGGACAGGGAGGGGGAAGAAAGTGGGAGTGACTGCTAATGAGTATGAGTATAGGGTTTCTTCTTGGAGTGATAAAAATACTCTAGATTTAGACAGTGGTGATGGTTATACAACTTTAAGTATACCATTGAATTATATACTTTATAAGGGTGAACTTTATGATATGTGAATTATATTTCAATAAAAATATTAGGAGCAGCTGGTGGATTTGAACCTTTTGGTTCGTAGTCCAGTGTTTATTCTCTAGTGCCACGCCAGGAATCCATATTTTGAGTTTTACAATATATCAGGAATTAAGCAAAGTACTTTATTTGCTTTAGCTCATTTACCAGGTTTATGTGACAGGGCTGACTTGTTGGTGAGCCTGGGTCACCAGACTTTTAGAGGAAGGTGAAGAGAAAAGAGAGAAGGCCAAACTTGGTTGGTGGGTATTCCATGATTGATAAGGGAATTTCTCACCCAAAGGAGGATGCTGTAATCAGGAGATAAGCAACATTGAGAGATGATACCACTCAGAAAGTGTCTTCATGTGTGCCCGTCTGATGTCTGGTGCCACACAAGAAGCCTGAACACCTCTAAACTAACTACATGACCTTCTATGTCCCACAGGCAAAGGGAATCCTGAAATTTTTAAACAGTAGAATGACATGACCCAATGTCTTAGTTATCTGGTGCTGCTATATCAGAAATACCACAGTGGATAATGTTAACAAACAGAAAGTTATTTTTTTCACAGTTTAGAAGGCTGGAAGTTCAAATTCAGGGTACTAGCTCTAGGGAAAGTTGACTCTGGAGGAAGATCATTGACATCAATCTTCCCCTGGATCTAGGAGTTTCCCAGTACAGAAACCCTGGGTCCAAATAACGTCCTCCAATCCCGACTCTTCTTTCTTGGTGGCACTACTGCCTTTCTCTGCTCCCTTGCTTAATCTCTTTTATATCTCAAGAGACTGACTCAAAATACAACAGTCCTATAGATTGGCTTCCATCTCATTAATATAACTTGCTACGAATCCTGGTCCATTACTATCACAGAGGTTAGGATTTACAACACATAAGATAATTGGATCTGATTATAAAATGGAGGGTAATTACATAATAATGAAAATCTTGGCTAAGCCAAATTGATGCAATTCAATCCATAACATCCAGATTATGGAAAACAGAGGAGAATTAGGGAAATAAATTAGGAAACTGGAGCCATGATTAGTCAGAGAGGAGAGGGCAGTTCTCTAGGAGGTGACAGATGGGATGAAGAGAGGTAGACAAGATAGACGATGTAGCTGACCTCCTGGAGCTCATATTCCAGTAGGGGAGCTGGGCGATAAGCAAGTAACCAATGCACTTACATGTTCAGGGAGTAATAAGAAAGCCGGGAGGAAATGAAGTTGGGTGTGGAGCTAGAGACTGATGGGACTAGAATGATAGAGACAGAATGTCAAACAGTAAATATTTCTTTGTTCAATGAATGACTGAATCTTTCACTTCTATAAATGCAGCTTTTTTCTTTGCATCTGAAGTTACATTGACTTATATTGAGTTGCAACTATAGTGAGTTCTATTATTGCCTGGAATGGAGAAGGTATTTTCTCTTTTTTTTCTTTTAAGAATCATCTGCTTGAAAGATAGCATGTTCACACATTCTTCAGGCATGTCACATTTGATATGGCCACTGGACACGCTTGACTTCTTTATTTATGATTTCTGGCACTGTTCCTCAGAGGCCGCTCAGAATAGCTTCAGATCCTGCTCACTCACAGAAACGATGAAATCAAATCTTCCTGCACTCACCCCAATTGCAAGCAACTTTGCTTATGTAAGCTTCTCCCGCCCTCGGTAAGGAACTGAGTGAGACTTCTGAGAGCAGAAACCTGTGCAGATTTCAAATGCGTTTTGTTCACATAAACATCTTTGACTTGTGTACTATTCTTCTGGTAAAGTGCATTTGTTTCCAGAAATCTTCTTGTCTCAATCAATAGAAGTTGTGCATACTCCCAAAGGCCAAGTTTGGGCCATTTGTTCCTTGCTAACCTCTTTATACCCCTTTAAATGTTTTTGGTCTATCCCTCAGTAATATTCAAATCAATGTTCTGACTTATTTATTCTTTGGGAGTCTCATCTATCTCCCTTAGCATTGTACCACTTCTCTTTGATTGCTTTTGTTGAACTTTTGCTCTCTGGGCAAAGCAAGGGCTCAAGGAAGTATTATTGGTTGGGCAGGTGCTGATGTGTGTGCATGTATGAATGAATTTGCATGGGTGTGTGTAGCTTAACATATTGCTAAAAGATCACTAAACTTAAAATCACACATAACTCGGTTATAAGGAGAGTTCATTCACATTCTAACTAGTAACTTGGAAAAGTCACCTGTTTGGGGCCTCAGTTCCCACACATATAAAATAGAACTGCAGAAGAATGAAAATACAGTCCACACAAAAACCAATATGCAAATATTCATAGCAGCATTATTCACAATAGGAAAAATTGGAAACAACCAAAATATCCATCAACTGATGAATGAATAAACAAAATGTATTTATGAAGTAGAATATTACTGGGCAATACAGACAAACAGAGTACTGATATATGCTACAACACGGATGAATCTTGAAAACATTTTGCTAAGTGAAAGAAGCTAAACACAAAAGACCATGTGTTTGTATAATCTTATTAAATGTCCAGAATAGGTAAACCCATGGAGACAGAAAGTAGATTGATTAGTGGTTTCTGGGGACTGAGGGGAGGAGAAAATTAGAATGATTGGTAAGATGGGTATGGGATTTGTTTTGAAAACATTCTGAAATTAATTAATGATAATTAATACACAAGTCTGTGAAAATACTACAAGTTTGGACATACAATTTTAATGCTTGAATTTTATGGTATGTGAATTACATCTTAATGAAGACATAAAAAATATATATAATCCTTATAATTCTCTTGCTGCAACAGGGTTGTAAGGATCATATGACATAATAGAAATGAATATGTTTGGAAAACTCTGAAAATACTTATAAAAAACTGTAGCTTTTGGTCTTTAATTTTAAAATACCTTTGGTATTTGTTACATGCATTCCACCATAACTACATGGTGGATTCCCTATTAATCCCAAACCCTCCTAATATAATAAAGAAAATTCCAGCTCTCCTTGAAAGCTAACTTAAACAATTACTGCAAGCTCACGTTCAGATTACTTAGAAAAACATCCTCCCTAAATCTGCCCTATGATTGCTGAGAAATGGTCATCCTTTCGGAACAGATGTCTCTTTTCTCATTGAATTTATTTCCATACAAACTCCAGAAAGCACCTTCAAGTCTTTGAATTTTAAGAGATGAGTTTTCCCCCACCTCCGCCCCCTGCATCTGTGCTTTTGCCCTTGTTGGATCACAGCTATTTCTTTCCCCAGGGGCCAAATACAATTTCATTAAACAGTTAAGATTCTAGTTGCTAACAAAATCCTTTCTCAGCCTCTGAGATGCCTCTGTGAGTCTCTGCCTATCCCTAAATCCCAACAGAGGTACAGAAAGCCCCCATCTCTCTTGAGGTACAACCCTTAGGGACCATTATGTTTTTTAGGCAAGCCTATTCAGCTGCTGCTGGCCACAGAAGCAATGGGCCTACTCCTTGGGTTTGTGCCTCACTCCTGCTCTCTGACGAATCGTTTCATTTCCAGGTTTCTCAGGTAGCCTGTCTGCAATCCTGTGGTGTGAGGGACCTCTGGGTTTGAACTGCATACGCATCAGCAGATTGTTGGAAAGCAGTATAGTTACCAAATCCCACTTGGCAAAATCTAATTTATAAATCCCTCCAATGTTCTTTTATCCCACTTACCTGCTAGACTCTGCTTTGGGGCCTTATCAAGCAGAGTCTCAATCCTAGCTCTCCACTTTCTTGCTGTGTGTCCTTAGCAGAGTTACTTAACCTTGCTGGGCCTAAGTCTCTTCAACTTTGAAAGAAGTAATGATCCCTTCTCAAAAGGAAGAGTGGAATGAGATTTGCCTTACAGGTTGACTCTGCCTCTCCTTTTTACTACCCCTCAGCCCTCAAAGAAAGGCAGGTCTGATCTGGCTGGTGTTAAAACTGCACCAAGAACTAAGATACAGAAGAACATGCTGCATCTGGGATCAAACACACCTAATTTGAACTCCTTACTGTGATGTGATCTTGTGCAAAGTCAAGTAGCCTGCACTTTTTCATGTCACTGGGGTTAGGGTGAGGTGAAGAGCACCTGGGACCAAGGATAAGAAAGCTTAGAAACCTGGAAGGAAGGGATTGTATGGCTGGGAGAGTCTGTTGTCACAACTGCCTTCCTGACAACCATGTGACCTGCCACCATTCAACACCACCCCCTCCCAGGCTGCTCCTCCTGGGATCCCACATCCAGCTCCTCTCTGAGCCTCATTCATGTACACAGATTTCCCAGTTCTCCAGGTGGGCCAAGCTCCCAGTCCCACTCTGTAGCCCCTATTGTTTTCCTCTGTATCCTCCCACCAGATCATTGCCTCAGCCCAAAGCAACGTCAAGAAGCCCTGGGTGGGCTGACAGTCTCCAGTCCTGGTTTGTGGTGGGTGTGGAGCTCCTGAGGGAATCTGTTTCCTCCCTCTACCACTTACAGCTATGGGGCCTGTGCTTTGCTTGCTTCATTGGCATAAATTGGTATTGCTACTAGTACCTACATCATAGTTAGCTATGAAGATTAAGTAGATTATCACCAGTAAAGAATTTAGGATTGGTGGCTCGCATATAGTAAGCACTCAATAAATATTTGATATTGTTATCAGCATGAGGGGGGTTTCAAAAAGTTGGTGGGAAAATTCCAGTGTTTCAATTCCCTTTTTTCACCAACTTTTTGAAGCCCCCTCATATTATTGTTGCTTATTCATTCAGTCACTCACTGGACACATTCTCTCTGCTGGGTGCTAGAGACATGACTAAATCAGATGGAGACCCCACCCTCTTGGAGTTCACCGAGGGACAGGCAGACAAGACCACAGGCAGTTACTGCACAAGGTGATAACAGAGGATGGGTTCTGTGGGGAGCCACTGCACGAGGGGATAAGACTTGTAGAACAGAGATACTATGGGGCCAGTAGGAAGGAGATACTAGCTTGTCTTGAGTGGGTTCAAGGAAGCCTCCCAGAAGGGAATGTTTGGCTAAGCCATTGAGTGGCATAAGGATTTCACTCATGAGTGGAGAAGGGGCCTTGAGGTGGACAGTCCAGCCATGGAAACAGCAGAAGCAAAAGCACAGAGGCCTATGGAGCAGGGCTCACCTTTGGAGACAAAGACAAACAAATACATCAGCTCTGTTGCTGCCTTGTCAGATCCCCTCACCCCACTTCCCACAGGTCCCCAAGCAAATAAGTCCCATTTTCTAGGAATATAAATCAAATGAATGCATCCTGAATTGGGGCTCACCTCCCAAATAAACCATTTGGATCCCACTCCAGTTCTCAGGTTCTCTTTCCTGGTGAACCCAGTCTAAGAGTCAATCTATGTAAACATGGGACTGAAGGAAGATGTCCAAACTGCACTGAAGGCACTGGTGAAAAACAAGACTCCAGGAGTTGATGGAATATAAATTGAAATATTCCAACAAACTGATGCAGCACTGGAGGTTCTCACTTGTCTATGCCAAGAAATTTGGAAGATAGCTACATGGCCATTCAATTGGAAGAGATTTGTATTTGTGTCCATTCCAAAGAAAGGTGACCCAACAGAATGTAAAAATGATCAAATTATATCATTAATATGACACACAAGTAAAATTTTGCTGAAGATAATTTAAAAATGATTGCAGTAGTTCATCAACAGGGAGTTGCCAGAAATTCAAAGCAGATTCAGAAGAGAATATGGAACAAAGGATATCACTGCTGATGTCAGATAGATCTTGGCTAAAAACAGAGAATACCAGAAAAATGTTTACTTGTGCTTTATTGACTATGCAGAGGCATGTGTGGATAATGACAAACTGTGGAAAGCATTGTGAAAAATGGGTATTCCAGAATACCTAATTGTGCTCATGAGGAATTTATACCAAGAAGTAGTTGTTAAAAAGATGGAGACTGTCTAAATGCCCATCAACCAAAGAATAAACAAATCTGATACATAGGCATAATGATATATTACACAATGTTGAAGAATAACAAAGAATCTGCAAAACATCTCACAACATGGATGACGTTATGCTGAGTGAAAGTAATCAATCACAAAAGAACAAATATTGCATAAGACCACTGTTGTAAAAAGTTACGAAAAGATTTTCTTGCTGAATGAAACATTCTATGATGATTACAAGGCAGGTGATGGGTGGTGGGTAGGGAGAAAATAAAGAGACTAGAGGTAAATAATGCTAACTGTACATGAAGTGAACTGCAATCATTTCAATGACTCGAAGTGTATAATTTGTTGAATGTGGCTCTGATGATCTGTAAACCTTCACTCAATACACAATAAAAAGTTAATAAATAAGCAAACTGTTTAGCCAAAAGAAACAAACAAAGGCAGTTGTTAGAATAAAACAAAGGAAGACTGAATGGTTTAAAATCAGAAAACATGTGCACCAGGGTTGTAAACTTTCACCATACTTATTCAATCTGTATAAGGAGCTCTGGTAGCATAGTGGTTACGACTTGGGCTGCTAACCTCGAGGTCAGCAGTTTGAAACTATCAGCTGTTCCACAGGATAAAGATGAGACTTTCTACTCCTGTAAAGATTTACAGCTTCAGAAACACTAGGCAGGGTCCCTAAGAGTCAGAACCAACTCCACAATGTACCACCACCACCACCACCACCATTCAATCTGTTTACTGAGCAAATAACCTACAAAACTGGATTCTATGAAGAAGAACGTGGCATCAGTATTGGAGGAAGATTCATTAACAATCTGAGACAAGCAGATGACACAACCTTGCTTGCTGGAAGTAAAGAGGACTTAAAATACTTACTGATGAAGACAACAAAACAAAAAAAGCACACTATGTATCTCAGTATGGATTGCACCTCAATGTAAAGAAAATAAAAATCCTCACAAAGTGTACCAATAAATAACATCAAGATAAATGGAGTAAAGATTAAAATTGTCAAAGATTTCATTTCACTTGGCTCCATCATAAATACTTATGGAAACAGCAGTCAAGAAATTAAAAGATATATTGCATCGGGCAAATCTGCTACAAAAAAACCTCTTTAAAATGTAAAAGAGCAATGATGTCAGTTTGAGGATTAAGGTGCGCCTGACCCAAGCCATGGTATTTTCATTTGCCTCCTATGCATGCAAAAGTTAAACTATGAATAAGGAAGACAGTAAAAGAATCTATGCATCTGAATTTTGGTGTAGGCAAAGAGTTTTAAAAGTACGATGGACTGCCAGAAGAACAAACAAATCTGTCCTGGGAGAAGTACAATCAGAATGCTCGTTAGAAGGCAGGATATGTTGTTAGGAGGGACCAGTCCTGGAAAAGGACATCATGCTTGAAAAAGTGGAGGGTCAGCAAAAAAGAGGAAGACCTCCCAACAAGATGGATTGACTCAGTGACAGCAACACAACAATTGAGAGGACGGTGTAAGACCAGGCAGTGTTTTGTTCTATTGTGCATAATAGGGTCACTATGAGTTGGAACTGACTTGACAACACCTAAGAACAACAACAGTAAGTATTGATCAGTTGTCCAGAACCTTCTGCTGTTGTTCTTGCTACTTAAATCTCCTTACAATTACTGAGCATGTAGTATATGGCCAGTAATGGGTTGACAGAGTGGCTACAACAATGGCTCAAATATAACAATGACTGTATGGCACAGGACCAGGCAATGCTTTGTTCTATTGTGCATAGGGTTGCTGTGAATGGAACCAAATCAATGACACCTAACAACAACAATAACAAGTCCATGGACAGCACTGGGTTAAATACTGAGAAAATAGTTCCCCCCCGACCCCAGGAGATATTGAGGAAGCAAGACTTAAATCTGTGAAAAGGGGGACTTTTTTTTTTTGTAGAAAAAAAGGAAAAGCAGAGTTTATTTAGGGACGAATAAGAAGTTTGGTACATTAGATCCCAGGGCAGTGACAGAGAGGGAGGTGGGAAATGAGGGCTGGAAGTTAGACTGAGGCTAGCATTTGAACTCAGAATCCTGGAGGCTGTGTCTGGGGTATTCTTTAGATCACAAGCAATGGGGATCCAGGAGGGTTTTTAGCAGTGGAGAAATGGAAGCCATCTGTGGGTTTGAAGGATCCCTTGGGCTCAAGTAGAAGATGATAGAGACGGGGTGAGGCTGGAGTCAGGGAGGCTATGGGGAGGCTGTTAGAGTAGAGTCACCAGATCTGGTTGCAGTTCTGTGACTCCTACTCTGCTGTCTCAGTTGGGCATTTCCACGACTTCCCTCCAGATTCAGTGAGGGCGTCTTCACATTAATGCACAGAACACTTCCTGCCTTCCCACCCTTCCTTTCAGACCTGTTTCCTGCTTGGCCTTCAAACCTATTCCCATTCCTCCTACCTTCTCCCATTATCTTTGACTTCTGAATGTTTGCTTTGGCTCCCACTGACTCCCGTCTACTCCCTCCTGCGGTTACTGGTGGATACTCAGCAAAAACCCTCCTTCCTGCTAGCAGGACCAGACCCATGGGGCAGAGATTGTCTTCTTTCTACTTTAAGTAAACGGAATTGGAGCAACCTTGGCCTTGGAAGACAGACTTTGTCTTCTAACGACTTTCCTTCAAAACCACAAATGCATTTTGTCTCGATTTGAGGTGGTTTTTGCCTCTCATCTGAACAACCTCAGGGTGAGTGTGAAGCGGCATCTGGCAGTCTTCAGATTTCACAGCGGATGCTGTGCTTTTGTGAAAAGTCGATTTCTCTGCAAACTAGCCGAGAGGGCAAAGACGGACATAGCGCTCCATCCATTCAACAAACATTTGTGAGTCAGGCCTTGGGGAGCCAGTGAATAGGTTATCTGCTTTCTGGACCCCCATGGCCCAGTGGGAAAGATGAACAGCGAGATTTGTCATGTGAAAATGTTGTACAAAATACTATAGAGTCTCAGAAGAGGCCCATGCAGCCCCTACTGGCTTTGATTGTCTTGGTTATCTGGTGGTGGTGGTGTACCGTGGAGTCAGTTCCAACTCACAGCGACCCTTCACAGGGTTTCCAAGGAGTGTAAATCTTTAAGGGAGCAAAAAGCCTCATCTTTCTCCCATAGAACAGCTGGTAGTTTTGAACTGCTGACTTGAGGTTAGCAGCCCAACTCATAACTACTACACTACCAGAGCTCCTTGTCTTAGTCATCTAGTGCTGCTACAACACAAGTACCACAAATGGATGGCCTTAGCAAACAGAAATTTATTTTCTCACAGTTTACGAGGCTAGATGTCTGAATTCAGGGTGTAGACTCTAGAGGAAGGTTTCTCTCTCAGTCAGCTCTGGAGGAAGGTCCTTGTCTATTCAATTTCTTCTTCCTGGTTCCTTGGTGTTCTCCATGTGTCTTGCCATCTCTCTTCCCCCATCATTGCTTCTCGTGCTTGCTTGTTTAGTCTCTTTTATATCTCAAAAGACAGTGACTCAAGATGTATTTACACGCATTAATATAACAAACAATCCATTCCTAAAAGGTATTATAACCACAGGCAGACAGTTTACGATTTACAACACATGCTCTGTACATATCTATAAAGTCCACTTGGTTGATTGTGTTGTTTAGTTCTTCTGTGTCTTTGTCAAGTTTCTTTCTGGTTGTTCTATCCATTTTTGAAAGTGGTGTA
>NW_006408532.1:733440-751914 GCF_000296735.1 Chrysochloris asiatica | reverse complement strand
TGATCAGGATGTGGTCTTCCCTTTTCACTCTCCTTATTGCTTAACTCAGAGTAACTTTTTGGGGCCTCAGTTGGGTCTGGGCCTCGGCGGCGGGCCATTTGGGCCTTGGGTGGGTGGGTTGAGCCTAGGGCAGGCGGTTTGGGCCTCTGGGGGCCTGGGCGTCAGCGTCCGGGCTGCAGAAGGGTTGGGCCTCAGGCGGGTGGTTTGGGCCCCAGGCGGGTGGTTTGGGCCTCAGGGGGCCTGGGTATCAGCAGCTAGGCATCGGGCGGCTTGGGCCTCAGTGGGCGGGTTGGGCGGATTGGGCCTTGGGCGGGTTGGGTCTCAGGGGCACTGGGCCTTGGCGATCAGACTACGTGGTGGGTTGGGCCTCAGGGGCCCTGGGCCTCAGCAACCTGGCTATGCGACGGGTTGGGCCTTGGGGGCCCTGGACCTCGGCAGCGACCGGGCTGTGGACCACCTGGGCCGCAAGGCAGGTAGGCGATTTGGGCCTTGGTTGGGCCTGGGCCTTTGTGACCAGTCTGTGGGTGGTTGGGCCTCAAGGCAGGCCTTGGCCTCAATGGGAGTGTCTGGGCCTTGTGAGGGCCTTGGCCTCAGTGGGCGGGCCTGTGCCTTGGGTGTTCCTGAGCTTTGGTGGCTTGGCAGAGGGCTGGTCTAGGCCAGGGCAATAGAGGGCTGGGGGTTTTGGCTGCAGGGAGGTAGTGTCTGTATTTGATGACGTAAAAAATGCCTCTCTCAGTGTCTCTGTACCGTGGGTACCCCGAATTTCCTGATATCCGCGCTGATATGCCTCTCCATTTGTTCAGCTTTGTTAGTTTATGCTTCCTTTTCTCTGGAAATGCAGCCTTCTAAGTGGGGTTGCTCTAGCCCTGCATTCCAAGGTCTGCAGAGGGCAGAGGCACTCGCTGGCACGGGCGCGGAAGCGGGAGCCACGTGCAGGCAGGCAAAAGCTCAAAATGCCTGTAATTCCTCAGTAATTTGATCTTTTAAAAAAACGAGTTCAGAATGTTGAAATATAGGATCTTATGTTTGTTCAAAGGCTCTCTGTCTGCTAGACAGAGGTTTCCTATGTGCGATTCTGCCCCTTTTCCCCGAGACTGCCTACCTGAGTTGCCTGGTCAGGGAAGCGCCGGAAGTCCTCTCTACATTATCTTTTGATTTCATTTTTCCATGAACTTTTTGAAGTCCTCCTCATACATGTTGTTGTTGTTAAGGCTGTTGAGTCAGTTCCAACCCATAGTGACCCTGTAGAGGGTTTCTAAAGAGCTGCTGGTGAGCTTGAACCACTGACCTTGCAATTCAAATCAACTTTGCAGTCCAGTGTATTAACCCACAGCACCACTCCAGGACTCCTCGAACATGTTAGCTAGGCTTTTTTTTTTTTTATTTGCATACCATAAAATTCAACCTTTTCAAGCATACATTTCAGTGATTTTGTAGTGTATTCACAAGGTTGTATATCTGTTACCACTATCTAATTCCAGAACATTCTCAGTACACCAAAAAGAACCCCTGCACCCATTAGCAGTAAGTCCTCATTCCCTCTCCCTCCACCAGCCCTTGGCAACCTCTAATCTACTTTCTAGATCTGTTTATAGACTTGCCTATTCTAGGCATTTCACATAAATGGCGTTATATGTGGTCTTATATGTCTGACATCTCTCACCTAGTATGATGTTTTCAAGTCCATCCATGTTCAGCATTAATCAGTACTCCATTCCTTTATATTGCCAAATAATGTGAGGAACTCTGGTAGCGTAGAGGTTACGAATCGGGCTGCAAACCTTAAGGTCAGTGGTTCGAAACTACCAGCCGCTCCGCGGGAGAAAGATGAGGCTTTCTACTCCCGTAAAGATTTACACCCTCGGAAACCCTGTACAGGGTCGCTATGGGTCGGAACTGACTCAACGGCACTTAACAACAACAACAACAATATGAGGGGGCTTCAAAATGCTCATGAAAAAATTCCATGATCTTTGCATTCCATTTTTCTATAAACTTTATGAAGCCCCCTTGTATTCCACTGTATGGATATACCTTTTGTTTCTCTATTCATCAGTCACTTCCACATTGGGGTTGTTATGAAAAATGCTGCCATCAACATTCATGGGTACGTTTTTTGTGTGACTATTCATTTTCATTTCTCTTGGGTATATAGCTCAGAGTAGAATTGCTGGGTCACATGGCAACTCTATGTTTAAGTTTTTGAGAAACTGCTAGACTGTGTTCCACACAGCCCCACCATTTTCCATTCTCACCAGCAATGTACAAGGGTGCTAGTTACTCTTGACACCAGTTCTCAAAACACTTCCTTACACTCCATTGCTCCACAGGCCTGCGGGGAGCCTTTATTGCACCAGGAGGGAAAGTGATGTGTACAAAGTCCCAGGATAAGTTTTAGGCAAAGTCAGGACCTGAGCCAAAAACTTCCAGGCCCAGATTCACCACTCCGCATTAGGCAACCAGCATCAATCACCTGGGTTTTTTAGCATGCCCTCTGTGAGTGGGAAGTGGTGTGAGACATTCCCTTGCTCATGGCAGCTCACTGTAGCAGATGAGCAGTGAGAAGCTCTATCCTATTTGAACCCGTCCCAGACACCAGAGACTCTGAGCTCCTCACCTCCACCCCTCGAAGCAGACACAGCCCCACAGGGGCCTTAGCTCCCTGAACCTAAGGTTAAGTGTAGCCTGTCATGAAAGATAAAGTCTAGGATTGGCTGTAATGTCCAAACAGGTAGGTAGTGTTTCTAGTGTGGAGGGAAGTCCTGGGAAGATTGTTTTGGGGTTTTTTTTGTCAGCTTTCGCTTTTCCATCAGAAGTGCCAGGATTGGAGCACAGCCCTGGATCCCTGCCTTCCTGGCAGGGACCCTGACCCCATTCCTATCTTGCATCAGATTCTCCCTTTTTTGTGACCCTATCATTCATCCAGTTCCTCACCAAGACCAACATCTTCCCACTGCAAAGCTCCTAGGCGCCTCTGATACCATGCTAAAATGACTTTGAACGAGGAGTTGACCTTGCTGAAACTCAGTTTTCTCTTCACTTATACCTATCCTGTAGGATGAATGTTAGAGCAGCGTACAGCAACAGTTAAAGGCATGGACTTGGCACTCTATGCTTGGGAACCCACTATTTCTCTGCATCCCTCTCTCACACTCTAGAGACTAGGAATGCTTGTAAAGAGTTGAGGGTAGTAGTTATACCTAGATAAGGTTGATTTTACTTCGCAGATTAAAGGAAATTGGCAAATAATCACCTTTTATTATTAAGTGCCATTGAGTTAATTCCAATGTGACAAAGCAGAAGTGCTCCACAGGTTACCTAGGCCGTAATCTTTTTTTAAATTTTTTTATTGGGACCTAGGCTGTTATATTTACAGAAGCAGATCACCAGATATTTTTCCAGTGGTGCAGTTGGGTGGGTTTGAACGATCAACACATCAAATGTTAGCAACTGAGGATTTAACCATTGTGCCACAGGACTCCTTATGTAAAGTTGCTGATATTGTTAAATGTCATCAAATTGATTCTGACTCATAGCAACCTTGTAACAAGGTTTCCAAGGAGCAGATGGTGGGTTTGAATCACTGACCTTGTGGTTTGTAGTTCAGTGCTTATCCTACAATACCACACCAGGAGTCTTTATGTAAAATGTTGGTGGTGTGCCATGGAGTCGGTTCCTATTCATAGCCACCCAACATATGTTTTTTTTTTTTTTTTCTTAAATGTTTTATTGTGAATTATGTGATAGTTTACATGGGAGAACATTAGTTTTACATTCATTCTGTCGTATATCGTCTCATTGCTATGGTTACAATCTCCTCCATGCAATCCTTCCCCCCTACCCTCCAGGTCTTCAGCACACAGTTGCTCTCCCTCTCTGGATCTAAAGTCTCCAGCTGCTCCATAGCTCCATGTCATCATCTCTGGCTCCATTTCAGGCATCACTGCTTCTCTGGGTAGGGTCCTGCTCTCTGCTCTTCTCCCTTGATGGTCCTAGGGACCTCCGCTCCTAGACTGAAAAGTTAATCACTCCCCTCCTTGCTATAAAACATCTACCTTTACATTTCCAACCCTCACAATCAGTCCTGATAACAATTATTCACTATTGTATCACAAGAGACCCGTCTGCATTTCATTGCATCAGCTCCGCCTAGTCAGATTGAATACTACTCACTGGAGATTCTACCTTCCTCCAGGCCCTCTGGATCTAGGTTCCCTCTTGAAAGCTTGTAAGCCAGTCACTTCTTGCCTTTGTAGCCCCTGCCCCCCATTTTGGGTAGCCAACCTGTTTCTGAGGCTGTAAATCTTTATGGGAACAGAAAAGCTTCATCTTTCTCCCATTGAACATTTAGTAGTTTCGAACTGCTGACCTTGAGGTTAGCAGGCTGACTCATAACCACTACACTACCAGAGCTCCTTTGTAAGGTGCTAGTATAAACAAAGCAAAAACTAAAGCAGTTGCTGCTGCATTGATTCCAATTCATGGTGACCCCATGTGTGTAACGTGGAACTGCTCCACAGAGTTTTCAAGGCTCTGACTTTTCAGATGCAGCTTTCACCAGGCCTTTCTTCTGAGGTACCTGTAAGAAAGTTCAAATCATCAACAGATTTAACAGTTAAGGTTTTGTGTCAGCTTGACTGGATGAGGATTCTTAGTAGTGGCAGTTAAGATGCAGGAATCCCTCATGATGAGATAGATCTATTATGAGCAACCAATCAATTGAAAGTAAGTTTCCTCAGTGGGTGTTGTCTGTTTCCAATATATTGAACACTTGGGCAAAGCTTGCTTGCTTCCTGCTGAGTCTGAATTCTGCATCTGTCTTGTATCTAGCCTCCAGTTCTTTGGACTTGAGCCAGGGGCCTACTCTATTGTTTGCTGATTTTGGGAGTCATCAGCAGCCTGCTTTCTTACCTACCTGAACTGCCTGCCTGCCAATTGACCTGTCAATCTTGGTTCATCAGCTCTGAAACTACAGGAGGTAGAAACCTCCAGCCTGCCATCTGACCAGCGAACTTGGAACTTGCCCACCTCTACAACTGTGTGAGGAGTCCTGGTGTGGCGCTGTGAGTTCATGCATTGGATTGCATAGTTGGTTTGAACTGCAAGGTTGGTGGTTCAAGCTCATCAGTTGCTCCTTGGAAACCCTATACAGGGTTGGTATGGGTCAGAACCAACTGGATGGCTCTCAACAACAACACAACTGTGTGAGCCATTTCCTTGACATAAACCTCTCTTTGCTTCTCTAGAGAACCCAACCTAAGACAATGGATTGCATAACATATAGTAAGTGCTTGGTTGAGGAGAGTGATGGGTTGTATTATCCCTGGGTACAGGAGAAGGATGAGCCTGTCTGCTTCTGTAAAGATTCCCTCAAAAGCCTAGGGAACAGTTCTACTCTGTCCTATAGGGTTTCTATGAGTCAGAATTGACTCAATGGCAGTGGTCAGATTTGGAGTTGGGGTGGGTGATTGGTGAAGGACTTGAGGGTCCAAAGGAAGGTGTCCTTGATTATTGCCCAGAACATCCATACAACTAGAAGGTGATTTCTAAATTGTGTAGACCAGTGGTCAGAGCAAGGCAAACCCACAGGACAAACATCAAAGAGTGCTGGGGACTCTGGGACAAAGCCAAGGGATTAGTGAACCGAACATGAAGAACAGAGTGGGATCAGTGAGTGGGAGAGGTTCACAGTGAATGTCAAAGTCAGGGGCCTTTGAGGGTTGCTGAACTATTATTGTTAAGTGCCATCGAATCAGTTTAGACTCATAATGACCCTTGTATAGGGTTTCTGAGGAGCAGCTGCTGGGTTTGAACTGCTGACCTTGTGACTCAAGCCTTTTGGTCCAGTGATTATCCTACAGCGCCACACCAGAACTCCCCAAATATCTGCTGTGTGTAAGTAGTCAGAGCTATTTAAAGGACCAGTGACTGATGGATCATTTTGGCAATCCTTAAACTTCCTAGGCTGATGAACCATGTCCCAGCATGTGCTCACAACAAATCTCATATGATCATGCAAGTGAGACAGAAAGCTGATTGTGTGCTAGTGAGCCCAGAATCCAGAGGCAGTCCTGACATGCTTCCTGGAGGAGACAGTCAGGCAGAATGGACAGGGTTTGCAGGTATGAAGAGGAGAGAGCAGGAAGGCACAAAGGCAGGATTACAGAAGCTATTCAGAGGGGAGAACAAGGGTAAGAATCTTCTAAATAAATTTTGATACAATGTTATCTTATTAAATGTGATACACTTTCATTGTAAGAAAATTGTTGTGTTATGTTTCATTGAGTAGATTCTGACTCATAGCAACCTTAAAGGTCAGAGGAGAACTGTTCCACAGGGGAGCCCTGGAGGCTGAGTTAGGTGTTGAGCTGCTAACCAAAGGTTGGCAGTTCAAACCCACCAGATGTTCCCCAGGAGAAAGATGAGGCTGTCAACTCCTGTAAAGATTCACAGTCTTAGAAATTCTATATCCAAAAACCCTCTAAAACAGGGGTGGGGAACCTTTTTTCTGCCAAAATTTGTAACATCATTCTCAGGCCATAAAAACTTATTTAATCTGAAAAATTAGCCTTCTATATTTGATCAAGCATTCAACTAACACACCCCTAATGTGATAGCTGGAACTTCAGTTGCCTTGGCAGAGCCAGACCAAATGATTTTGCCAGCTGGACTTTCCCTACTGTTGTTCTATAGGGTAGTCATGAGTTGGAATTAACTCAGCGGCAGTAGGCTTTTGGAAATCTTTATGGGAACAGATTTCTAGGCCTTTTCTCCCCTGTAGTGGTTGGTGAGTTCAAACCACTGATTTTCAGTTAGCAGTCAAGTGCTTAACCATTGTGTCACCAGAGATCCTTGTAAGACTGTTGTTGTTAAGTGCAGTTGAGTTAGTTCCTACTCATAAAGACCCTGTATAGGGTTTCCCAGGTTGCAAATCTTTGCAGGAGCAGAAAGCCTCCTTTTTATTCTTTGGGCTTGAATTGCCAACACTGTGGTTCAAAGTCCAGTGCAATACTATGGAGCCACCACGCTCCCCTGAGGGAGCAGGGGGAAATTGTGATAACCAGTACTAACATTGTAATGTGATTTCTTCCACTTTTTTTCTATACATATATATTATAAATGCTCTCTTTTCTTCCTCTTTTTAACAAAAATGGACTCATTTAATACATGCTATTTGTGACCTACTTTTACAAATGTATCATGAACCATTTTTCCTGTCATTAAATATGCTTCTTTACCACTATTTAATGACTTTATAGCATTCGTTCAAATGAATGTAGTATAATTTACTTAAATAATTTTCTATTTTTAGATATTTAAGTGGTTTCTAATTTTTCAGTATCATAAACACTCTCTAAAATGAACATCCTTGTAGCTGAAACTTTGTGCATGCCCATAATTATATCCTTGGGATAAATTTCTAGAAAACGAATTGCTAGGATAAAGCGTATGAAGATTTTTTAAAATTTTGATATGTATTGAAGACTTGAAGACTTCTACAACAATTTGCTCTCCTATTAGCAGATTGTAAGGAGCTCTGGTAGCATAGTGGTTATGAATTGGGCTGCTAACCTCAAGGTCGGGAGTTCGAAACTACCAGCAGGTCCACGGGAGAAAGATGAGGTGGTCTGCTCCCATAAAGATTTACAGCCTTGGAAACCCTGTGGAGGGTCACTATGAGTTGAAACCAACTCCACGGTACTTAACAACAACAACAACATTAGCAGATTGTAGGAGCTCTGGTGATGCAGTGGTTAAAGCTATCTGCTGCTAAATGGAAAGTTGGTAGTTCTAGACCAGTTCAAGAGAATGATGTGGCTGCCTTCTTCCATAAAGATTTACAACTTTGGTAACCCCGTGGGGCAGTTTTATTCCATCCTATGTAGTCTATGTGAGTTGGAATCAATTCAAATACAGTGGGTTTGGTTTTGGAGTTCATTGTCAAGTTGTAGAGTACCTGTTTTCTAGCATTTGTACTAATTTGGGTCTGATTTTTTTTTCTTTGGGAATTTGATCAAAATTTGATCAACTAGAATTCATCGATCCATCTTTCCTGATATGTAAAACAGAGGTGCTAATAACCGCGCCAAATACCGTATACAATATGCTGTTTTAAAAAAATATACAGTTGTTAGTGATTATTCTAACTCAATTATCTGTGGAATGAGGAAGCCCTGTGAGTCAAGATTGTAAAGATAGTTGGGAATCAGCTTTGTGAAAGGCTTTATTTTCCCTTTAAGTACAAAAATAATATATACTTGTAAAAATGGAAGCAACTTTGAGTTCTGAGGGTAAAAAGGGAAAACACTTCTTCATCTCTCAGTTCTCTTCCTTGGGGTTTGATAGGTATCCTGCTAGATCCTTACAAACTATAGGTACATGTGTATAGTTTTGTTGCTGTTTTGAAAAATGGAATCCTACATAGGATTGCACTTTCATATCAGAATTTACAAATCTATCTTTAACATCCACTTGGTATTTTATGCTGAGAAAAAGCATAATTTGCTTAAGTTTTCTCAATAAAATGCTGTAAGACGTCACCCTCATGTATATATTCTTGCACACTTGAGCAGGTATTTCTGTAGTTTTAGATTCCTAGGAGTGGAATGCTAGGTCAAAGTGTATAGACATTGTCATACTGTCAAATTACTCTCCAAAGTGATTATATCAATTTATACTTACATTCCCTGCATCAGTGCAGGGATGTGGGGAGGGCTGGAAATGCCAGACTGGGGGCTGGGGAGCAATGAAGACAGCCCTTCCATAACTAGCCCATCTTTCCCTTAATTCTTTTTAACTCCGAACATTTTGAAAGAAGCCTGAAGCATGCCCAGATCTGTCTCTAGCATGAGACTCTTGCTGCCCTCCACTGTGAAGCAAACCACAAAGGAAGCTTTTTCTTGTTAATTAACTAGGGTTTTATTAAACACCTTTGCAACTGTTCTGACCCAGCCTTTCCTGGGAGACATTTTGATGAGTTTTGTGTTTAAATTTATACATCTTCGATGACAATTTTTATTTCAAAACGTATGCTCTATAATCAAATATAGAGACATAGTTCTCCAGTGGCGAACGTTTATCAAGCCCTTACTCTGTGCCCACTAGTCTGGGCACTGGGGAAACAAATGTGAGGAATACGGTTTTTCTCTTTAAGAACTCACAATGCCGCAGAGGAGCTGAGCATGCAAACAAATAATGACAAGGTGAGAACATTGTCTTATTGGGGCGCAGGAATGGGAGCTGCGTTCTTTGTCACTAGAGAACCAGGAGGTCTTTGCCAGACGAAGAAGAAAGAAAGAATTCCAGGCAAGAAGAGATTGGGAAAAGGCCCTGTGTTAGAATGGGAAGCAACAAGTTGAGTCAGACATGGGGTAAGGAATTTGGATTTTATCCTGCAGGTAATAATGAGCTACTGGAAGTTTTAGGCAGACCCAATGAGATCTGTGTTTTAGAAAGATCAGTTTGGTGACATGTGGAGAGTGACTTGTAAGAAGGAGGCAGAAAAGACAAGTGATATGTTCTATTGCTTGAGAATCAGGAAAGCGTGCACTAAGCTGGAGAAAGAAACTTTCTTATATGATTTATACAATGTACATTGTGACAGATTTTGAAATATGTACCAAAAACCTTTCAAAGATCTCTTTGTATCTTTTTTTTTCTTTATATCTTTTGACTTAGAAATTTTGTCTCCAAGAATGTATGCTAAGGAAATAATAAAAAAATACAAAATATAAAGATGTACATCACTCTGTTATTTAAGAAAGCAAAACATTGGAAGAAGCCTAAATGCCCCAGATAGGGTAATTATTAAATAAATGATGGTATAGTCATATTTTGCACACATTAAAAACATGTTTTTAAAATATTACCTAATAGCAGAGAAATTAAGATATGTGAATATAATTCATTTTTGAGTCTATAAAACTATATAAAGTATGTTCTTATTTTGTTTTCTAAATATGTGATTTCTATTTCTAACCCTCTCTATTTCAAAAGAAATCTACACTGTGGTTAACTTTCAGTACCTTTGGCTTGTGCAATTTTGACTAGATTTTACTGCTGTTTTTCTTAGGTGCTATCAACTTGGCTTTAACACAGAGCAGCCCATGTACAAAAGATAAAATGTGCCATCCTCATAATTATTATGTTTGAACCCATTGATGCAGGCATCTTGTCAATACATCTCACTGAGGTCTTCCTCCTTTTTACTGGCCCTCCCCTTTACCAAACATGATGTCATTCTTCAAGGACTGACCCTCTTATGAACGTGTCCAAAGTACAACAGAAGAAGTGTTGCCATTATTTAAGGAGCAATCCGGCCATACTTCTAAAATAGGTTTATTCTTCTGGCAGTTTGTGGTATGTTCAGTATTCTTCACCAACACCACTATTCAAATTCATCAGTTATTCTCCAATCTTCCTTATTCATTGTACAGCTTTCACATGCATTTGAGACAGTTGAAAACACCATGGCTTAGATCAGGCACACCTTAGTCCTCAAAATGACATCTTTGTTCTTTAACATTATAAAGAGGTCTTTTGTAGCAGATTTGCCCAATACAATGATGTGTCATTTGATTTCTGGATTGAAGCTTTCATGAGCATTGAAATCTTTGATAACTTCAATCTTTCCTCTTTTTATCATGATGTTGTTTATTGGTCCAGTTGCAAGGATTTTTGTTTACTTTACATTGAGTTGTAATCCATACTGAAATCTGTATTCTTTGATTTTTATCAGCAAGTGCTTCAAGACCTCTTTGGTTCCAGCAAGGAAGGTTGCATCTCCTTGTTCTGTATGAATGACTGCCCCTTGGTCTACATACAGCTTCTGCATGAGCACAATTAAGTGTTCTGGAATTCTCATTCTTCGCAATGTTATCCGTAGTTTATAATGGTATATACAGTCAAATACCTTTGTGCAGTCAATAAAGCACAAGTAAACATCTGATATTCTCTGCTTTCAGCCAAGATCCATTTGATGTCAGCAATGATATCCCTCATTCTGAATCAAGCTTGAATTTCTGGCAGTTCCCTCTGCTGCAAAATTGTATTAGATTACATATTTTCAAAATTATCTACAATGACCATATAGTGTTTTAAAGATTAAAAAAAGGAATGAAATTATTATTGTTATTAAAGTTTTTATTGTGAATTGAGTGACAGTTTACAGGGCAGATCATCAGTTTTATATTCAACAAATCATATACTTTGTTTCATTACAATGATTATAATCCCCTCCATGTATCATCAGTTAACAGTATTTTTCTCTATTCATTTTAGCTTTTTTTTAAAAACACTCAGGCATACATAATTTAAACCACCAAAGGGCACATTCTGCAAGCCTGTTTCCTGGCTGCCTGCTCTCAGTCCCTCTCTTTCCATGAATCTAGGGTCCTCAGCTGCTCACTCTCTCCATGTCCCCATCTCTGCCTCCATCTCTGATGTCATTGCTTATTTGGATAGGGTCCTGCATTCCACTTGTGCTCTTATCCCTTGATGGTCCTAGGGTCCTCTGTAAGATTAACTACTGGACTGTAAGATTAACTACTCCCGCATTTTTGTTACAAAACTTCTACCTTTACAATTGTGACAGTTGCAATTAGTCATGATAACAATTACTCACTATTGAATCATAAGAATCTTATCTCCCTTTCTTTTTACCAGAACCATCTAGACAAGATGAAAACTATTCAGTGGGACTCTTCCCCCACACACTCTCAAACTAAACTCCTTCTTGAAACCTTGTAAGCCAGTCACTTTGTGCCTTTATTGCTCCCTCATTTTAGGTAGCCAATGAAATTATTATTTAAGTGAAAAAAAGGCAAAGGAAATCCATGAGTATAGAAGTGATACAGTGGCTAATAATCAGGAGAAATGTTCAACCTTGTTAATTATTAAAAATGTAAATTAAAAGCATATTCTGATGCTATGGTTTAGTCAATCAAATATAGATGGAAAAAACCAAAACTGACAGTATACAACATGTACTGGAAATGGTGTGGTAAGGGACACACTTTCTTATCCTGAGAATCGGAGTGTAATTTGGCTCAACCTCTCTGAAGGGCAATTTGAAAATACATATCAAAATTCTTCAACATTTATAATTTCTCAAAAAAGTAGATATTCCTTAAGCGTGCAGTTCTATTCTTGGAAACATCTTAAGAAATTGTGTGTAAGTATCCACACAAGCAAGAATATCTGTTATAATACTCATTAATGCAACAGTAAAAAATTGTTTAAAATAGTTGCTGTTGTTAGGTGCTGTCCAGTCAGTTCCCACTCATAGTGACCTTATGCACAACAGAACGCAACACTGCCCAGTCCTGTGCCATCCTCACAATCCTTCTTAAGCTTGATCCCATTGCTGCTGCCTCTGTGCCAATCCATCTTGTTGAGGGGCTTCCTCTTTTTTTGCTGACCCTCCACTTTACCAAGCATAATATCATTCTCCAGGGATGGTCCCTCCTGATAATATGTCCAAAGTATGAGAGACAAAGTCTGGCTATCTTGACTTCTAAGGAGCATTCTGGTTGTACTTCTTCCAACACAGATTTGTTTGTTCTTCTGGCAGTCCACCTTTAATATTCTTCTCCAATACCATAACTCAAATGCATCAATTCTTCCATGGTCTTCCTTATTCACTGTCCAACTTTCACATGTATATGAGGCTACTGAAAATTCCATGGTTTGAGTCAGGTGCACCTTAGTTCTCAAACTGACATCTTTGCTCTTGAACACTGTAAAGAGGTCTTGAACAGCTACTTCTATAAGTGTTGACAGTGGATTCAAGCAAAATGAAGTCTTTGACAGGTTCAGTCTTTTCTCCATTTATCATTATGTTATTTATTGTCAAGTGGTAAGGATTTCTGTTTTCTTTACATTGAGGTTCAACCCATACCAAAGGCTGTGGTCTTTTGTCTTCATTAATAAGTTTTTTGTTTTAATTGTGTTAGCTTCCAGCAAGCAAGGTTGTATCATCTGTATGTCACAAACTGTTAAGGGGTTTTCTTCTAATCCTGATGCCACGTTCTTCTTCATATAATCCAATTTCTCAGATTATTTGATCAGTATATACATTAAATAAGGATGGTAAAAGGATACAAACCTGGTGCACACATTTCCTGATTTTAAAGCATTTAATATACTCTTGTTCTGTTCGAATGGCTGACTTTTGGTCTATGTACAGGTTCCTCATGAGCACAATGAAGTGTTCTGGAATACCCATTTTTCACAATGTTATCCATAGTTTGTTATGATCTACACAGTCAAGTGCCTTTGCATAGTCAATAATGCACAAGTAAACATCCATCTGGTATTCTCTGCTGTCAGCCAAAGTCCATCTAGTGTCAGTAATGATATACCTAGTTCAATGTCCTCTCCTGAATCTGGCTTGAATTTCTGGTGGCTCCCTTTCAATGTACTGCTTCAACTATTTTTTAATTATCTGTAGCAAAATTTACTTGCATGTCATATTAATGACATTGTTTGATGATTTTTGCATTCCCTTGGGTCACCTTTCTTTGGAATGGGCACAAATATGGATTTTTTTTCCCATCAGTTGACCAGGTAGATATCTTCCAAATTTCTTGGCATAGACAAGTGAGCACCTCCAGTGCTGCATCAGTTTGTTGAAAGATTTCTATTTGTATTACGTCGATCACTGGAGCCTTGTTTTTCACCAATGCCTTAGTGCAGCTGGACTTCTTTCAATACCATTGGTTCTTGGGTATATGTTACATATTGAAATGATGAAGCATCAACCAATTATTTTTGATACAGTGACTCTGTGTATACCTTCCATCTTCTTTTGTTGTTTTCTGCATCATTCACTATTTTTCCCATGTTGTTGTTGTTAGGTGCCATTGAGTCAACACCGACTCATAGTGACTCTATGCACAACAGAATGAAACACTGCCCGATCCTGGGCCAGCTTCACAATTGTTGCCACACTTGAGCCCATTGATGTTGCCACTTTGCCAATCCATCTCGCTGGGGTTCTTCCTCTTTTCCTCTGACCCTCTCTACCTTTCCAAACATGATATCCTTTTCCAGCAACTGGTCCCTCCTGACAATATGTCTGAAGTATGAGAGACGAAGTTTGGCCATCCTGGCCTCCAAGGAGCACTCTTGGCTGCACTTCTTCCAGCACAGATCTGTTTTTTCTTTTGGCAGGCTATGGCACTTTCAATATTCTCTTCCAACATAGAACACTTCAATATTGCAAGTTGAGGCTTGAAGTTTTATTCAGTTCTTTCAGCTTGAGAAATGCTGAGCATGTTCTTCCCTTTTTGTTTTCTGACCCCAGGTCTTAGAACATTTCATTTTAATACCTGTCTTTGTCTTCTTGAACTGCCCTTTGAAATTTTCTGCTCAGCTCTTTTACTTCTTCATTTCTTTTCGTTACTTTGGCTTCTCTACACTTCGGAGCAAGTTTTAGACATCTTCTGACATCCACTTTGATCTTTTCTTTCTTTCCTGTTTTTTGTAATGACCTTTTGTTTATTGTTCTTGATGTCATCCCACAACTCTTCTGGTTTCTATCATTAATGTCTAATGCATCAAATATGTTCTTGAGATGGTCTCAAAATTCAGGTAGAATATATTTAAAGTCGTATTTTGACTCTTGTGGACTTAATTTTCTTTAGCTTCAATCTGAACTTGCATATGAGCAACTGATGGTCTGTTCAACAGTCTGTCCCTGGCATTGTTTTGACTGATGATATTTGCTTCCCACAGATGTAATCCATTTAATTCCTCCGTATTCCATTTGGTGAGGTCCATTTGTATAGTTAACTTTTATGTTGTTGCAAAAAGGTATTTGCAATGAATTTGTTATTGGTCTCACAAAATTCTATCATGCAATGTACAACATAGTTTCTTTCACCAAAGTCATATTTTCCATCTAATGATCTTTCCTCTTTGTTTCCAACGTTTGCATTCTGATCACCAGTAATGATCAAAACATCTTGACTGCATATTTGATCAACTTCAGACTAAAGAAGTTGTTAGAATTCTTCAGTTTCATCATCACTGACTTTAGTGGTTGGTGTGTAAATTTAGAATAATAGTAGTAGTAACTGGTGTTCCTTGTGGTGGTGGTGGTGGTTATGTGCTGTGGTTCCAAGTTATAGTGACCCTGTATGGGTTTCCAAGGCTGTAAATCTTTATGGGAGCAGAAAGTCTCATCTTTCTTCCGCAGAACTGCTGGTAGTTTCAAACTGCTCACCTTGAGGTTAGCAGCCCAACTCATGACCACTATGTTATCAGATCTCCTGGTCTTCCTTGTAGATGTGTCAGTACTATCCTATCACAGATAGCATCATACTTCAAAATAGATCTTGAAATGCTCTTTTTGATAATGAATGCAATGCCCTTCTTCTATTTCTCATTCTGGCTTAGTAAACCATATGATTGTCCAATTCAAAATGACCAATGCCAGTCCATTTCATCTCATTAATGCTTAGGATACCTATCTGTATGTTTTCTGTTTCATTTTTGACAATTTCTAATTTTCCTAGATTCATACTTTGTATGTTACACCATCTGATTATTAATGGATGTTGCAGCTATTTCTTCCCATTTTGAGTTGTGCCCCATTATCAAATGAAGGTCCAAAAACTTTGCTCCATTTGTGTCAGTTTTGATGCCAAAACTCATTAAATTGTATACCTTTGAGACATGTGCAGTTTATCACGTATTAATTAATGCCTTAGCAAAACTGAGGGAAAAAAATTCTCACTGAGACAGGTCTTGAACCCTTCCCATTTCCCACACTCAAGCTCCAAAAAACTAATTTGTCTTCTTTGGTATGTATCATGAGTATGAGTAAATAATTCACGTATTACTTGGAGATGAATGGATGAGTGTGGGCAGAGAGCAATGATCCATGATCACAAACCAAGGAAAGAGCAACAGTGACTCCAGGACTGAGGAACAGGGAATCTGGAGATAACATCCATCCAAACAAGCCCAGAGAGGCCAGTGATAGGAATTGGGGTCAATGATAAAGAACACAATAGATGGCTACTGATAGTATGAGAGCAAAATGGGGAACAGAACTCAAATTCTTAAAAAGTTCAAACTAGAGGATCCCTGAGGTTATCGCCTGGAGATGCTCTTTAGATCTTGAACCCAAACTATTCCATGAGCTCATCTTTTAACTAAGTACCAGATTGGCTTATATAATAAATAATAGCACCCATGAGCACTGTGTTCCTTTATATGAAACCAAAAAGTCAACACTCCAATCAAAGACAAGAAGGCAAGGGGACAGGAAAACTAGATTATCAGATATGGAACAACCAAACTGAAAATAATGAGAATGTTGACACTATGTAAAATGTAGCCAACATCACTGAACAAATTGTGTAGAAATTATTAAATGGCAACCTAACTTTCTGTGGAAACTTTCACTAAAAACACAGTAAAATATAATTTTATAAAAGAAAGAAGTAAATTAGAGGTCAAGCCAGAATCTGTATGTCCCATCATTTGAATCCAGACAGGCTGGATTGGAGTGGTATTCTTAAATTTTCCCAATCTAAAAATTGAGAATAGTAATAATTACCACCGTGTTGCTATTGTGATGATTCATGAGTTAATACATGTAAAGAGCTTAAAACAGTACCTGACCTCTAAGAAGTGTTAAGTTGTTCGTATTGTGTCTTATTTGATTGTGAAAAGGCACAGTGATCAATAGGTCTGGGGCGGAGATCTCTGGTCTAATAAACCTTTGGCTGATTTGGACATAGATTGACATTGGGTGGCTCTAAGGTCTTCTCCTCTTTCTAATAGACCCCTTATCTTTTGTCCCCTTTCACCTAGCTGCTGGCTGCCTTCCAGCTCTTCAACTTTTCCTGCAGTGCTCAGAGCCTCTGCCTGTTTCTCTACATTCTTCTGCAAAACTGGCTTTCTAAAGCCTCCTGTCTCCTAACGACAGGGAGGCACATATGTTGCAACTTATGCTTCTATTTAGAGTTGAGGATCTGAAAAGGGATTGTGTACACACGTGGACTAGCCTTCGTATGCATGGTATGTGGGCTTGTGGTTGTGAATATCCATGTGCCTGTGCATACGTGTGTGCTTGCATGGACCTGCATGGTTGTACACTGGGCATGTGAGATTCTGAATACCTGCCTGAACATGTATTCTGTGTGTCTGCACATGCACTTGTGAGTATACACACATACCCACAATGATGTGTGTGTTTATGTGTGCAGTGTGGTAGGTGTCTTTTATGTTCAGTCAGATTTCTCTTCAGGTTTGCACATGTTTGGTTTTGTGTATCTGTGTGCATATGGTGTGAGTTTGCCTCTCCTCACACCCCAGGAGGCACCAATGCAAGTGAAAACTACAAGGAACAAAGGAATAATCAGCATAATTTAGCCTTTGATCTCTGCCATCCCTGAATCCTTCCTTGCTTTTACTCCAGCTGCCAAGCTGTTCCCCAGCCCTGGGGATTCCATCTTTGAGCTTTGTTTCAGAAGCCTCAGTGTCTCCTTGCCATCCCCAAAGGGGGGGTGGGGATAGAGAAGGGCAGCAAGCATTTATGAAGCACCTATGGTGTGTCAGGCACCTGTACCATATGCTTTCCATAAATTAGCAAATTTTCACAGCAGTCCTGCCAAGTATAACATTTGTCCCTGTTTGATGTTTGATAAAGCTGAAGATCATGGGGATTAATTTATTTTCTTAAATGATGGAATCAGAATTTGAACTCAGGACTCTGAAGCCAGCGTTTGTTCCACTCCATCAAGCTGTCATCCTGGAGCCTTCCCAGCCTCCAAATACTGAGAAACTTAAGGTGATGACCAGAGCTCCTGGGGGAGGAAACACAGACAGCCTGATGTGTGGGGAGAAGGGGTGCCATCAGGACCCTAGAAGATTGTGCTCACTTAGTTTTCAAGGAGAATAGGATAGAGAAATCCAGGTATTTGAATGGTCCACAGGTGCTTCTGGGAGAGCAAGGGATGGACCAGTAGCAGAAACAGCAGAGATAAGAAAGTATCAATACTGCCACCTTTGAATCAAGCCCAGGGCAACTGGTTCTGGTTTGGTTACCTCCCCTATCTTCAGTATCCTGGACAAATTACATCAAATCTCTCTGCCTTAGTTTTCTCATCTGTAAAATGTGTGTGTGTTGTTAAGTGCTGTCAAGTCGGTTCCGACCCATAGCGACCCTGTATAGGGTTTCTGAGGAGCATCTTGGTGAGCTTGAACCGCCGACCTTTCAGCTCAAGCTGACTTTGCATTCCAGTGCATTAACCTTCATTGCCACACCAGGTGGTTTTTTGTTTTTGTTTCTGTTTTTTTTAATTTAAGGTTTTCATTGTGGATTGAGTGAAAGTTTACAGGGCACATCATTAGTTTCACATTCAACCATTCATATAACTTGTTTCATTACATTGATTATAATCCCCTCCATATACCCCTCCATATAGCATCAGTTAAAAGTATTTCTCTCTATCCACTTTA
>NW_006408532.1:717426-730411 GCF_000296735.1 Chrysochloris asiatica | reverse complement strand
TGGCCGCTCCAATCCTTCCCCGCTTGGTCTCACCCAAGATGGCGGCTCCTTGAGCAGCCGAGCATCCCGGACTAGAAAGCAATAGATTACTTGCTTCTGCCACAAACTCCCCCAGCTGTGAGCCTTCCAACCTTCTAAATATTCCTTTATATGTGGTTCAGAGTTCTGGGACCAGCCCCTGAGCCTGCTTGGTTGGGTATTTTGTGTTGTAGCTGGCGGAGCTCCTTTAATACACATCCATTCGATCTGCCATGTTGTTTGTTCTCCCCCAGGTGGCTTTTAAAAGAAGGTTTCACAAGCTCATTGCTACATCTAGTATTTGTTGAGCTCTTACTGTGTTAACTCATGCAATCTCACAAGTAATTCTATCAGATGTTATTGTTGTTGTTGATAGGTGCCACCTATCAACCACCAGTTGGTCCTGACTCATAACAACCCTATGTATAGCAGAACAAAAAGCCCATGCTTGTGGCATCCTCAAAATTGTTATGTTTGGGACCATTATTGCTGCCACTGTGCCAATTCATCCCTTTGAGGGATTTCCACTTCTTGTTTTGACCTTCCTTCTCCAGAGACTTCCTTCTCCTTCCTGACAACATATCCAAAGTGGTGGTGGTGGCTGTGTGCCGTGGAGTTGGTAACGGCTCATAGCGACCCTGTACAGGGTTTCTGAGGCTGTAAATCTTTACAGGAGCAGAATGCCTCATCTTTCTCCCAGAGAACAGTTGGTAGTTTTGAACTGCTGACCTTGTGGTTTGCAGCCCGATTTGTAACCACTATGCTACCAGAGCTCCTTCTATCCAAAGTAGGATATATGAAATCTTACCATGGTCACTTCTAAGGAACAATCCGGTGGTACTTCTTCCAAAACAAATGTTTGTCTAGCTTTCACATGCTCATAAGGTGATTACAAAACACCATGACTTGGGTAAGGCACACCTTAGTCCTCAAAGTGACCTTTGCTCTTGAACACTTTAAAGAGGTCTTTTGCAGCAGATTTACCCAATGCAGTGCATCTTTTCATTTCTTGACTACAATTTCCACAAGCATTGACTGTGGAGTCTAGTAAAATGAAGTCTTTGACAACTTCACTCTTTTCTCCATTTATCATGATTTCATTTAGTGGTCCAGTTGTGAGGATTTTTGCTTACTTTACATTGAGCTGCAACCCAGACTGAAGGCTGGGTTTTTTATATTCATCAGTAGGTATAAATCCTCTTCACTTCCAGCAAGCAAGCTTGTGTCACCTGCATATTACAGTTTTTAATGTCTTCCTCGAATCCTGATTCCACGTTCTTCTTCATATAATCCAGTTTCTTAGATTATTTGCTCAGCATACAGAGAGTTACTAATATTGTTCCCACTTTAGAGATGAGGACACAAGGCTCAGAGCAGTTACATTGTTTTTCCTCTTGGGGTTGTTAAGTTTAAGTGAAACAACTTATCAAATCCCCTAGCACAGAGTCTGCCTTGTAAGAAGCCCTCATTAAATGCTGGCTGTTATTTTATCATGATCACCATTACTATTTCTCACAGGTGATTTTTGTTTTTATCTCCCCAGAGCTTCAGCCTCCTCACCTGAAACAAGGAAGACTACTACTTTAGTTAGGGTTTCTTAGTTGCCAGCAAGAGAAACCTATTCTGGACCATGAGTAAAAGTGAATTATTGGAAGGTCATAGTATAGATGACAGAATTAAACCTAACCAGACTGTTGTCAAGTGGTGCAGTAGGATAAACACTAATCTGCAAGGTCGGTTTGAATTGAAAAGTCAGTGGTTTAAACTCACCAGCCGTTCCTCCGAAACCCTACACAGGGTCATTATGAGTTGGAACCAGATTGGACGGCACTTAACAACAATAAGGCTTCCAAGGTTGTAAATCTTTACAGAAGCAGACTGCCAAATCATTCTCCTTAGGAGCAGCTGGAGGGTTCAAACCGCCAAACTTTTTGTTAGCAGCTGAGTGCTTAACTACTTTGTTACCAGTCTCTTGATGACTGAGTTGGTGGTAGTGGTGTACCAGGGCAGGGAGTCAGTTCCTTGTGTAGAGTTTCGGAGGCTATAAATCTTAACCGGAGCAGAAAGTCTCATACTTCTCCTGCGGAATGGCTGGTACTTTTGAACAGCTGACCTTAACATTAGCAGTCTGATTCGTAACCACGACACTACCAGAGCATAGAGGGAAGGAAAAATAACTAGGTTCCAGAAAAAAAAAAAAAAGCCTGAGAATATAACGGAGAAGTTATGAAGTTCCTGGTTAAGCTTGTGATCAATTCAGGTTGTCTGGATTAAAATTCTGAGTGTGTGATCTTGCTTTTATGGTCTCATTTTGTTCATCAGTTCCATAAGGAAGATGGGAAATGGGAAATGTATTGGATCTACCCATAGGATTGCTGTGAGGATTAAATGAATTAATGTCTGGTAGGAGCTCTGGTAGCGTAATGGTTACGAATCGGGCTGTGAGCCACAAGGTCAGCAGTTCGAAACTATAAGCTGTTCCACGGGAGAAAGATGAGGCTTTCTGCTCCCGTAAAGATTTCCAGCCTCGGAAACCCTGTACAGGGTCGCTATGAGGGGTCGCTATGAGTCGGAACCGACTCCACGGCACGTAACAACAACAACTACAAGTGTAGTGGTTACGAATCTGGCTGCTAACCTCAAGGTCGGCAGTTTGAAACTACTAGCTATTCCACGGGAGAAAGATGAGGCTCTCTGCTCCTGTAAAGATTTACAGCCTCAGAAACCCTGTGCAGGATTTCTATAAGTCGGAACTGACGCCACAGTACTTAACAACAACAAGAAGCATTTATCGTAGTGCCAGGCACATTTTTTAACTCTCAATATATATTGTTATTATTGTTAGCAGTCTGTCCCTGTGATGATTCAATTCCACCAGCCCCTCCCTTTCCGCCCCCTACCCTGGCTATGCATGGCTTAGTTCAAGGTTTTTAAATCCCTGGAGAGTGTAATGGTCATTTACATGCCTCTTGGCCAGGGGAGGGGAGAGCATCTTGATTAACAGCTTCACAAAGTCTACAAGCTAGGGGGAAGAGAACTCAGAGTGCTGAACCAGAAGAAAAAGGAAGGTCTCTTAGCATGAAAAATAACCCAGGTTCCTGCAAAAACCCCTCACAAAAGGTTATTGGGAGGATCAAAAATAACATGTATAAAGTGTCTTGCTCTCAATTACTGGGATTCTTATTTTCAACTGACTTTTCCCTATTAGGGGACTCTAGAGTTTTTATTACCGCTGAAATACAGATTTGGGAAGGAGTGTGAAGGACTTAAATGCTATACTGCTAAGATATCTGCACTTTATTCTAAGAAACAGGTGGAAAGGACATCTCCTGACAACCCCATAACAAGCTGGAGTTCTTAGCGAATCACTGTCCACATCCTCCAAGCTTCCCAGCTATTTGACCATGGGTAAATTACTTAACAACTCCTGATCTCAGATTTCTCATTCATAAAATATGGTCATATTTTGAGTTGCCATGGGGCTTAAATGAAACCCTATTTGCAATGTATTTAGACTATTGCCTGGCCCAAGGTAGACACTCACCAGACTGTAGTTTTAAAACCAAAACCAAACCAGTTCCTGTGGAGTCAATTTTAATTCATTGTGAGCACATGTGTGCAGAATAGAACTGTATACCATAGGGTAGCATGAGAGGAAATTAAAAAGCTTTATCTTACCAGGTTGATGGGAAGATCAATTGGGATCAAAGAGGTGATAGTACTTTTAAAACTGCAAAACGATTTGCCCCAGAAAGATGTTTTCTTGATCATAGGTCACTACTGACAATAAAACACACCTTTAATCTAATTATAGTGTTTTCATAATGTAAAGAAATATCAATTATATACATTAATGATTAGAGGCAGCCTGATTTCAGAAACCTTTAAATATGAAACCTTTAAATAAGGGTGTGCCGCCAAATATAGGAAATAATTTATGTTTCAAATAATAAAGAATGCTCTCATAGAGTCTATCACCAGTTTCCCAAAACTTAGAACACAATATTGCTTACTTAATGTTAAAAGGGCACTAAGCATAATTTAATCTTTCCTTGAAGCTTTAGAATTTCCTTGAAGACAGAATCAGCAATTTTGAAATACACTTTGGACCCTTTAGCTCAATGGTTCTCAAGTCTGGCTACACATTAGCATCGACTTGGGAGCTTTTAAAAAATACTGTTGCCTGGGTTCCATTTCAGGCAAATCAAATCTGAGTCTCTAGGGTAGGAGTCTAAGCACTGGAATTTTTCAAAGCTCCCCAGGTGATTCTGATGCACAGTATCTGAAAACTCATCTTCCCAACAAGGTCCTAACCCATACAGGGTGCCATCTGTACTTGAAGATGAGACAGATGAGCTCTGCAGAGGCTGGATCATGGAGATTTCCATTTACTGTAATGTGAAGACTCAATGTTGTCCTATGATATAGGGAGCTTATGAAGAATTTTATCACAATTGTTAGTCCAGTGTGAGTTAAAGTTAGAATGGCCTCTGTAGAGTTGAACTGAAGTTGGTAAAACTGGAGGAGGAAAACCCAGAGTGGAGGTCACACAACAATTAGGATTGAATCAGTTAGCTGTTATTATGTAACATGCTCCCTAAATGTGGTGGCTTAAAGCAACAACCTATTCTTATTGATGCTATGGATTGGCGAAGACTTGGTGTTTTTGTAACATTTCAAAGAAAACTTCTAGAACACTTAATTGTGTTCTTGAGGAACCTCTATACAGACCAAGAGACAATCATTCAAACAGAGGAAGGGGATACTGAATGGTTTAAATTCAGGAAAGGTGTGTGCCAGGGATATATCCTTTCACTATACTTATTCAAGCTGTATGTTGAACAAATAATCCAAGAATTTGGATTATATGAAGAATAAGCTGGCATCAGGCTTGGAGGAAAACTCATTAACAACTTGCAATATGCAGATGATACAAGCTTGCTTGTTGGAAGCAAAGAGGACTTAAAATACTTACTGATGAAGATCAATAATTATAGTCTTCAGTATGGATTTCACCTCAATGTCAAGAAAACAAAAATTGTCATAAGTGAACCAATAAGTAACATCATGATAAATGGAGAAAAGATTGAAGTTGTCAAAAACTTCATTCTGCTTGGATCCACTATCAACACTCATGGAAGCAGCAATCATGAAATTAAAGGATATATCGTGTTAGGCAAATCTGCTGCAAAAGACCTCTTTAAATGTTAATGAGTAAAGATGTCCTGTGAACTAAGGTGTGCCTGACACAAGTCATAGTATTTCCAGCAGCTTCATATGCGTATGAAAGTTTGATAATGGATAAGAAAGACAGGAGAAGAATTGATGCATTTGAATTGTGGTATGGAGAAGAATATTATGGATTGGCAAAGTATGGACTGCCATGTTGGAAATCTGTGTTGGAAGAAGTACAACCAGAATGCTCCTTAGAAGTTAGCATGGTGAGAATTCGTCTCTCATACTTTGGACATGTTATCAGGAGGAACATGTCTCATACTTTGGACATATTCCTGGAGAAGGACATCATCATGCTTAGTAAAGTGAAGGGTCAGTGAAAAAGAAGAGGATCCTCAATGAGGAGGATTGACACAGTGGTAACAACAGTGGGCTCAAACGTACTAAGTATTGTAAGGACAGTGCAGGACTGGACAGTGTTTCGTTCTGTTGTGCATAGGATTGTTGTGCTGTGAGTCAGAGATGACTCAGCACCTAACAATAACAACAATGGGTTGACTGGACATTCTTCAGCAGGTCTCACTTGGGATGACTCATGTAACTGTAGTCAGTTAGTAGGCTGACTGGGAGCTAAGTGGTCCAGCTGAAATGGCTGGACCTCTTTCTTCAAATGGTCTTTTCATCCTTGACTTCATAGCATGGTAGTCTCAGTGCAATGTTCTGAGAGATCAAAGGTAGAAACTGCAGAGCCTCTTAAGGTCTAGCCTTGGAAGTCATATTAATTCACTTCTGACTTAATTCTATTGCCCAAGGAGGAAAATCACCAGGCCAACACAGATTCGAGGGACAGGGAAACGATTCTATCTCTTGATAGGTATAGCAGGGTCACATTTCAGAGAAATGTGCATTTGATAGGAGGAAACTGATGATGCTTTGTTATCACACAGTTGGAAGACACTGAAGGCTGACCTACAGCAGGGGTGGTAGAAAGTAGATTCATTCATTCATCCAGTCAGATAATTTACTCAACAAACACACCTCCTACTAGGAACTAGGGATAAGGCTACAAGTGAAAATAGCAATGTATTATAGAGCTTACAATCTATGGGGTTGGAAGAGGTATACAATAAATAAAATGTAAATCAATATATTTCACATGGTGTGGCACTGTAGGATCAGCACTGAACTGTGACCACAAGGTTGACAGTTCAAACCCACCCGCTGCTCCTTGGAAACACTATACAGGGTTGCTATGAGTTGGAACTGACTTGACTGCACTTAACAACAATGAAGAAAAAAGGAAGCCTAATGGTGCAGGATAAACCCTGGGCTGCTAACCACAGGGTTGGCAGTTCAGACTCACCAGCTACTCTGTAGGAGAAAGATGAGATTTTTCAGCTCCTGTAAAGATTTACAGCCTTGGAAACCCTATGCACGGACACTATGAGCTAGAATTGACTTGATGGCAGTGAATATGAAGAAACATAAATCCAGATAAGGGAGGAGGAGGAGATAAAGGAAGATGTCTTTGAGTAAGTAAAATCTGAGCAGAAACCAGAATGAGCCATGCAGAAGCTTAGGAATTGGAGGAGAATGTTCTAGGCAGAGGGAATAGCAAGTACAAAACCTTTGAGGCAGGAGCATGCTCTATTTGTTTCAAGACTAGCAAGGAGGCCAATATGTCTGGAGCACAATAAGGGAGGGATAGAGTGAAAGCTAATGAGGTGGGAGAGGTGGGCAGGGTGGAGTTTGTGGGACATCATATACCATGATAAAGATTTTGGACTGTATTTCAAATGTGAAAGAAGAAGCTATATATGGTGGCTTGTGTATAGTGTTAATTATGATCCTTTGTTTCAAAGACTCATTCAAGTTGAAAAACATAAGAAGCAGGGAGACCAATGAAGAGCTTATTGCTTGGATAATAATTGTAGAAAGAAAAGTAGTGTATAAAAGTCTGACTCTAGGTATATTCTGAAGGCAGAGTCAAGAGAATTTCCTGAAATATTGGCTGTGAGGTAAGAGAGGAAGATTGAGAAGTCCAGTGCTTTAGGTTTGAGCAGCTGGATGAATTTTGTTGCTGTTTTCTGAGACATGGAATCTTGGGGACGGAGTAGGTCAGTAGAGGGGATTGGGGATCACAAGTTTGGTTTGGAAAGTAGTCATAGATTGAATTGTGTCCCCCCAGAATATACATGAACTTGGCTGGGTGTTGATTCTCAGTGGTTTGGCAGTATGTAATGATGTGATGTAGCAGGTATGTGATGATCCCCCATGTTGTGATCTGATGTGAAAAATCAGTAAGAGGATTAAGGGTGGGCTGCAATACCCTTAATCACATCACAACCCTGGTCAAATGTAAGGGAGTTTCCTAGGGATGTGCTCTGCAACACCTTTTTTGTTATTATTTGTTGTTATGTGCCAACAAATTGGTTCTGACTCATTGCGACCCCTATAGGGCTTCTGAGGCTGCAAATTTTTAATCTTACAAAGATAAAAAGGGAGAGGTGTAAACAAAGAGAGAGAGGGACCTATTACCACCAAGAAAGAAAAGTCAGGTGTGGAATGTGTCCTTTGGGCCTGGGGTCCTGACTGTGGAGCTCTTAGTTCCAGGGAAAGATTTATGCCAAGGCACTTGAGAATCTTCAGGGATGCTGGGTCTACAGATGTTGAGAGGAGATAAGAACCATTCTCTAGAGCAGGCACTGTGAATTCAGATTTGTAACCTACTAGTGGTGCTGTGGAGTCCTGGTGTGGCTCTATGGGTAAATGTGCTGGACTGCAAAGTCGGTTTGAACCGAAAGGTTGGCAGTTCAAACTCACCAGCTATTCCTCAGAAATCCTATACAGGGTTGCTATGGGTCAGAACCAACTCAATAGCACAGAACCATCTCGATAGCATAGTGATGCTGTGGGTTAATGCACTGGAATGCAAAGTCAATTCAAACTGCAAGGTCAGCAGTTCAAGTTCACCAGCCACTCCTTGAAAGCGTTATACAGGGTTGCTACAAGTCGGAACTGACTCAGTGGCACTTAACAACAAGTGTTATGAGTCGGGCTGCTAATTTCATGGTCAGCAGTTTGAAACTATGGTTCCAGAAAGATGAGGCTTTCTACTCTAGTAAAGATTTACAGCCTCAGAAACCCTACATAGGGTTTGAGTTGGAACCAGAGGACTCCACTGCACATAACCACCACCACCATCAAACTATGAGAGTGTGGTGCTGTATGATAAGCAAGTTCGTTTGAATTTCAAGGCTGGAGGTTGGAACTCACCAGTCGCTCCTTGCACACCCTACACTGGGTCACTATGAGTGGGAACTGACTCAGCGGCTCTTAACAACAAACGATCAGAGAATAAAATTCTGTTTGTTAAAACCATCGACTTGTGATAATTCTGTTATAGAAACACTAGATAACTAGGACAGATGTATGAAGCTTGAGATGCTTTTTAGATTTGTAAGTGAAGATGTTGAGCAGGCAGTTAGTCACTGAGTCTGATATTCAGGGTTGGAGCTTCAGGCAGTTAGTCAGGTAGAAGTCTGACATTCAGGTTGGGGCTTCAGGTAGAAATCTGGTGTTATCATATATAAAATCATGTGGCTGGATGATGTTGCATCGGGGTGAGTTGGATAGTGAGGAGGTTTGAAGATGGAACCTGGGGCACCTTAACATTTAGATATCAGGAGGAGGGGAGGATCCCACTAAGGAGATTGAGAAAGCATAACTAGTGAGGTGGAAAGATGAGGAGGAGGTGTGGAGTCTTAGAAACTCAGAAAAGAAAGTGTTTCTTGGAGAGGATGGGTCTCAGTGGTGTCAAAAGTTGCTGAGGAGTCCAATAAGCCGAGAAAAAGAGCTGACCATTTGGATTTGGCAACATGGTAGGCCCTGATGACCTTTGCAAGATTAAATGAAACAGAGATAAATAGTCTGAGGAGAGAAAAGGAAAGTAGCAGAGAAATGAGGAGATTATATAGGTTCAAGGAAGCAATGTGTGTGTGTGTGTACTTAGATGAAAGAACATACAGATAGAGTGTTGTTGTTGTTGTTATGTGCTGTGGAGTTGGTTCCGACTCATAGTGACCTTGTACAGGGTTTCTAAGGCTGTAAATCTTTATGGGAGCAGAAAGCCTCATCTTTCTCCCGCGGAACAGCTTATAGTTTCGAACCGCTGACCATGAGGTTAGCAGCCCGATTCGTAACCACTTCGCTACCAGAGCGTGGAGTATGCTGGTGAAAATAGTTTGCTATAAAGGAGAGGATATCCGTGACACAGGAGAAAGGGAGACAATTGCAAGAACAAAGGGCATGCAATCCAGTGGACTTAGAGTGCAGGTGGCTTGAGGTAGCATGGAGGACAGTTCACCCATTGTATCCAGGCTAAAGACAGAGGGTATGGGCTCGTATACAAGTAGATTGGAAGATTTGGCATGAGGAGGGTTTAGAGACAGTCAGGAGCCTTTTGGAAAATAGAATGAGGAATGAAAGGGGTTACTTCATGATTTAAAGCATCTCCCGGTGAGCATCAAGACCATCTCTTATCAACAATCTCTCCCAACACCCACTCTGTACCAGGCCCCATGCCAGGCAGAGGGGTTCACAGTGTCCCCACTGATGAGAAGTTCACAGTCTAGGAAGGGAGACAGACAACTTCAATACCATGTGCTAATAATAAAGATGTGTACAAAGTGCTTTGAGAACAAAGAGAAAGTGAGTAACTCTGCCTGAAAGGGTCAGAGAAAGCTTCACAGAGGGGAAATTTAAATTAGGCTTCAAGGAAGACTTCAGCATTACAGGCGAGTTAGAGAAATAAGGTCGTTCAAGGTAGAAGAAATCGCATGTGAAAGCCACAGAGATGAGAAAGATCCTTTACTGCTTCTCCTCTCTGCTCCACCTGCCTCCTTTTCTTCTCATCCTCCCCCTCCCTCAAACTGTCATCTCCCAGGCTTCCTTAGTTCAAGAGGAAAATTTTCTTTTTAGAAAGTTTAATAAACTTCCGTTCAGCCAGTACTGAGTCATGACAAAGGTGTGTTTCACACTTAAACAAACGTCTCAGATGTTATTTTTTGCACTTGTAGAACAAGCTATTTTTAAAGAAATCCAAACTCTCTGGGACTCTGCAAGGATCATTTCCGTGACCTGTTTTTTAAGAAGCAAGCTTTGGAAAAGAAGATAGTGACCAGCGGTGGCCAAATCAGAGGACCTGGCAATTCTTTCCTTTGAATGTTTCAGTGAGCCCGTGAGTAGTTTCACCTTACTAAGTTGCTTGTTTTATCTTGGCTATCGGATCTTCCGGAAGCTCTCAAGCAGTATGAAACAATCATCCCAATAACAGAATGAGGAGAGATGAGGGCACCACTGCCCAGAGGTGGACTAAGGTAATGACAGTGGGGATGGACAGAGGTGATGGACAGAGGTGATGGATTTAAGAGGGCTTTATAAAGTTCAATAAATAAAGGGGAAAAGACACTCTTGATCCTTCAGAATTGTCACTGTGCCTGTTGACAGTAGCTTGTCTCCTCCCTGTGTGGGCTATCAATTCCTTCCTTCCCGGTATATGGCATTCTCCCATTGAATCTACAGACTCCCTTGAAACTGGGCTGGCTGAGGACTTTTTTGACCAATTGAATATAGGGGAAATGATACTGAGCCAGTCCTAGGCCTAGCCTTTAAGAGTTTTGACCCAAGACATATGAAGACACTACATACAGGTACCCATTTCAGCTGAGCTCCTTAGCCAACAGCTAGCATCAATTGCCAGTCTTTATGGAAATGATTTCTTAATGACCCTTTGAGAATGTGACCCCCAGTTTAAAATATCTACGTTTAATATTCAACTCTATCACTTTAGGCAATCACTTTGCACCAACATGACCACAAAACTTGGATGCTAGGAGTCATTACATAATACATGTCATTGTTATTGTTTGTCGTTGAGTTGATTTCAACTCACAGCAACCTCATCTGACAGAGTAGCACTGCCCCACAGGGTTTGTTTGTTTGTTTTTAAGTGTTTTATTGTGAATTATATGATAGTTTACATGGGAGAACATTAGTTTTACATTCATTGTATCTTACGTCATATCATTGCCATGGTTACAATCCCCTCCATGCATCATCAACTGACCAAAGGGTATACCCTGCAAGCCTGTAAGCCTGTCCCCCCCCCCACCCCCACCCTCACCCCGGTCTTCAGCACACAGTCGCTCTCCCTCTCTGGATCTAAAGTCCCCAGCTGCTCCATCACTCCATGTCATTGTCTCTGCCTCCATCTCAGGCATCACTGCTTCTCTGGGTAGGGTCCTGCTCTCGGCTCTTCTCCCACAGGATTTTTTAGGCTGTAATCTTTACAGGAACTGGTCAACAGGTTTTTCTCCTGCAGAGCCACTGGGTAGATTCAAACGGCCAACATTTTGGTTAGCAGTCAAGTGCTTAACTGTTGTGCCATCAAAGCTTCTATATAATATATATATACAATACATAACAATATGATATCATATATATTTAGTAATATATAATATGTACATGGTGACTCTGTAGGATAAGCACTAGACTGCAAACCACAAGGTCTGCAGTTCAAGTCTACCCTCTTTCTGCTTGCTCTAAGACTTAAAGACCCGGAAACCCTATACAGGATCACTATGAGTCGGAACCAATTTGTCTGCACGTAACAACTACAAAAGAGGCTTAGAGACACCCTGGCACTCTTCCGTTTGGTGAAATACTGCGGCTGGGTGATTTCCTAGGGTCTTCCTGCTCTCTTATAGCCTTCCTGTTCTAAAAGTCTAGAAACTTGCTTTTAAAATGGGTGTGGGCAACATAAAGGTTGAGCACATCAGAGCTGAAACACAGGACTTCCACTATCAGTTCGGTGATGTTTCTTAGTTTCTCAGAGCATGTTTCCTCATCTATAAAATAAGATAAATATTATATCTACTTCTTAGGATTATTGTCAAAATTAAAAAGAGAATGCATGTTAAATGCTTAATATATTGTCTGGCACATATAAGTGCTTAATAAATGTTGGCTGTTAGTATAATTGCCACCAGGGCTAGGTGGTGGTGTGCGAGGAAATACTCAGAGCCACAGGATAACAGGATTAAACAAGGAACATCTTTCTGGTGTGTGAATTTTGAAGTGAAGAGTTGAGAAAACAGGCTTTGGATTTTTCTCCTAATGAGAAGTGATTAAAAACATTATTTTCATGTTAAAACAAACATGGGAATACAATTTTAAATTTGCATGGATTTTAAAGATAAAATGTGAGACTTCAAAGAAATTTTATGCTTGAAAGTTGATGGAGTTGGGACTCATCCCTAGGCTCCAGGGACCTATCTCATTGTCTTCTGTGTGAGAGCATTTCAATGGGAATGTTTGAGCAGAAGCCCTGGGCTGATTTGCATCTTGAATTGATAGAAGTACCAGAAATATTAGAAGACATTCTGTGAGAAATGGGCTTCCTGACAAGGGATCTCTGCTGTGTTGTTTTTGATCCCCTGCCTGCCAAATTGTTTGGGGTTTGTGAACTAAGGAAGGGCAGTGGAAAATTTTGCTGAGTATTCATTCATTCAATAAATATTTATTAAGTGACTACTATATACGAGGAAGAACACACTCAGCATTTCTCAACCTAGAGGAACTGAAGAAAAAAATCAAGCCTCAACTTTCGTTATTGAAAGATTCTCTGGGCAAATTATTGAATGATGCAGAAAGCATCAAGAGAAGATGGAAGGAATACACAAAATCACTGTACCAAAAGGAAATGGTTAGGGCTGATGCAATGAAATGCAGA
>NW_006408532.1:713611-715458 GCF_000296735.1 Chrysochloris asiatica | reverse complement strand
CTATGGGTCAGTACCGACTCTATGGCACCTAACAACAGCAGCATATACAAGGAGTCCTGGTGTGGTGCTATGGGTTAATGTGCTAGACTGCAAGGTTGGGTTGACCCTCAAGGTCAGCATTTCAAGCTCACCAGCTGCTCCTCGGAAACCCTATAGATGGAACCGACTCAATGGCACTTAACAACTGTACACATGGCTTCACAGCACTTAAGAACAACAATAACAACATACACATGGCATTATTCTAACGGATACCAAAAACCCAAACTAGTTGCTATTGAGTTGATTCCGCCTCTTGATAGCTCTGTGTATGTCAGAATACTTCTGGTGTGGTGCTGTGGGTTAATGTGCCAGATTGCAAAGCCATTTGAACTGTAAGGTTGGTGGTTCAAGCTCACCAGCTGCTCCTCGGACACCCTATGCAGGGTCGCTGTGGGTTGGAATTGACTCAATGGCACTTAACAACAACAACTGAATTTTTCTAAGTAGATGACCAGGTCTTTCTTCCAAGGTGCCTCTGGGTGGACTTGAACTGTCAACTTTTTGGTTAAAAGCCATTTATATCACCCAGGAACTCCTCTATGAGATACACTGTTGTTGTTGTTAGTGCTACAAGGTTCGTTCTGACACATAGTGACATTGATAGGATTTCTGAGGAGTGACTGGTGGGTTTGAACCAGACCTTGCAGTTAGCAGTCCAGTGCTTATCCTACAGTGCCATAGCAGGACCCCTAAAGGATACAAAGGTAATCAAATCAATCATACATCCTTACCTCATAAAGCCTACATGTACTGTTAATTCAGTATCAACAGCTGCCATCATCCCAATAAAGGAACTAAAACGGGAAATGGTGGGAGGGTGAATGTGTTTGGGGTTTAGTGGAAAGATCTGGTGGTTAAGGGCAATATAAGTTGCAAGTGAGACATACAAATAGAGATCCTGAGTAGGCTTTAAATGTGAATCTAGAGTCATGAGACACTGTGGTGGGCATTGAAACATTTGTGGTGGAGTTTTGTTGCCATAATGGCATTTACTGGGGTAAAATCAGGGATGCTAGATGTTCTATATTACATGGACAGTAGTGCATGACTTTGAAATGTCCCACAGGATGTTTATGTAGGTGAAAATTCTGTATATAATTATCTGAGCCTAACAATGAATCCATTTTTCATATAAACACAAAGTACACTTTAACATGATTTTAATATTCAGGGAGGAAAATACTATGCAAAGTGAATGAAGATTATACCTTGTTTTGTTCAGATTCTACCAAGAGTTATTCACCATTTCAGAAAATTGTGTGAGCAACAAAAATGCTGCTTATACTATTTAATTCTCCAGTAAAACACACATATCAGTGGGTACCTGAAGTTGTTAATTTTGGGGTCAAGGATGCTTCTCAGACTTTAAAGCGTGAATTGCCTGGGGGTCTTGTTTCTCTCTCTCTCTCTGCTTTTTATTTTTTAACAATGGAAGAAAGTATTTGGATTCCAGGCACAGGGGAAGGAACTAGCATTTGTTGAGAGCAGACAGTTTTTGTAAAAGGTGGGTTGTTGTTGTTGTTGACAGGTGCCATCGAGTTGGAACCAACTCATAGCGACCCCATGCACAGCAGAACGAAACAATGTCCAATCCTGGGCCAACCTCACTACCGCCGCCACACTGATGCCATCAATGATGCCACCTGGCTGATCCATCTTGTTGGGGGTCTTCCTCTTTTTCTCTGACCCTCCATCTTACCTATCTTACTGGGGAATAAAGAGACATCCTTCTCCAGCGACTGTTCTCTCCTGACAATATGTCCAAAGTATGAGAGACGAAGCTTAGCCATCCTGGCCTCCAAGGA
>NW_006408532.1:706844-712830 GCF_000296735.1 Chrysochloris asiatica | reverse complement strand
TGACTCATAGCGACCTTGTACTGGTTTTCTGAGGCTGTAAATCTTTATGGGAGCAGAAAGCCTCATCTTTCTCCTGCAGAACAGCTGGTAGTTTCAAACTGCTGACCTTGTGGTTCGCAGCCTGATTCATAACCACTATGCTACCAGAGCTCCTGTTGAGATGTAGGTAGATTAAAAAACATGATGGCAGGAAGTTGAGTATGTCACATGCCTCTTGCCATGTCCCTGAATAACAACATAACTAGCCACCTATCTGTGTTCAATTTCTTCCTATAGAGATGGGGGCTGGGGAATAAAGAGACAAAGAGACCAGATTGACATCTTTACTTCCCAGGAAAAGTGCTTTGGAAAACAATATACATGTGTCATTATGATCACTGCTACTATATTATTATAGCTTCTTTAGGTCAACAATTTGGAATGTGGTAGCTCCATAAGATAAACACTGGGCTGTAAATCACAGGGTCTGTGGTTCTAGCCTGCCAGCTGCTCTGTGGGAGAAAGATGAGGCTTTCTGCTCCCTCAAAGATTTAAAGCTATAAGTCTCAACAGACTCTATAATACTTAACAACAAGGTCAACAATTACCAATATAATTTTCTGCAATGGTGAAAATGTTCTATATCAATGCTAATACAGTAGCCACTAACCACATGGGCCATCTGGGTATTTGAAATGTGACTAGTGTGATAAAAGAACAGAATTTTAAATTTTATTTAAATTTAGATAGTCACACATGACTAATGTCTATTGTATTGGATAGCACAGCTCTAGGTGTTTTCCACCTCTGCCTCAGTGTGGTTCTTCAAAGATTAGCACCCTCTATAAAGGGCAATGCCATTTTGAGACCAACAGCAGTGCACTGGGGAGCCAGACCAGAGTCCACCTTCAACTGTGTCCTTTCTTGGATGGGTAACATTGGGCAATTCACTTCTACTCTCTGGGTGGGCCTCAATGCCTTCTCTTTTCTTTCTAGTGAGAAGATGGGAGGACCAAATGAGATTAGGGTGGGAAGGCATTGGGAACTAAGGTCTGCACATCATTAAAGCTGATGCAGGGAAAGTCAGTCCACCATACTTCACGAGGTACCTTTTATAAGAACAGCATAATGCTACACTTCTCCTCCTGTGGGAGTTGTCTGCTTCCTTCTTTGAGATTCACTCAATGTTTTAATGCTATTATTTGATTAACTTATATCTCTGCCCCACTGGCCTCTAGTCCCAGGAGGGCAGGGTAATAGAGCTATCTGCTTATTTCGGTCTCAGTCCTAAGGACTTTTATCAGGAGGAGTTAATCTCTGGAGAAAGATGTTCATGTTCGGTGAAGTAGAGAGTGAGAAAGAGGAAGATTCTCAACAACATGGATTGACACACTGGCTGTAACAATGGGATCAATTTGTCAATGGTTGTAAGGCAGGTATAAGACTAGCCAGTTTTGTTCTGTTGTACATAGGGTAGTTATAAGTTGGAACCGACACAATGGCACTTAACAACAACAGGGAATGGTAGAGGGCTTGGCACATAGTAGGTTCTCAGTAAATATTTGTATAATGAATGGATGAAACAGGAGTTGCCACTGTTCAAACTTAGGTATGATTCCAAAACTCATGAGTTCAAGGGCTTTATAACACTGACTACCTCCTCCTGGTATGGCGCTGTAGGCTAATGTGCTGGACTGCAAAGTTGTTTGAACCACAAGGTTAGTGGTTCAAGCTCACCAGGTGCTACTTGGAAACCCTATACAGGGTCACTATGAGTCAGAACCGACTTGACAGCACTTAACAACAAACAATAACAACCTCTTCTGGCTGATAAGAGTGGAAATACCAAACATAGTGGCTTGGTTTAATTAAATGACTCTTAATATGAAATGTTATGTAGAAGAGTATTCAAAATATGCAAATTATTAAGTGAAAAAAAAAAGCAAATTATTAAGTGAAAAAAACCTCCAAAGTTATACTAAATTATTATTTTGTTAAAAACAATATATTTTCTGTAAAGAAAAAAAACATATACTAAATATTAGCAGTGATTATTACTTTAATGAAGTTTTAAAAAATGCATGTAATCAAGAGGAAATGGTACTGAAGAAAGAAGTTCAAGGTGCACTGAAGGCATTGGCAAAGCATAAGACTTTGGGAATTGATGGAATACAAACTGAATCTTTTAACAAACTGATGTAGCACTAGAGACACTCACTCATCTGTGCCAAGAAATTTGGAAGAGAGCTACCTGGGCAACTGATTGGAAGAAATCCGTATTTGTGCCCATTCCTAAGAGAGGTGACCCAATGGAATGAAGAAATCATCGGACAATATCATTAATATCACATGGAAGTAAAATTTCGCTAAAAATAATTCAAAAGCAACTGAAACAGTATATTGACAGGGAACTGCCAGAGGTTCAAGCTGGATTCAGACAAGGACGTGGAATAAGGGATATATTATTTCTGATGTCAGATAGATCTTGGCTGAAAGTAGAGAAATACTTGTACTTTATTGACTATGCAAAGCCTTTCAACTGTGAATCATGACAAACTATGGATAACATTATGAAGAATGGGAATCCCATAACACTTAATTGTGCTTATAAGGAACCTGTACGTAGACCAAGAGGCAGTAGTTAGAATACAATAAGGGGACAGACACTCAATGCTTTAAAATCAGGAAAGGTGTGTACCAGGGTTGTATTCTTTGACCATATTTATTTAATCTGCATGCTGAGCAAATAATGAGAAGCTGAATTATATGAAGAAGAACATCACATCAGGATTAAATGCTTACTGATGAAGATCAAAGACCACAACTTTCAATATGCATTGCACCTCAATGTAAAGATAACAAAAATTCTCACCACTGGACCAATAAATAACATCACGATAAATGGAGAAAAGATTGAAGTTGTCAAAGACTTCATTTTGCTTGGAGTCACTATTAATGCTCATGGAAGCAGCAGACAAGAAATCAAATGATGTATTGCATTAGGCAAATCGTCTGCTCAAGACCTCTTTAAAGTGTTTAAAAGCAAAGATGTCAGCTTGAGGAATGAGGTGCTCCTGACCCAAGGCATAGCATTTTCAGTCGCTTCATATGCATGTGAAAGTTGGACAATGAATAAGGAAGACTGCAGAAGAATTGAATCATTAAGTAATGATTTTGGAGAAGAATATTAAAACTACCATGGACTTCCAGAAGAGCAAACAGATTTGTGTTGGAAGAAATACAGTCAGAATATTCCTTAGAGGCCAGGATGATGCGACTTCGTCTTTCATACTTCGGACATGTTATCAGGAGGGACCAGTCTCTGGAGGACATCATGCTTGGTAAAATGGAGGGTCAATGAAACAGAGAAATACCCCCTGTGAGATAGACTGGCACAGTGGCAGTAGCAATGGTACAAAGTATAACAATGGTTGTGAGGATGGCATAGGACCAGGCAGTGTTTCATTCTGTTGTGCCAAGTGTCTCTATGAGTCAGAACTGACTGGAGACCACCTAATAACAGCACCATCACTGGGTAAGTAGTAAGAGGTTATACATCTCCTACCCCAAAATACCAAAACCATTCTATTTGATTAAAAAAGTATCAAATATATTTAGGAACATTAAAAATACAGAGACAAAGTCAATTAGTAGTTGTCTGTGGCTGTAGCCAAGAATGGGATTAATTCTGTGGGAGAAAGATGAGGCTTTCTGCTCCCATAAAGATTTACAGCCTTGGAAACTCTGTACAGGGTCACTATGAGTTGGAACTGACTCCACAGCACATAACAACAACAACAAATGAGGAAGTAAGGGGGATGAAAATAATCTAAAACTGATGTATGGTGATAGTTGTGCCACTTGGTAAAGTTACTAAAAACCATTGAGTTGTACACTTGAAATGGGTCAGTTTTATGAAATGTAAAATATACCTCAATAAAGTTGTTAAAAACACCATATTCTTCAAAATTTAAAACAACGAAGAATTATTTAAAATATCTTAACCCAGAGTCCTGGTGTGGCACTGTAGGATAAGTACTGGACTGCAAATCACAAGGTCAGCAGTTCAAACCCACCAGCGCTCCTTGGAAACCATATATTGTTGTTAAGTGCTGTAGAGTTGGTTTCAATTCATAGTGACCCTGTCTGGGGTTTCTAAGGGGCAGCTGGTGGGTTTGAATTGCTGACCTTGTGATTTGCAGTCCAGTGCTGATCCTACAGCGCCACACCAGAAGTCCTATACAGGGTCTTTATGAGTCAGAACTGTCTCACAGATACTAATAACAACCCCCCACCCAGGAGCTTATTACCCAATAAGCAAGATTGTTATTGTCAAGTGCATAGAGTTGGTTCTGACTCATAGCCACCCTGTATAGGGTTTCCGAGGCGTGGCTGATGGGTTTGAACTACCAATCTTTCAGTTAGCAGTCAAGTACGGGTTTATTTGACTTTACCTTACTAATCTGTAGTGAACATTTTCACATGGATTTCACCACTTTTTAGTGGGTAATCCACTCCTAGCCTGAGGAAAGGGGAAAAGGCAAGGACAATGTGTGAGGAAGCTGGTGAAGTGTACCTTGAAGTTTAAGGCCAGATCCTGCAGACTTTTAAAGACGTATTAGAGTCACTTTATACTGTGGCTTAAGTAGATTTGTTGAAAGAGTTGAGGCTGATATGTTAGAAAGTTGGGAGGCAGCCCAAAGGAGTCTGTTGTGAGAGGTTCTTCTTCAGCCCTCAACCTTTGGAACTTCTCTGCCTTGGTATTGAATCAGGTCGTTTCTGCCCCAGACTGAGATTTCCTTTAAGACAAGGATCTGGTCTCATTCTCCTGTATATCCCAGCAACCAGCACAGAGCCTGCCATCCAGCAAGTACTCAGTAGGTGCCCCTTGTCTGAATGGAAGAATGGATCTATACTCCTTCTCTCCCTAACTGGCTAGCAGAATGCTGGGTACCAAGTTGTCGGCTAGCGACCCTGTAAAATATAAAGGCAGACCTTTATTTTCTCCCCAGCATTACCGCTGGCACGGTGCCGGTAGATGTACAGAGAACGTCTGACACTATCATACAGAGTCAGAGAGGTCCTGACTCTAAACTATTCCAGTGAGGTCCATTAATGGCGGTTTAGATGTGGGGGGAAGGAGAGGTGATAGTTGAATAAACTGCAACTTCTGTTGAGAGTCTGCTTTGTGCTAAGAGAGCTCTCACATCTGTTGTCTTATTCCATTTCCCCAGCAGCTTCAGAAATCGGAATTATAGCCCCAAATTCACTGACTACGAAACTTAGGCTCTTGAATGTTTTGGTAATGTTCCCAAGGTCACACAGCTGGTAATACTAGTGGGCGCGACGACTGGGGATTAGAACCTTTCAACAAAAGCTCTTTGGCCTCCCCCTTCCTTCACTCGGGGAGTCATTGCGGCGCTTGCTCCATTTACGTAGTTACGGGGGCAGGGGGGTTACCCGGCAAGGGATCACTGGGAAGTGGAGGCTGTGGAGGACGGCTCTCTGTGGCGGTCAGGAGCCGCTCCCAGGTTCGGGAGTTACGAAGTTTCCGTGCATTTCACTTGCCTCTCAGCGAAGCTCGTCCTCGCTTCGCAGCAGTAACGCCGCTAGCGCAACGGGGCTCAGGTGCTGCAGCCGGCGGGGGCCTAGCCGGGGGGAGGAAAGCGGAGACGCAGTTTACGTAAGCAGCCTCTCGCAGGTGCATGCGGCCGCCACGATCGTGTGCACCCGGCGCGCTCCCAGGTGCGCAGTTGGCGCAGGCGGCGGCGCAGTACGGCGCAGGCGGGCGCTGGCCGGCGCTCTCAGGTGCGGCAGAGCGCGCGTGGAGGGGGCGCGCGGCGAGCGAGGGGCGGGCTTTCCGTTCCCCAGCAGCGCGGGTCCCGCCCCTTGTCCCGGCCAATGGGCGTGCTCGGCTGCATCACGTGCTCGCCGCCGCCGAAGCGGAGACCGGAGCCGCGAGCGCCACCAGGGCAGCAGTCGCCGCAGCCGCCGCCGCTGGACTGAG
>NW_006408532.1:693851-695959 GCF_000296735.1 Chrysochloris asiatica | reverse complement strand
CCCATTCTGTGGGTTCCCTTTTTACTCTTCTGGTGAAGTCTTTTGATGCACATACATTTTTAATTTTTAGTATGTCCTACTCATCTATTTTGTCTACTTTTGTTTGTGTGGTTTTCAAAATGTTTTGTAGTCTGTGTATTCCCAGAATTAGTGCCCTCACATTTATCCCTATTTGAAAATCTGTACATTTAAAGGCAACTAGTTAAGTGACCTGATAGAGCAGTAGTTTCAAAAAGTCAAGATGGAGGCAATTCATTACTATGATGTTTATATTCTTGTTAAGTGCCGTTGAGTTGGTTCCAACTCATAGCGACCCTGTATAGGGTTTCCAAGGAGTGGCTGGTGAGTTTCAACCACTGCGTTATCCTGCAGCACCACACCAGGACTCCTCATGATGTTTATAATTCCAAGTAAATCTGAAACTTGTCAAACATCACATCTGTTCATGTCATTTTCTACAGTTTAGGCAATCTATAGTTTAACCTAATGAAGAACTGAATGGTAGGTTGTTGTTGTTTAGTGCTGTTGAGTCATTTCCGTCCCATAGTGACCCTGTATAGTGTTTCCGAGGAGCAGCTGGTGAGCTTAAACTGCAGTCTGGCGCATTAACCCACAGCGCCACACCAGGACTCCACAAATGGTGGATAGTTCTTAACTACCTCTGGACCAACTCAGTTTTAGTTAGCAAGACTAATGAAGTAGTGGGTGGGAGTGTGTTAGCAATGTTAAAAATACAGGTTAACAGTTGGAGAAAAATATATGGAACCCTACTATACTTATTTGTCAGTTATTTTTGACAGTTGTGAATGAACTTAAAATGTCAAGGCTAGCATGGAGAAACAGTTATCAAGCATACTAGTGATAAGAATTTTAAAAAAGATGTTAGTGACCTTGCATAGTGACCCTGCATAGAGTTTCTGAGGTTGTAAATCTTTGCAGGAGCAGAAAGCTTCATCTTTTTTCCAAAGAGTGACTTGTTGGCTTGAACTGCTGACCTTTTGTTTAACAGTCCAGTACTTATCCTGCAAAGCCACCATGCTCCCTTAAAAAGATGGCATCTTAATAATAAGTATTAACTGTGATGCTTTCTGATCTAAGCATTGTGTAAATGTGGAATTAGGCAAAATAATTTTTGCATTTGAACTTTGTCACTATTGACAGTTATTTAGTACTGTTGAGTCAGTTCGGAATCATCGTGACCTTTATAGCATTTCTGAAGAGCAGCTGGTGGGTTTGAACCGCCAACCTTATTGTTAGCAGTCCAGTATTGATCCTATAACTCCTCACATTAATGCTTAGTAAGTGTCCTTAATTCTATAGTTCAGGGTTCACATACCTGGACTTTGACACCAATTATAGCTATAAGATACAATTAAATAATATTACATTTAAAGAAATGGAGGCACATGAAGTTGATTCTAGAACAGAGTAGGCAGACTTTCAGAATACCCTTTCAGAGGTGTATATCAAATTCCTGTTACTAAATTTGGCAAGGAAGATTGATGGCTGAGCACCTTTGAAATCTGCCTCTTTCAGTTAAACCACGCTCAAGTCTTTTTTAAGGTCCATGTTGGATAAGGACTCCTGGTGTCACGTAAGATAAGTGTTGGACTGCTAACCACAAGGTTGGCGGTTCAAACCCACTGGCAGCTCCTTGGAAATCCTATATAGGGTCACGATGAGTCAGAATCGACTGGACAGCACTTAACAACAACAGCATGTAGGATAATGCTTATTTTTCTTCCTAGGAAGCTCACGATTTCAGGATTATGAGGTAGTAATGAGTCTGAGACAAAGAACTGACATTGGGGTGAATTTTCCATATAGATAACCCTGGAGGTGATTCAGTGTGCAGATTCACTTGTTGTATTGATGGGTTGATGACTTTTTTCTGCTTTACTCAAAGACTTGACTTTGAGGTCTGATTGTTATCATTTGTTATTAAGAATATTATTTATTATTACTAATATTACTAATAATGAACCTTAAGGTCAGCAGTTCAAAGCTACCAGCCGCTCCATGGGAGAAAGATGAGGCTTTCTACTCCCGTAAAGATTTACACCCTTGGAAACCCTGTACAGGGTCGCTATGGGTCGGAACCGACTCGA
>NW_006408532.1:685137-693751 GCF_000296735.1 Chrysochloris asiatica | reverse complement strand
GTGGCGGTTAAGGCGGCTGTTGAGGCGGTTGGCGGAGCCGGCCCGGGCCCCGCATTGTTTGTTGTGCGTCCTTAGCAGCAGCGGCGGCGGCGGCCGAGGCGGAGAGCTGGGAGCAGTCCCGGCCCCTGTGGTTTCGGCATTGTGGCCGCCGCCGCGGCTGCTGTGGTGTTCCAGCCTCTACGGGCAAGGGCAGCGGGCGGCTTTTCTCACCTTAGCGGAGGACGGGGTCCCGGCCCAGAGCAAAGGGAGGGCGTGGGCAGTGTTGGGGGACGGGGCGCCAGGAGGTCTGGGTAGGAAGAAGCTCGAGGGGCAGGTGTTAGAGGACGTTGGCGGCAGAAGCGTGTAGAAGGAATTTGGGAAGCAGGCAGAGGGTGTGGGTAGATTTGCGGGAGAATGGAGGGTGGAGGAATCTGGCCCAATGGAGAGTGAGGGCCTTCGGTCAGGTGTGGGGGCCCCATGGTGGCAGGGTGAGTGCGAGAGGGATTGAGGACATTCTAGTGGGGGCAGGGGCGGCCCATGGGGAGGTTTGGGAGGCTGTAAGGGGGGCGCTTTAGCGAGGGCAGATGCGAGTGTGACGGGAATGGAGGGAGATTACTCTAGAGAGTAATGGAAGGAGAGGATGTCCCAGTTGAGGCTGCATGTGAGAACAGGGAGTCGGAGCAGACATTAGGAAGGCTACCGGACGTGTGTGAAGGGAAAAGATGGAGGAGGGTGCCCGAGTAGGGGGAAATGTGGCAGGGTGAATGTGAAAAGGGCAGAGAGGAAAAAAGGGTATCTAGATGTCTTCCCAGTGATGTTGAGGCGAGTGGAGAGTGTTCAGACGAGCGTTATTTTGTTTCTAAGGGTGGGTCCAGAAGCTTCAAGAGACATGTGAGATGTAAGAGTGGTGGGGTTCTGTAGGGTAGACAGAAGGGAGGCAGGAAGGTGTGGAGGCTGGATAAACAGAAAGCATGTGAAGGGCTAAGGGTAGGCTTGGTGAAGCTCGGGAAGATGAGTCTGGAGAGACAGGTGATTGGGACGGGGCTGAGTTTGAGGGGCTTCAAAGAGGAACAGGGACAGAGGAGTTAGGGTGATGGAGATGTCTGGTAGGAAGTACGTGGACATTTAGTGAAAGAGAAGTGGGTGAAATGGAGGGTGTTCATGTAAGAATTGTGGGTGAAAATTGGGAGGACACTGGAGGGGAGAGGCAGAAGTCTGAAGGTGTGGAGGGGCGAGGGAAATGTTTTGGAGTGGCAGGTGAGATGTGGGGGCAGATGGAAGGAAGGAAGGGTTTCTAGAGCATGAGATGTGAAGTTGAGAAAGAGGGAGATACAGTGTGAAGAGAATAAATAGAGGGGTCTAACTGGAGATAAAGGAGCTCTGGTAAGTATAGTGGTTACACAGTTGGGCTGCTAACCTCAAGCATAGCAGTTCGAAACTACCAGCCGTTCCGTAGGTGAAAGATGAGGCTTTCTGCTTCGTAAAGATTTACAGCCTTGGAAGCCCTGTGCAGGGTCACTATGATTCAGAACTGACTCTACGGCACATTAAGTACCCTGGAGATAGGTTGGAAAGGAAGGTCTGGAGAATGAATGTAGGACAGGGAAGCACGGATTTGGGACACTAGATGTTGTGATGTAGGGAAAAGACTATATATATGAGTAGAGAATGCATAATACTCATAATGGAGAAAGGAAAGTAAAGTAGGGATGTGATGTATGTCTAACGATTTTGTTTTGAATTGGGGTAGTAGTGGAGGAAGTAGGATGTCCAGGTAAAAGGGGAGGGGAGGAAATGACTATTTAAAGGTTGTAGAGTTAGGATAATAGGTTGCTTCAGTTGGGGATGAGAAGAAAGTTTGGAAAGGTACTGGAGTATGTGGAAAGATTAAAATGGCCAAAATTTTAGGTCGCTGAAAGTATAAGAAAGGGCAAAAGAGTGCAGAAATTAGGAAAAAAACTAAAGATGGGCCGGGGAGGAGGACGAAATTCTGGACTTAAAGAAACTGAAGAGTCTGGGGGGATGTGGATCCTGGAAAGATATTACCAGAAGTTAAAGGACATTAAGCCCTGTATCATATCTGAAAGTTCATGCTCCTAGGATCATGTCGTGAAGTCTAATTTTGGATAGTTCCAGAACCCGGTAATTGGGGAATGGGTAAGAGTGAGCCAAGTATACAATCCCAAGTTTGAATATGAAATGAGCAGAGATGAAAGAAGGGTGTCTAGGTTTCTCCCTAGTGATGGTGAGAAAAATGGAGAGTGCTGAAGGAGGGGGATGGTGGGGGCATTGTCCTAGCATATTGACCAGACAAGTGGACAGATAGAAGACCTTACAGGGTCATGAGGAATACACCAAGAGTGAATAAAAATGGTATTGCCGCAGGTGCAAGGCAGATGCCTCTGTAATACTGCAAGAGCTGGGGCCTAGTGGTCAGTAATGTTCAAGGACTGTGTATAAAACGGAGGAAGAGATACCTTGGTGCAGTGTCTCATATACCCTGGTGCTTTCTGGGTAATGGGGCAGTTTTCAGGCATTGGGTGATGTAATATCTGAGTCCCATGCTGGAGGCAGACAGCTGTAGTGTAATGTATACCCAGCTCCTAAAAGTGGCAGAAGTAGAGTCCTTAAATTACTTAACTCCTGCAAGGTGTAAATAACTGATACTGATTGTTTTTATTCCCCCCCCCCCAAATAATTCAAGGGAAATTTGGGTAGAGAAAGCCCCTTTTAAAAAAAACTACTCCTAGGTACTATGTGTTTTCTTTGGTATTTTTATTTGAATTGGGAAGTGTAATGTTAATTTTGTTGAAAAAAGCTTTGTGGGGGGGATTATGCAAAAACACATTGTATAAAATAACTTTGAGGGGTTTGAGCACAGACAAATCAGTGCAGGCCTTATTCTGTGGCTTGTCTTAGATTCTTTGGGATTTGGAAGGATTAAGTAAACAGCTCTGAGACTGCCTCAATAATTAGGGTTTCCTAGAATCTTGGAAAATGACTTCCCTTTTGACAGTTGAAAATTTAGTCTTGTAAGATTTTGCTAAAATACATTATTTCATCATGTTGCAGAAATAACTTAAATAATTGCTCTGTGGATTTCATATAGTATGTAATATGGCACCTAGTATGATTTCAAGTAATAGGACGGTCCCTCTTGGTAACTTGGGAGTGTTCTGGGTTGATTAGTTTTCTGCTCTTGCCAATTTAGGAAATAACCTTAATGTAACCATAGTACCTTCAAATAATAAATTTGAGTGGAAGTGGGGAATGTTACCTACACTTAAGAAGTCTGAGCAGAACACGAAACTTTAATTAACCTAAATCTGTAAATATAAATACTTTTAAAAGCAAGCTGGAAGCTAATATTTGGAACTCAAATTTGAAGTGTATCATGCAGGCAGCAAAATAATGTTCTGAGTTACTTTATTTTTGGAGGGAAAGGTTTTGAAGATATAATATGCCTTTGATTGCAACTCTTAGTGGGATTTTGAGAATTAATAACATGTATAGAATATAGTTACAGGGAACATGTCTGACTTGGTTCCTGGGCAGGGAATTCGGGCAGTAAGGTATAAGATTAATAGAGTGACCTTTAAAAATTCATTCTGACATGTTCATTGTTTCCTTCTTGTATTTTAAAAGTCCATTGTGTTCATTTTATTGATTTGGGGCAAGCAGTACTTTCTTGCTTAGAATACTCAATTCTGACATAGTTCTGATTATATGTATTGTTCCAAGAATTTCTGTGGTTTTGGATAATTTCTGTTAATGTTGTTAATTACTGTTGAGTCAATTACAACTCCATAACCACTTTAAAATCTTAAAAAACCAAGGAAAGTATGTTATTTAGACTTGTAGGTGAAATAATTAGGTTTTGGTATTACTTTCACTGGTGACTTGCTGGACAAGATACTTAATCCCTTTGTGCTTGATTTTCCTCCAAAAACCTGACTCATTTTTTGTTTTGTTTATTTTATTTTATTTTTCAAAAACCTGACTCTTATCTACTTCTGTGAGTATTGAGGAGACCTGGTGTGGCGCTGTAAGATAGGCACTGAACCGCAAGGTCAGCAGTTCAGACCCACCAGCCACTCCTTGGAAACCCTATACAGGGTTGCTATGAGTTGGAACTGACTTGACTACACTTAACAACAGCTACAACAACATATAAAACAGGTTTACATTTTTCTGGAAGACTCAAAAACCAAGTCATCAAGTCCATTTCGACTTATCATCACCCTATAAGATCATCACCCCATAAGATCATCATCCTATAAGACAGAAAAGAACTGGCCCCATAGGGTTTCCAGTATATCTGTAATCGCTATGGAAGCAGATGATCTACATCTTTCTCCCTTACAGTCATTGGTGGGTTTGAACTGCTCTCATCTCTCAGTGGTTGAGTGCTTTAGCCATCATACCACTAGTGATCCTAACTAAAACCAGAAATTAACCCTACTGCCATTGATTCAGTTTTGACTCATAGTGACTCTGTTGGACAGAGCAGAACTGCCCCATGTTTTCCAAGAGTGAAATCTCTGTAGAAGCAGACTTTCTCATGCAGAGTGGCTTTTGGGTTAGAACCACTGACCGACCTTCATTTAACAGCTGAGCACTTAGTCACTGCACCACTAGGTTCCTGTTGTTTGATGTTAAGTGCTGTTCAGTTGGTTCCAACTCATAGAGACCCTGTATAGGGTTTCCGAGGAGTGGCTGGTGAAAAGCTGTATAAATATAGGAGAGATAATTTATTTAGTTCCTCTTTTTCCTTTATGGCTTTTATAGTGGTCAAATAATAGTGCTTCAGAATTTACCATTAGGATATTAATTTATGGTGAGAAATTTGGGTAGAGATATAGTCGGTTCCAACTCATAGCGACCGTGTGTACAGTTTCCAAGGAACAGCTGGTGGGTTTGAACTGCCGACCTTGTGATTTGCAGTTCAGTGCTGATCCTACAGCACCACACAATATACATGTCTTATATATGTGTATACATACATATGTATGTATATAATATATGTATGCAAATTGAGATTTGCTCATTCTTTGCTCTACTGTCTACTTACCTTTCTTGGCGTATTTCTGTAGCTGAGTGTTGGTGCTGACTTGAATTCTGTCTGAGTAGAAGTTTCTGAGAGACTGAATTATAGCTGTAACCTAAGATTGTTTCCAAGCATGAATTTCCATGGGATAGAGTACTTCTCTAGCTCACTGTATTCATCTCTAGCTCACTGTATTCAGTTCTTAAATCGGAATTTTTCTGTGTACTTTAAAAAAATTGGTTAATTATGAGTGACATGAAGACAAAATTAGAGCTATCCCTTCTGTTTGGATAAACTTCCCTATTTTGGCTTATTTGTATTTTATTTTTTAAGTTTACTGGAGTCCTGGTATGCCACTGTAGAATAAACACTTTGCAAGGTTGATTTGAACTGAAAGGTCGGCAGTTCAAACTCAACAGACTCTTCCTTGGAAACCCTATACAGGGTCTATGTGAGTTAAGATCGACTGGATGACACTTAACAACAACAGGCTATAAAATAATTACCCATTTATTTAACATTTCTAAGTTCATTAATATATGCCCTATTTGATGAAGGATTTTAAAACAAAATTTGTAGTGGTAAAATATATGTATGTAATAAAAATTTTGTCATTTTTAACCATTCTTAAGTGTACAATTCAGTGATATTAATTCTGCCCACCATATTGTGCAAACAATTATAAAGGGTGATTTTTAAATGCTTTTATAATGTTTTGGTTTGGATTACTAGTTGTAAAAAGCTTTTGCTAGGCATGCTTTTTTTTAAGTGCCACTGAGTTGGTTCCGACTCATAGCAACTCTGTATAGAGTTTCTAAGGAGTGACTGGTCAGTTTTGAACCAATGACCTTGCAGCTCAAACTGATCTTGCAGTCCAGTGCTTATTCTACAGCACCACACCAGAACTCCTAAGTTGCTTTGTTGTTGTTAAGTGCCATCGAGTTGGTTCCGACCCATAGCGACTATGTATAGGGTATCTGAGGAGCGACTGGTGAGCTTGAACCGCTGACCTTGCAGTTCAAATGGCTTTGCAGTCTGCTTTGGTGGTAGTTATGTGCCATGGAGTCGATTCCAACTCATAGTGACCCTGCACAGGGTTTCTGAGGCTATAAATCTTTATGGGAGCAGAAAGCCTCATCTTTCTCCCGTGGAACAGCAGGTAGTTTTGAACTGCTGACCTTGAGGTTAGCAGCCCGATTCGTAAGGACTATTTCGAAATAGTACCAGATTTCCTAAAGCAGTCTGCTTTAGTAGACATTAATTTGCCATGAGTTTGGTAATGCCTGTCTTACTGAGTAGCCTTGAAGTGCTAGCTGATCTAATCTTATCTAGTTTACTAACTTAATATGTTTGTATACCATCATCCATCTTACTGCTTTTCTGTTTTCCCTTGTTTTGCATAGATCTTTTTATTGGAAGATTGGTTGTTTTTCAAAATTTGTTGAGCTGTAGAAAAACTGTTTCTGTCAGGTAATTATGTGAGGATTCATAATCTGCTCTAATTTTAGAAACTGTTTATTGAGAGATGTAAGTTAAATTTATATGTCAATTAAAATAGAAAGTAATGAGGCCAGATTGATGATGATACTGATAATTAAGTGATTTCAGCCTGAAAGATCTGTAAATCTTTCACCTAGCTTTTAAGTTTTCCATTGAATAGTGAGGTGACCAAATGATCTGATTTGTCACTTTCAAATCTAATTTGAGTTATTTGTTTTTAAGTGAATCGCTTTTGAGAAATGTGGAGCCTACCTCACAAGACACTTGTGTGTGTGTGTGTGTGTGTGTATAGGTGAGTGAATGAAGCAATCCTAAATTTTAGTTACTTGACATTCAAATACTCTTTAACTTGTGACATAATTAATACCTTGTGTTGTTGTTGTTATTAAGTACTGTCGAGTTGGTTCTGACTCATAGTGATCCTGTATAGGGTTTCTGAGGAGCTGCTGGTGAGCTTAAACCACCGACTTAGTGGTTCAAACCAACTTTGCAGTACAGTGCATTAACCCACAGCGCCACACCAGGACTCCAAATGCCATGTAGAGCAACTGCCCGCCTCCCCCCTTTTTTTCAACTAACTTAGCATAACTCAAAAGAGTATGGTTGATTAATAAAATCACAGCCTTTTTCATTGTGTGACTTCATGGTTTATTTCCATTTGAAAAGTGAGAATTCTGCAGTAGGTTGTGTAATAAATTCTGAGGCGTTTCTGGGTCATGGATAAGATGTAGTTTCTTACTGCACCTGCAGCATTTCCTGTTCTTTGCAGTTTTCCAAGTGCCAGGGCTTTGTACAATATCCCATTGGGCAGATCAGCATTTTGTTTACTAATTTAGCCATTTTAGTGCTGTTGAACTTTAGCAAGTAGTAAACTAGTAATTGTCCTAAAAACCTCTTTGTAGATGTGGTTACGAATTGGGCTGCGAACCTCAGGGTCAGCAGTTCGAAACTACCAGCTGTTGTCGCAGGAGAAAGATGAGGCTTTCTGCTCCCATAAAGATTTACAGTCTCGGAAACCCTGTACAGGGTTGCTATGAGTCGGAACCGACGCCACGGCACATAACAACAACAACAACAACAACAACAACAACAACCTGTTTTGCTAGTTTAATTCTGCAAACATTGACTTGTTTTGTGCTCAAAGACTTGTTTTGTTCCAGACCTAAAATTTCTTGGTAAGGCTCAATAATACTGTTTTGAGTAAAAAATATGTCCTTATTTAGATCTGTTAATTGATTGACCCTTAATTTTGGAAATAGAGTCAATAATTTTAGTTCTCTGTTCAGTCAGTCTAGCTGAAAATTGGTACTTTTAAAAAATATTTTATTGTGAATTATGTGATAGTTTACATGGGAGAACATTGGTTTTACATTCATACCAAAGGGTATACACTACAAGCCTGCTCCCCAGCCATCAGCACACAGCCCCCCTCCCTCTCTGTGTCTAAAGCCCCCAACAGCTCCATCTCTCCACATCATCATCTCTGCCTCCATGTCAGGCATCACTGCTTCTTTGGGTAGGGTCCCGCTCTCCGTTCTTCTCCCTTGATGGTCTCAGGGACCTCTGCTCTTAAGCTGAAAAGTTAATCACTCCCTTCCTTGCTAAAAAATGTCTACCTTTACAATTTCAACCCTCACAAGCAGTCTAGATGACAATTATTCACTATTGTATGAGAAATCTATCCGCATTTCATTTCATAAGCCCTGCCTAGACAGATTGTATACTACTCACTGGAGATTCTACCTTCCTCCGTGCCCTATGAATCTGGCTTCCCTCTTGAAAGCTTGTAAGCCAGTTACTTCTTGCCTTTGTAGCCCCCCATTTTGGGTAGCCAGTTTCCAAGTTGCCCATCCCTGTCTACTCTTGTGTATGGAGGGGATGGGAATGATCCTTGCTGTAAGGATTTGTTCCCTCTTTTGAGCTACTGCATCTGTAGGTGTAGGTTAAGTTCATCAAATTGTATCAGATTACTCTTTTTTTTCTTCTTACTTCTTCTGGTTGAGCTCTGATCATCCAGTCATTGAAGCCAGGTCAAGTGGGTATTATCTGCAAGTGTGGGTGTTCTTATGCATTTGCCCTTTCTTCTTA
>NW_006408532.1:672643-681272 GCF_000296735.1 Chrysochloris asiatica | reverse complement strand
ACTTCACAACAACAACAATAATAGTGAATATTAAAGAAGATAACAAGGAATATTATAAGCTTTGCACACATAACATTTTTTCAGAGGAGGTGATTGAGTAGAAGTTAAGGGAAGGCTTTGTAGTGATCAGAAGGACCTGAACTTTTTATTTTGGAATTTTATACTGTACAAAAAAGAAAACAGTACCATACAGTAAATGTCTGTGTACCCATCAACTTTAGCTGTTAACAGCTTGTTTCATGTATCCCCAACTCCTGATTGCTTTTTGTTGTGTTTTTGGAGTCTTTTTTTTTTTGCCTTTTTAAAAAAGTTTTTATTGTGATTTGAGGGAAAGTTTACAGGGCAGATCATCAGTTTTACATTCAACAAATCATACACTTTGTTTCATTACAATGATTATAATCCCCTCCATATACCATCAGTTAACAGTATTTCTCTCTATTCATTTTAGCTCCATTAAAAAACAAAAAACAAAACTCAGGCATATATAATAATTTAAACCACCAAAGGACACATTCTGCAAGTCTGCGTTCTGGCTCTCAGTCCCTCTCTTTCTTTGAATCTAGAGTCCTCAGCTGGTCCCTCACTCTATGTCCCCACCTCTGCCTCCATTTCTGGTGTCGTTGCTGTTTTCTGGAGTATTTAAAGCAAATCTTAGTTACATGGTTTCATCCATACATTGTCTGAAATAGATAAAAACTTTAAAGAAAGAAAAAAAGCCATAGCCACAAAGCTATTATGCTGTTATAAGTGACATCTAGTAAGTTCCAACTTACAGTAACTCTGTATAGGGTTTCTGAGGCCAGTAAATCTTTACTGGAGCAGAAAGCCTCATCTTTTTCCCAAAGAGTGCCTGGTGGGCTTCAAGCTTGTGGTTAATAGCTCATGTTTGTCTTGCAGAACCACCACACCCTTAAAGAACTATTATGTTGTTGTGTGCCTTTGAGCTGGTTCCAACTGAAAGCAACCCTGTATAGGGTTTCTGAGAACGGCTGGCGGGTTTCATCTGCGGACTTTGTGGCTGCCAGTCCAGTGCTTATCCTACAGTGCCACATCAGGGCTCACAAAACCATTATAAGCAACAAAAATTATTTTAACAACAACAAGGAATTCTGGTGTAGTGCTGTAGGGTAAGTACTGAACTGTTAACCATAAGTTCAGTGGTTCAAACCCACTAGTTGCTCCTTGGAAACCATATACAGGGTTGCTAAGAGTCAGAAGTGACTTGGCACTTAACAGCAATAACAACAAGACTTGATGTGGTGCTGTAGGATAAGTACTAGACTGCTAACTACAAGGTTAGTGGTTCAGATCTTCCAACTCCTCCTCGGAAACCATATACAAAATCGCTATGACTTGGAACCAACTTGACAGCACTTAAAAGCAACAGTATCCTAGTGGAAAAGGAGCTCTGGTGACACAGTGGTTAAACCCTCAGCTGCTAACTGAAAGGTCAGCAGTTTGAACCCAGCAGCTACTCTGCAGGAGAAAGATAGATAATCTGCTTTCATCAAGGTTTACAACTTTGGAAACCTTGAGGGAAGTTCTGCTCTGTCTCACAGGGCCCTATGAGTGTAATTAATTTGACAGCAACCTAAGCTTTTGGCTGTTAACTACTAGGATTCTCCTCCTGTAAAGATTGTAGCATAGAAAACCATATGGGGCAGTTTGCTGTCTTATATAGAGTTCCTGTGAGTTGGAATCTATTTGATGGCATGCAACAAGTTGCCTGGGGAAATTTCTCTGTACTGGGCTATTTGACTGTACTAGTAAAAGTCTTTAGCAATTGAAATGATGCCTGTTGTCCCCTTCTCCTATAACATAATTTCCTTCCTTCTACCAGATGAGACTTTCTGCTCCGTAAAAATTTGTAACCTCAAGTAACCCTATACAGGGCCCCTGTGATTCAGAACCAGCTCACTCGAATCAGCACACACGCTGTAGATCGTCTTTCTTTGTTTTGGGAAGGCACAGCACTTTATTATTTATACAGATGAATGAAGAGCAGGAGGGTAGAGGCTGAGGTGTGGGGCAGGAAGGCGGCTGGAGCTCAGTAGGTGATGATGAGTTGTCCACGCCCCCCCAGTCCTCATAGCTCCCATCTGGTAGGTAGTCTGGCAGGTAGCAGCAAATGATGATGGGGATCTTTCCGGCCTTAAGCTCGTTCATGGCGAAGAGCAAGGGGTCCGGCTCCCCATCCATCTCCACCATCACGGGGGCACACATCGCGATCTGGAGGGCTCTGGCACCCAGCACGTGGGCTTGCTCCTACTTGGTCTTGTACGGCGTAGTGATCGGTTTCTGGTTGGCCTGCGTCGGAAGGATCTCGACGTTCTCTTGGCCTTCTTCCAGGTCATCTAGCCCTTCCTCCTCCTCCACATCTTCAAAGTCGTCACCATCAAAATTGTCTTCGTTGTCTGACATATACAGCCTGTGCGGCAGAGACGTGCTTTTACTTCCCGCAACCGCCAGGAGGCCCCGCACCCCCACCCCCACCCCTTCACAAAGAGCGCGCCTTGCCCACGCGGCGCCAAGCGGTTTTTCGTCTTTCTTAAAAAACAAAAAAAGCACCAAACTCTTCTGGCCGTATTGGCTCTTCTAGGTACTACCCATTTCTCTATTCTCTCTGTAGCAAAAAATATTGTAGTAAAAACAGTTTTTACTCCTCTTCAGTTCTTCTTTTCTCTCCTGAGCCCACTTCAATGATACTTTCAACCTCATCACTCTACTGAAATTGCTCTTGTCAGAATCACCAAGTTTCTTATCGATAGTATTTGGCACAGTGGTTTTTTTCTCCTTTAAATACTTTTCTACATTTATTTCTAGGCCACCACACCCTGTCCTACACCTCCTCAGCATCTCCTTTCAGTCTCCTTTGTTGCTTCTTCATCTTTATCCTATCTTTAATATATGTCCCATTCGATCATTGCTCTTTATTTCCCTTGGTGATCTCATCCAATCTCAGCAGCTTTAAATAACATGTATATAGGGTTGCTATGAGTCAGAATTAGTTCGGTGGCAGCGGATATGTGCTGATAACTCTCAAAGTTTTACTTCTGTCCAGGAGCTCCAGACTTGTATATCCTACTGTCTCTACTTGACATTTCCACTTAATACATTTTATTGATATCTCAAATGGAACTTGTCCCAAACCAAACTTTTGATCTTTTTCCTGTGCCTACTTCAACCTTCCCCTTATGTAGTCTTCCAAATCTCAGTAAGTAGCAATTTCATCTTTCTAGTTACACAGGCCAACACCTAGGTATCATCCTTGATACTCTCTCTCACTCCATATCTGATCAGTCAGGAAATTCTGTCACTTCTGTGTTCAGAATAATTTCAGACTGACCGCTTTTCATCACCTCCATTGGTCTAAGCTTCTATCACTTCATCTGAATTATTGGCAGTAGCCCTTGATTTGTTCTTGCCTCTTTATACCTTATTCTCTGTACAGTAGGTTGTTGTTAATAAACGCTGTCAAGTCAGTTCTGACTCATAGTGACCCTGTATAGGGTTTCGGAGAAACAGCTGGTGACTTTGAACCACCAATCTTGTTCAAACTGACCGTGTGGTCTAATGCCTATCCTACAGAACCACACCAGGACTCTAATACAGTAAGTTGTTGTGGTTAGTGCTGTCAAATCGGTTCTGATTCATAGTGACCCTATATAGGGTTTCTGAGAAGCAGCTAGTGACTTTGAACCACCAGTTTTGTTGTTCAAACTGACTGTGTAGTCTAGTGCCTATCCTCCAGCACCACACCAGGACTGCAGTACAGTAGGTTTTTTTTTGTTGTTACTGCTGTCAAGTCGGTTCAGACTCATAGCGACCTTGTGTAGGGTTTCTGAGGAGCAGCTCGTGATCTTGAACTGCTGACCTTGCAGTTCAGATTGACCTTGCAGTCCAGCACATTAAGCCACAGCGCCACACCAGGTAGGATGAACTTTATTAAAAAGTAAGGTTTGGTCCAACAAGCACCAGATGAACAAGCTGTAAAGCCCTATGACATTGATGTAGCCAAAGTCAACACCTTGATCAGGCCTGATGAAGAAAAGAAGGCATATGTTTAACTGGCTCCTTACTATGATGCTTTGGATGTTGCCAACAAAATTGGGATCATCTAAACTGAGTCTAGCTAATTCTAAACATATAAATTTTTTTCAGTATAATAAAAACAAAATATGACAATGTAAGGGGACAGCGAAACCAGATCAATGGAAACGGAACAACCAGGAGGGAAATAATAAAAATATTCATGCACTGTGAAGAATATAACTTGTGTAGAAATTCTCAAATGGGAACCTAAGCTGCATGTAAACCTTCACCAAACACATAATAAATTACTATTTTTTTAAAAAAAAAAAAGTTTTTTTCCTCACCTGTCAAATCTCTCCAAGTGATTTCTTAAACCTTGTTTAGAGTAGGTCAAAGTTCTGTCAAGACTTTATGTGATCTGATCCCTTCTCTTTTTCTCTCTGATCTCATTTCCTGCTTCTCTTCTTGTTGCTAACTTATTCAGACCACAATGGTCTTCCTGATATTCCTTGCATATGCAAGATATATTCCTGACTTAGGCCCTTTGCACTTGTTTTCTTTACCTCTTGTTGATGATATTAGATGCCATCCAGTTGGTTCCGACTCATAACAACCCTAATGAAACACTGCCTTGGTCCTGTATCATTCTCACAATTCTTGTTATGTTTTGTACATTGTTGTTGCTACTGTGTCATTCCATCTCGTTGGTGTGTGTGTGTGTGTTGTCTTCCTCTTTTTCGCTGACTCTCTTCTTTACTAAGCATGATCCCTCCTGACAACATGTTCAAAGAACGAGAGACGAAGTCTCACCACCCTCGTTTCTAAGGAGCATTTTGGTTGTACTTCTAAGACAGAGTTGTTTTGTTCTTCTGGCAGTCTGGTTTTTTTTTTTTTTTTCAATATTCTAGGCCAAAACATAATTCAAATGGATTGTTTTTCTTCTAGCTTTCTTATTTATTTTCCAAGCTTCACATGCATATGAGGCCATTGAAAATGCTACTTTTGGGTCACCTCACCTTAGTCTTCAAACTGACATCTTTGCTCTTTTATGCTGTAGAAAACCATTTTGTAGCAGGTTTACCTAGTGCAATATGTTCTTTGATTTCTTAGACTTGCTGCTTCTATGAGTGTTTATTGTAGATTCAAGCAAAATGAAGTCTGGTATTTTCTCCGTTCATTGTGATGTTATTTATTGGTTCATTTGTTAAGAGTTTTGTTTTTACATTGAGGTGCAATCTATTCTGAAGGCTACAGTCTTTGATCTTCATCAGTAAGTATTTTAAGTCCTTTTCATTTCCTGAAAGGAAGGTTATGTCATCATGATATTGTAGGTTGTTAATGAGTCTTCCACCAATGCTGATGGCCACGTTCTTCTTCATATAGTCCAGCTTTTCAGATCATTTGCTCATCACACAAATTGACTTAAGTGTGGTGAAATGATACAACGCTGGCACACACCTTACCTAATTTAAACCATTCAGTATCCCTTGTTCTAACAACTGCCTCTTAGTCTATGTAAAGGTTCTTCATAAGCACAATGAAGTGTTGTGGAATACCCATTCTTTCCAATCTTATCCATAGTTTGTCATGATCTGTACAGTTGAAAGCCTTTGCATTGTCAAAGGTAAGCAGAAGTAAACATATTTTTGGTACTCTGTACTTTTAGCCAAGACCCATCTGACGCAGCAACAGTATCCATTGTCCCATGTCCTCTTCTTAATCTGGCTTGAATTTCTGGCAGTTCCCTGTTGATGTAGTGCTACAACCATTTTGAGCTATCATAAGCAAAATTTATTTGTATGTGCTATTAATGATATTGTTTAATTCTTTCCACATTCCGTTGGGTCACCTTTCTTTGAAATGGATATAATCATGGATCTCTTCCAATCCTTTGACCAGGTTAGCTATCTTTCAGATATTTTGAAATAGATGAGTGATGCCTCCAGCACTGCCATCAGTTTATTGAAAGATTTCAATTTGTTTTCTGTTGATTCCAGTAGCCTTGTTTTTTGCCAATGCTTTCAGTGCACAGTGCATTTTGGACTTCTTCCTTCAACATTATCAGTTCTTGATCATATGCTGCCTTTTGATTATATGCTACGTCTTTAAATTGTTGAACATCAACCAGTTCTTTTTAGTACAGTGACTATTCCTTCCATGTTTTTTTAATACTTCTGTATCATTCAACATTGTACCCATAGAATCCTTCAGTATCGCACTTGAGGCTTGAGAATTTTTTCTTCAGTCTTTCAGTTGGTGAAATGCTGAGCATGTTCATCCCTTTTTGTTTTTTCTTTTAACTCCAGGTCTTCTGTATCTTTATTATACTTTATCTTCTTGAGCTAGCCTTTGAAATTTTATGTTCAGCTGTTTTACTTCCTCATGCTGTGGGTTAATGCTCTAGACTGCAAAGCAGTTTGAGCTGCAAGGTCAACGGTTCAAGCTCACCAGCTGCTCCTTGGAAACCCTATACAGGGTCGCTATGGGTTGGAACCAACTCAACAGCAACAACAACAATATGCTCAAGAGCAAGTTTCAGAGTTTCTTCTGACATGTATTTTGGTTTTTTCTTTCATTCCTGTTTTTTAAATGACTTTTTGCTTTCCTCCTGTATGATGTTCTTGATGTCATCCCACAACTCTTCTGGTTTCCCATCACTGGTGTTGAATACATCAAAAAAAAAAAAATTTTTTTTTTTAAGGTTTTTATTGTTGATTGAGTGAAAGTGTACAGGGCAGATCATCAATTTTACATTCAACAAATCATATCAAATCTGTTTTTGAGATCTCTAAATTCAGGCGGCATATACCCAAGGTAATATTTTGGCTCTCATAGATTTAATTTTCAGATTTAACTTTCTTCAGCTTCAATCTTAACTTGCATATGAGCAGTTGATGGTCTGTTCCACAGTTAGCCCCGGCCTTGTTTTGGCTGATGCTATTGAGTGTCTCCATTGTCTCTTCCCACAGATGTAGTCAATTTGATTCTTGTGACTTTTATCTGGTGAGGTCTGAAGTATGAGAGATAAATTCTTACCATCCTGACTTCTAAGGAGCATTCTGGTTGTACCTCTTTCAACACGTATTTGTTTTTCTGTATTCCATGGTACTTTTCATGTTCTTATCCAACATCATGATTCAAATGCATTAATTCTTCTACTGTTTTTCATATTCATATGAGGCTATTGAAAATACCATGGCTTAGGTCAGGTGCATCGTATTCCTCTGTAACACTTTAAAGTGGTCTTGTACATATTGCCTAATACAACATGTCCATTGATTTCTTGATGTTACTTCTATGATTTTTGATTATGGATCCAAGAAAAATGAAATATTTCATAGCTTTAATCTTTTTTCAGTTTATCATGATGTTATTGGTCCAATTGTGAGGGTTTTCATTTTTGAGGTGCAGTCCATACTGAAAGCTGTAGTCTTTGATCTTCATCAGTAAATATTTTAAGGTCTCTGTGTTTTCAGCAAGCATGTTATATCATGTGCATAGTGCAGTTATTAAATGAGTCTTCCTCCATTCCTGGTAACATGTTCTTCTTCATATAATCCAATTTTTCTGATTATTTGCTCAGCATGTTAATTGAATACATATGGTGAAAGTTTACAACTCTGGTGTAGGTGAATTTTAAACCATTCAGTATCCTCTTGTTCTCTTTGAACAATTGCCTCTTGGTTTATGTACAGGTTCCTCATGAGTACACTGAAGTGTTCTGGACTACCCATTCTTCGCAGTGATGTCGTGATCCACATAGTCTGAAGCCTTTGCATAGTCAGTAAAGCACAAGTAAACATCTTTTTTATATCCCGTGTTCTACATCCTTTTCTGAATTGCTTGAATGTCTTGCAGCTTCCTGTTGATCTAGTGCTGCAATCTTTTTGAACTATCTTCCGCAATATTTTAGTTGCATGAGATATTAATGATTTTGTTTGATGATTTCTTCATTCCTTTGGGTCACCTTTCTTTGGAATGGGCACAAATATGGATATCTTCTAATTAGTTGGCCTTATAGCTGCTTTCCAAATTTCTTGGCATAGATGAGTGAGCACCTCAAGTGCTGCATCAGTTTGTTGAATTCCATTTGTTTCCATAAATTTCTAGATTCTTATTTTTCGCCAATGCCTATGGGGCAACATGGACTTTTTCCTTTATTGTAGGTTCTTGGTCATATGTTACCTTGTGAAATGGTTGAAGATCGACCATTTATTTTTGGTACAGTGACTGTTTGTTCCTTCTATCGTCATTTGATGTTTTCTGCAGTATTTCAGTTCAAGATTTGAATTTTGCCTTCAATTTTTTAAAAAATTTTTTATTGTGAATTATTTGACAGTTTACATAGGAGAACATTAGTTTTACATTCATCCTATTGTATATCATTTCATTGCTATGGTTACAATCCTCTCTATGCATCATCAGCCAACCAAAGGGTATACACTACAAGCCTGTTCCCCGGTTGTCAGCACACAGCCTCTCTCCCTTTCTGTGTCTACAGTCCCCAACTGCTCCATCTCTCCATGTCATCATCTCTGCCTCCATCTCAGGCATCACTGCTTCTCTGGGTAGGGTCCCATTCTCCATCTCCACT
>NW_006408532.1:657331-671051 GCF_000296735.1 Chrysochloris asiatica | reverse complement strand
GGTCCTATGCAGTATTTCTCCTTTTGTGACTGACTTATTTCACTCAACATAATGCCCTCAAAGTTAAGTGGTGATTTGTAGCTTCCTTGTTATTCTTCAGTGTAGCATAATATTCCATTGTGTGTATGTACCTCAGTTTGTTTATCCGTTCTTCAGTCAATGGGCACTTTGGCTGCCTCCATCTTTTTGCTATTGTAAATAGTGCTGCTATGAACATTGGTGTGCATATATCTTCTCGCATGTGGCTCATATTTCTTGTGGGTAAGTACCAAGTAGAATTGCTGGATCATAAGGTATTTCTATTTTCAACCTTCTGAGGAAGCGCCATATTGCTTTCCAGAGAGGTTGGACCATTTTGCAGACCCACCAGCAATGCAGGAGTGTCCCCGTCTCTCCATATCCCTGCCAGCATTTATTGTCCTCTACTTTTTTGATCTTTGCTGTTATTGTTGGTGTGAGATGATATATCATTGTTGTTTTAATTTGCATCTCTATAATGGGTAGTGATCATGAACATTTCTTCATATGTTTGTTGGCTGTCTGGCTCTCTTCCTTGGTGAAGTGTTTGTCCATGCCCTGTGCCTATTTTTTAATTGGGTTATCTGTCTTTTTCTTGTAGAGGTGTTGTCTTCAATTTTTTAACTTGAGAAATGTTGAGTGTATTCTTACCTTTTGGTTTTCTAACTCCAGGTCTTTGCACCTTTCATTATAATGCTTTCCCTCCTTGAGCTGCCCTTTGAAATTTTGTGTTCAGCTCTCTGCTTCCTCGTTTTTCCATATATGAGGACTTCATGGGCAAAATATTGAACAATGCATAAAATATCAAGTGATAGAAGGAACACACAGAGTCACTGTAACAAAACATAAATGGTCGTTTTTCAACTCTGCTTTGAAGAGGAGGCTGTTCTCCATTCCTATTTTGAGTGCCTTTCAACCAGAGAGTAATTTTCTGACACTGTATCTGATGATGTTCCACTGCTATTTATAAAGTTTTCAGTGGCTAGCTATTCAGAATTAGTCCCTTTGTCTTTCCTAGTCTTAGTCTGTAAACTCGACTGAAACCTGTCCACCACGATTTACCCTACTGGTATTTAAAATTCTGGTGGCATAACTTCTAGCATCATAACAACACCTGAGCCACCATAGTGCTACAAACTGACAGGTTAGTGGTGGTATTCCCCATATTAGACCTATCTAATTGTTTGGCTGAAAAATTAAACCACTGGGATAGTTCAGTTTTAGACCTGAAGGGTATGGCTAAGGACTATAGTCGCTGGAGTTCTACCAGTCTCTATCTGAATAATAAGCCTTGCTTTCCACATTTATTTCCCACTCTATACAGGACTTTCTAATGGGATTCTCTTCAGAGCAGATGGTATTGGTGGCCAGGCACTATATAGTTCTTGTTTCTCAGGTTTTGGAGACTGATACATACATGGTCTGTTAGTCTATGGGATTTATGGTTTCCTTGTGTCTTTGATTTTCTTCACTCTACTTTCCTCTGGACAGGGAAAGACCAGAAGTTGCACCTTAGATGACCACTCATGACCCTGTAAGACCCCACTCACTACTCACCAAAGTAAGATGTAAAGCATTGTCTTTGTGGAGTATGTTATGCCCACACACCAAGGTCAATGTGTCCCCAGAGACTATGGTCTTGAGCCCTCATAACCAGTGACTTACTTAATCCATCAAGGTGTGTTAGGTTGTGTCTAAGAAGTTTTCATAACTTAGCTAGCTCCCTGTGTGCTCCATCACATACATACCATATTTTGTAGCAATGGCGTGTGATGTTTTAACTGAGCAACAGAAAACAAGATTTGATTATGAGAAATGGAAAAGAGACTTCCATATGGAGGGAATAGCATTAACAATATAGAATCCTCAAGGTTTGTGTGGGAAATAACAATTGGTTCATTTTAATTAAAGATAGAGGGAATATGAAAGGAATTGGTAGAGCAACAATCTGGAGAGGAATGTTATAGCAATCTGATAGAAGGCCTTGAACGCTAGCATAAGGGATTTGAGCTTCATCCCAGTGACGTTTTTTGAGCAAGACTCGTGGGATTACATCATAACACCCTTCATGAATTTGACTTTGTGAAAAGAGGAGTCCTCATGGTACCGTGGATTGAGTGTTGGGCTGTTAAATGGAAGGTTGATGTTGGTTTGAACTGGCCACTCCTTGAAGGGAAAATTGAGTCAGACTGCTTCTGTGACGCCTCGGAAACCTTATGGAGCCGATCTGCTCTGTTGTAAAGGGTCACCATGAGTTGGAATTGACTCAGTAGCAGTGGGTTTGTTTTGGTGGGTATGAGAAAAAAAAAAAACCCGTTGCTATCATGTTGATTGTGACTTATAGCAACCTGGTATAGGCTGTAAATATTTACAGGAGCAGTAAGTCTCATCTTTCTCCCATGGAGTGGCTGGAGGGTTTGAAATGCGGACTTTGTGATTAGCAATCCAGTGCATATCTTATAGGGTCATCAGGGCTCTTGTGTATGTGAAAAAAGACTGATAATGTATACACTGATTAAGATGCTATTGTAGTGGTTTGGGGAAAAGTGCTAAAGGTAGTGAAAGTGGGTATAAAAAAAGGATGCCTTAGAACTGATGAAACTTAGTTAGGGTATAAGAGCTGAGCAATAAGTACAACTACAAGACTGGTTGATTGGGCAAGCAGGGACACAGTGAATAGAAGTACAGAATGCAAGAGAAGTGAAATGAGGAGTTTAATTTACTTTTAGTATTGGTTTTGCCAATAAATGTGTTGGGGCATACAGATGATGATTCTTTTAATAAAATGAAAATAAGGAATGTGGATCTGTGGCTTAATTTTGGTAATAGCTAGCTGCCAGAAAGAGAATTAATGCTTAACAGGTTTTCAACTGCAAACCACAAGGTCGGTGGTTCAAACCCACCAGCTGCTCCTCGGAAACCCTGTACAGGGTTTCTCTGAGAACCAACACTTAACGACACTTAACAACAACAACAATAAAATCTTCTGATAAGGCATTTGATCTTTTTATTGGTCTGTAAATGGATCAACTTGTTTCACTGAAGTTTGCAAGATAAGTTGTTTTATTATTTAAAGCTCTTTATATGTTCTCAGTAGCTTGATACAACCAAAATGTTATTCTTTGAGTTCTCCTTTACTGCTGCTTCAATGATTATGGACATGTAAGTAGTATTTGACTTAAAACCCCTTTGAAAGCAGCAGATTAAAGTTCCCACCTAGTAACCTTGATCACTTTGTTGCGGTGAAGGCAGTGCTTAATTTGAGTTAAAAGGTTGCCATGATCATGCTGTTTTATCCCTTTAGGATATAGAAACACATTGGAGAAAGGCAAGTCTAACCTAATTACTGATAGCTAAGGTGTTAGTTGCCACAACATTTCTCTGTCAACCTATACTTAACAAAATACCAGAAGATCTCAGAATTTAGCTTCTATTCCGGGCAAATTCAAGAACAGATTTATATCCTTTTTAGAGCATTATAGCCATAGCTGTTTTTATGGACTTTAAAATAACTCTGAGGTTCTTTGCAGGAAATAAGTAATTTGCAAAGTAATGTTGATTAATGTATACAGTTTTTATTTATAGGCTGTTTAATGATGCATGATACTTAGATTTTTATGCACTTCATTGCAGTTGAATAAAAACATTGAGTTCATTAGTTAAAATACATGTAGTTCACCAGCTTGGTTTAGAAGGGTGACCTTGATCTTATCATATTAGTTATCTCTATTAAGTCTTTTGTTTTCTGCTTTGGTCATAATGTCAGTGACTATGATTTTGGCATTGTCATCATGGAGTCATTTTTGGTTTTCCAGTATATAGAAGTCAGTAGGATTTAGTTGCCCTGTTGAGTAAAGTTTATATTTTCAGTTCAGTGGCTTTCAGTTTATTAGCTACAGGATATATTACGTTTATTTTATCTAGTTAATTTTATATCACTGGTTTGGAAAAATATGAAGTATTAAAATCTTAATCTTGTAAGGAATCTTTGAGATTCTTTTATCCGTGCTTTGTTCTTTGGCAGATGCAGAGTGCAAAATATACCTGTTCTTCACTTATCAACTGTCTCGTTACTGACATTTCAAATTTATGACAATGGTATAAAATCTAATACCTATTTTGTGCATCTACTTTGTATGTCTACCAGTAATGAATGTCAGCATGTGAGATGAGAGTAATTCTGACTGTGATGGCTAAGGTTATGGATCAACATGATTGGTTCATGATTTTCAGTGGTTTGGCAATAATATAATTAGTGATGCAATTTGACAGTCATGTAATGATGTAATCATCCACTGTTTTATGATCAGATGTGGTGACTTTCCATTTTTGCATAATGCTGATTTCCAGTCTTTGAAACCTAGTCATTTCTGTAAGTGGAGTGAGTATACATTTAGAGAAGTTAAAGGATTTGTCCGAAATCACACACCTAATTTGTGGCTGAATTGGGGCTAGACTTAAGTTCCCTGACCTCCAGTCTTGGGCTCTTGCCACTACATCAGGCTACTTCTTTAGGAGAGTGGATTAAAAAGCCTCGAATAAATGTGACTTTAACTTTTATTGTTAGTACCTAATAAGGAGCCCTGGTAGTATAGTGCGTTGCATATTGGGCTACTAACTGCAAGGTCAGCAATTCCAGTCCACCAGCTGCTCAGCGGGAGAAAGATGAAGCTTTCTGTTTCTTTAAAGATTTGCAACCTTGGAAACCCTATATACAGTATCACTATCAGTTGTAACTGACTTGACGGTGTATAGCAGTGTGGACAATTAGGGTATTTTTTTCTCATTCCATCTGAAAAATTTTCAAACACTTAAAAAAAACCTTTACTATGACAAGTAAGTCAACTATGTTAGGTTTTTATTAAAGGTTTTTATTAAAGCACCCCTAAGGTTGGCCCAGGATTGGGCACTGTTTCGTTCTGCTGTACATAAGGTTGCTATGAGTTGATACTGACTCCATGGCACCTAACAATAACAACAAATGCTTGCTTATCTCTGATTTGCCATTGAGAAATAAAGAAAAATTGTCGTTATGTTATTTAGACTAGTGGATACATTACACCTACAAACAATAGCAGCATTAAAAAAGAAAGCGTTAGTCATATAATTATTAAAAGTTCTAATTAGCAGACATGCATTATATGAGGGGACTTCAAAGAATTCTGGAAAAATTTCATTGTCTTTTTTTAAAAAAACTTTTTATTGTGAATAGAGTGATGGTTTACAGAACAAATCATCATTTTTACATTCAGCAGATCATACACTTTGTTTCATTGCAGTGATTCCAATTCCCTCCATGTACCATCAATTAGTGAACTTCTGTTCACTCTAACTCAGATTTCTTTGTGTTTCCCACTGCTTTCATCTTCCCTCTGCCAACTTCTCCTTTTTTGCCTGCCCCATCACCCGTGTTAACATGTGTCTGCCCTCTTGCTTGTGTATATTTTTACCTCTCCACATCCCAGTAACCAACATAGAATGTTTCTTTTATCAAGAAAGCCATTTCTTAACTTTTTACAAGTGGTCTAATGCAATATTTGTCATTTTGTGGCTGACATTTCTCTCAGCATAATGTTCTCCAGGTTCATCCATGTTATGAAGTGTTTGCAGATTCATCACTTCAATGTTGTATAGTATATCATTGTGTATATGTACCAGAGTTTGTTTAACCATTCTTCTGTTTATGGGCATTTAGGCTGTCTCCATCTTTTTGATGTGTTCCTTGTAGACAGCACACCGAGGGATCCTGTCTTCTTATTCCATTCTACTATTCTGGATCTCCATTCACAATCCATTGTCATTTTCGGTAGACGTAACTTGATTGCTATCCTTTTGCTGTGTGTTCCTTTGTGGTGCTACTGTTTTCCTCATCTCACATAATTTTTTTCTGCACTGGGTTAATTTTGTTTGTGGATTTTTCTTATTTTAATGTCTGTTGTGTTAATGTTTACTAAATCTTCTAAATTTTCTCTTTATTTTGATGTGAAAGTGTATTAATTTTCTTTCAGGTTATCCTGTAACATATTAATTTGTACCTCATCTAAAACAGTGTCTTTTATCTTGAATCTACTTGAATTCCTCACCATTTGTAAGTTCTGTATTTGCATTATTCCTTCTTTTTGCTCTGTAGTTGATTCCATTATAAATTGATATCTCTGGTTCACAATTTTCAGTCTTGGAGGTTTGTTCCTCTTTCAGTACTTTATCTGGATTGAGTTCTGGATGGTATTGTCACATATGTTAGTCTCAGGCTGTTGTCTGCTCTTATTGGTTCTCAGTCCAAAGAACGCCCCTTAGCAATTTTTTTTTTGGTAAAATTGGTCTGATTATTACAAATTCCCTTAATTTCAGTTTATCAAGAGAATGTTCTAATATTGCTATCTCATTTGAGGGACAGTTTTGCTATGTATATGATTCTTGGCAATTTTTTTCTTTCAGTTTTGTGCATGTTATCCAAGTGCCTTCTTGCCTGCATGGTTTCTGCTGAAAAATCAGCATGGTTCTTTTGGTAACTTTTTGTTTTTCCTGAGCTGCTTTCAGGATTCTTTCCTTGTCTTTGATTTTGGAAAGTTTGATTATGATAAATCTTGGGATTCCTTTAGCTTCTTATAGCTATGTTCTTTCATGATGTTAGGGAAGTTTTCTTCCAACAACTCTTTGACAGTTTTCTTTGTGCTTTATGTTTTCCCTTCCTGTTCTGGAATTCTGATTACTTGTAAGTTACTTTTTTTCATGGTGTCCCACACAAATCTTATCTTTTCTTCAGATTTTTTTTCCATTCCTTTTTCCTGATTTTTCTCCTAGCATACTAGTATTGAGAGCTCCATCTTCAAGCTCACTAATTCCAGGTTTTATTGCTTCAAATCTACTCCGTTGGTTTTACAATGTAAGATTCTGGATTTCTAATTGCAGGATTTTTTTTTGTTTTTTTCAAATCTTGCATGTATTTTGTATGTTTGTTCTTATAGTATTTTCCTGAAATTTTCCAAAGTTTTTTTCCTATAGTCTCCTTGCTGTAATCAATCTTTTTGTCAGTCTTTTGAAGTCTCCTAAATATCATTCTTTAGAGTCCTTTTTACTTTCGTTCCATTGTCTTTTCTTCCTCAGAAACATTTTGAGCGATTCGCTGTTTTTTATTTAGTACGAGCTAACATTGTCTGTTGGTAATTACACTTTAATGTGCTTCTAGGCTCTCACCAACTGGATGGGAAAGAGGAGACTCCCCCTCCCTCCCAACACACAAAAATACAAAACAGAATAAATAAGCAACCGACAATGAAAAGAGACAATAATAAGACAAAAGAAATAAAAACAGGCAGCAACCAGAAAAAAAGCATATAATAACTAAAATGAGAAAAGAGGAACAGGAAAAAAATGTAGCTACATAAGAGAAAAATAAGAGAGCATATAAAAGGGAAAAAAAATTAAAGACTTAGAAAAGCCACAGAGAGTGAAGATGAAAAGAGAGAGAAAGAATAGTAAAGAAAGTTCAAAAAGAAAAATGAAAGAAAAGGAAGAGGAAAAATGAGAAACAAAAGGAAAGAAGGAAAACAAAAGCGGAGATTGTTGTTGTTGTTAAGTACCATGGAGTACATTCTGACTCATAGTGACCTTGCACAGGGTTTCAGAGGCTGTAAATCTTTACTGGATCAAGGGATTGGAAAGAAAAGGAGGAAGAGAAAGAATAAACAAAAAATAAACAATAAAAGAACAAAATAAACATCCCCTTCCCAAAGAAAAAACTGCAAACTCTGGGAAGCTCCTGCCAGCCAAGCAACTCACAAGATTGAGTGCAGGAGGGAGGTGACAGTAGAGTTCTTGGCCATTGATGGAGTTCCTTTCTATAGGCCTAGGTGTTATCTATGATCAGGGTACTCAATCTAGAAGTAGTTCATGGAGGCCCTTGATGGGGCTGGTTTCATTGTCTCTTAGGACATTGTCTCAGGGGACAAGGTGAGTGGCTCAATACTGATCTTTTGGCTTGGTAGGTTCTCTAGGTCTAGAGCTGAGCACGCCTGAATTCAGGCACCGAAGCAGCACAACTGGTTCCCATCTCACACTGACATGGCTCTCAACCATGCAGCTCTGAACTCCCTGAGAAAGCAGGGTCTGCACTCGGGGTGGGTGAGGATGGGAGCTGGCCACACCTATGGGGAGCATAGAGGGAAAAAAGAAGGAGTCTCACCTTTCCTGTCAGTTGTATGAATCTTCTCTGCCAGGCGACACTGTTGCCAAAGTGTCTCACAAAAATTCAACATGGTTACACCTTGTCTTGCCAGCTGTTTACCAGCCAGTCTCTCTCTCTTGCCGTCCCTGCTCAGCTTCTCATCCCAGCAAACACTCGATCCACTTCTCTAACCTCTCTTCTGGAAGTTCAGTTAGGGTTCCCGGATTTTTATCTGTGTCTGTCTGTTTTCGTTTAGTCTTTTGTATTGTATAGTATGTCTGCCTAGTCTGCTACCTTGCTGGAAGTTCTAATTATTACCTTTTCATTCTATTTTTCCACAAACTTTTTGAAGCTCCTTTGTGTGTGTGTCTCTCTCTCTGTGTGTGTGTGTGTGTGTGTGTGTGTATATATATATATATATATAGTCTCTAATTTTCACATTAGATAGAAAGGCTTGGTGCAATCTTGTTCTGAAGATAGGCCCGTGAATACCCTATGAATCACAGTGGTTCTATCCAGAAGAGATCATGAGGATGTGGTGAAAATTTTTAGTGCCTTTGTGCGTGGGCCATCATGAATGAGTCTTGGGCAGGTTCCATGGCATCTGACAACAACAATCTTCACACTAGCCTTTCAATTTGGTTATAGATGACAAAACAAAGCTTGTTCATTAAACCCAGAGTCACTTAGCTGTTAAGTGGTGGATGGAAATTGAATTCATGTCTATTTGGTCCCAGAAGTTGGGTGTCTGATCATTACATGTCGGAGTGAATAGGCAAAAAGCAACAGGTGAAAGGGGATTCTCTTGTGTGTGGGAGTCAGTACTGTTTTAACAGAAAAGGGAGTTAAAGGAAAGGTATTTGAGTGTCTTGGTCCTTTTAGTGTCTGTATTGTATATTGTTGTTAAGTGCCATTGAGTTGGTTCTGACTCATAGTCACCTGGGGTTTCCACGTAGCAGCTGGTGAGTTTGAACTGCTGACCTTGTGATTTGCAGTCCGATGCTGGTCCAGTAGTCATTTTCTCCTGACTAATTTTGGTCTGTATATAACAGGGAGAAAAACAACATGTGAAATAACCTTTAGAACTCTTTAAAGGACATTATTATTAATGATTAGGTGAAATTGGATTGTAGTTTCTGAAAATAGTTCTTAGAAATTATATTTTTCCCATCTATTTTTAGTGAATTTTTATTTGCTTTGGTTTAAAATTCATAAATTGATTTGCTTGAGTAGTTAGTGATTAATCTTAACAGTATTGGAACTTCATTGATTTCCCTATTTAAGATGCTTTTTAAAAAGTGGGGTTTAATTCAATGAAGAGTAGCTCAAATTATATGTGTTGAAGAATTTTATTATTTAACTTTGCTACTTTTTTTAAGTTTGAAAGAACTTTTGGTAGACTAATGTTTATTTATTTTTCTGAAAGTGGATAGTAAGTCTCCTCTTAAAGCTTTTTACTTCTTTCCTGTGTTTTGGCCTGAACATCATGACATCTCTTATGTTATAGGCACTCAGGTAATTTACTCCAACATGCTAGGTTTAGGGTAGAAAGGATAGTGTCATATAAAAGATAGCTTCCTGGTTATACGTTGGACAAAATAGAATTTTTTAAAGATTATGTAAGTATTATAAAAATATAAGCTATAGCATTAGCAGCCATATATAAATGTCCTGAGTATTAGTAGTTTTCCAAACAATTACAGGTTTTTGACTGTGATATCTGACCTTTGTTGTTTTTAGGTGCTGTTTTGTTGTTGTTGTTATGTGCCATTGAGTCGGTACCAACTCATAGTGATCCTGTGTACAACAGAATGAAACACTGCCTGGTCCTGGACCAACCTCACTACTGTTGCCATGCTTGAGCCCATTGATGCTGCCACTTTGCCAATCCATCTCGCTGGGGGTCTTCCTCTTTTTCTCTGACCCTCCACCTTACCAAACATGATATCCTTCTCCAGTGACTGGTGTTTTCTGACAATATGTCCGAAGTATGAGAGATGAAGTTTGGCCATCTTGGCCTCCAAGGAGCACTGTGGCTGCGCTTCTTCCAACACAGATCTGTTGGTTCTTTTGGCAGCCCATGGCACTTGCAATATTCTCCTCCAACACCATCAATTCTTCTATGGTCTTCCTTATTCACTGTCTAGTCCATTCTAATTAATGGCTACCTTATGCCAACAGAATGAAACAGTCCTGTGTCATCCTCATAATTGTTTTATGTTTGAGCCCATTGTTTTGGCCACTGTGTCAATTCATCTAATTGAGAGTCTTTCTCTTTTTTGCTAACCCTCTACTTTCCAAGCCCTTCTTCAGGTATTAGTCTGTCTTGACAATGCAAAAGTACTCCATGCTTTCTTTTAAGAAGCATTCTGGTTGTATTTCTTCCAACACAGATTTGCTTGTCCTTCTGGCAGTCCATGGTACTTTCAGTATTCTTTGCCAACACCTTAATTAATTAATTAATTAATTAATTAAATTGATTCTTCTCCAGTGTTCCTTATTCATTGTCCAACTTTTACAGGCATGTGAGGCAATTGAAAATACCATGGCTTGAGTCAGGAGCACTTTAATCTTTAAAATGAACTTTGCTAATATATAAATAGAAGGAGCTCTGGTAGCGTAGTGGTTATGAATCGGGCTGCGAACCGGAAGGTCAGCAGTTCGAAACTACCAGCTGCTCCGCGGGAGAAAGATGAGGCGATCTGCTCCCGTAAAGATTTACAGCCTCGGAAACCCTATTCAGGGTCGCTGTGGGTCGAAACCGACTCGACGGCACTTAACAACAACAACAATATATAAATAGAAGTCTTTTCATAAATGGATATAAAACTTTATTTGAAAGGAGCCTTTTATTTGGAAGTTTGTAAATGCTCTTTCAAGGCATATTAAGGCTTAGATATTATATATCATGTCTTTTTTATTGAACCAAGAGATGAGGCTTTAATCTTTCTTGAACTATCAAAAAAAAAAAAATATATATATATTGAAAGGAGTACAGGCTTTAGATATGGTCTTGATTTTTTAAAGTCCTTTTTGCTGCTACTTACTAAAACTGTACGAGCTTGGACAGTATTACGTAATTCCCGTTTACCTTTTTAAGTATACAATACTGCAGAGTCCTGGTGTGGTGCTGTAGGATAAGTACTGGACTGCTAACCGCAAGGTCAATGGTTCATACCCACCAGCTGCTGCTCGGAAGCCCTCTACAGGGTTGCTATGAGTCTGAACTGACTCATTTAACAACAACTGCTGGGTAGAATTAACAAGTGTCTGGCACTGGGTGGACATTCAAATTGTAGTTATTAAAGGAAAAATGGAGTCCTGGTGTGGTTCTCTTGGGTAAACATTGGACTGCCTACTGCAAGGTTGACGGTTCCAACCCATCAGCTGCTCCTTGGAGACCATATACAGGGCCACTATGAGTCAGAACTGACTCAATGACACTTAACAATAGGAAAAAGTCTAAAAAATCTAAGAATAGTATAGGACAGTTCGCAACATGCTGCAGATTTGCAGAACCTCAGAATAAATACTGCATAGCAATCAGATTTTGTGTGTGTGTGTGTTTAATTGCCATGTGTTGTAGTTTCCACTGTTTCCTGCAGCTTGCCATCCATTTTTCATAAATGTTTGACAAATATCTTCACTGATTATTGTGTAATTTACCTTAAAGAATAGGTGCCTCCTTATAGCTAATAAAGAGGCATTTGCTACTTAAAGCAACCCTTCTGTTAGTGTTCCTGTATAGCATGTTAACAAGTGCTTACCACCTTTTGGTTGTCTACTGGTTGAGTCTTCAAGCTTATTAATGTATGTCAAAGAAGGAAGGTTTGGTTTTCTGGTATGAAAAAAATATACAGTGCCTGCTCAATGCTTATTGTATATTTTCCGATAATATTAAAGCATGAAAAGCTATGTCCTAGTCTGTTGATTTTACTCATTTTCCCATTATTTGCATCTTGTTCTGTTCAGAAAAACATATAAAAGGATTTTACTATATAACTATAGGGTCCAGGTTATGGTGACTCATAATCCAAGAATATTAACTATGGAGAGAACTTTGAAGATCAGCTACACTAACCTCTTTAGATGAGAAAACTGACTAAAGAGGTTGTGACTTGCTTAAGGACGTGAGAGGCTAAGAGACCTGTTTGATTTCTAATCCAGTGTTATGAAACAGAGCGCTGGACTTTGGAGTCACACAGGCTTGATTTTGAGTCTTGATTCCACTATTTATTAACTGTGTGACCTTTGGCAAGTAAATTTGAGTAGGCTTCCTGATCTGTGATACTTGTTTGCAGGGTCGTGTGATTATGAGATAATGTAAGTAAAAGCATAGTGACTGGCATATGCTGTGAGCTCTATAAGTGCTGTCTGTTTGTTACATTGTACTGTTTCTTTTGATTACTTAGAATAGGTCATATGGTTAAGTGATTATTCTTTATGAAATGGTAGTCAATGAGAATGATGTTTTTGCCAAAGTCTTTCACTGAAAATATACGTTTTGGTTTGTTGGAGGAATGATCTTTGCAAAATGAATACAAACATTCATTAAACACTTAGTGAATACTGCTCCAAGTTGTTCAGTGTTGACAAGGTTTCTGATGAGAAATGTCTGCACTTTCCCAAGTGAAACAGAGAACTCTAATATGGAAACACCAAAGTCAGTTTACATTTAGGTAGGCCAGCAATGCTTGAAACTTCAATCTTAGAATTCCTTTACACTCATTTAATTAATTGATTAATTTTTTACACTCATTTAATTTTGAGGACTCCAGAGATTTTTTTTTTATTTGAGTTATATCTGCTGATATTTATAAATTATACCTGAGGATATTCATTTATTTAAAAGAGAACATAGTAACCTACTTTGTTTGGTTCACGTAAAAAAAATATTTTTAATGAAAAATAACTGTTTTTCTTAAACAGAAAATTAGTGAGGTGAATATCACTGCTTTACAATTTTGTAAATCACATTAGCAGTATAATGGACAGCTGGATTCTAATAACTGCTTTGACACTCAGTCTATTGTGGTTCATTCTTCTGTTCTGGTTTAAGAATGAGGAACAGAAAATTTGGCTTCACACAGATACGTAGTGTAAAAGGAAGGAGTGTAGTATTTTAATAGCCTTTTCTTGTAATTATAGATGTTCTTCTTTGATGCTACACCAAAACTTAATAAATTTCTTAATGAAATCTGAAACCATATCAGTGAATGATTATTTTGTGACACTGATACCCATTGATCTGTATTGCATTTAAAAAAAATTTATTGTGAATTATGTGATAGTTTACATGAGAGAGCATTAGTTTTACATTTATTCTATCGTATATTGTTTCATTGTCATGGTTATAATCCCCTCCATGCATCATCAGCCAACCATAGGGTATACCCTGCATGCCTGTCCCCCGGTCGTCAGCACACAGCACCCCTCCCTCTTTGGGTCTAAAGATCCCAGCCGCTCCATCTCTCCATGTCATCGTCTCTGCCTCCATCCCTGGCATCACTGCTTCTCTGGGTAGGGTCCTGCTCT
>NW_006408532.1:642994-655946 GCF_000296735.1 Chrysochloris asiatica | reverse complement strand
CCCCACCCCCGTTTTCGGCCCACAGTCCCTTTTCCTCTCTGGGTCCAAAGTCCCCAGCAGCTTCATCACTCCACATCGTCGTCTCTATCTCAGGCATCTCTGTTTCTCTGGGTAGGGTCCCGCTCTTGGCTCTTCTCCGTTGATGGTCCCAGAGACCTCCGCTTCCAGCCTGAAGAATCAATCATTCCCTTCCTTGTTACAAAACGTCTACCTTTGCATTTCCAACCCTCACAATCCATCCTGATAAGCATTATTCACTACAGTATCATGAGTAACCCGGCTGTATTTCCTTTCATCAGCTCCGCCCAGACAGATTGAGTAGTACCTACTGGAGATTCTGCCTTCCTCCATGCTCCCTGGCATTAAGTTACCTCTTGAAAGCTTATAAGCCAGTCACTTCTTGCCTTTGTAGCCCCCCCACCCCCACCCCACTTTGGGTAGCCAGTGTCCAAGTTGCCCATCCCTGTCTACTCTGTGTACAGACTGGGTGGGAATTATCTTCGCTGTAAAGATTTGTTCCTTCTTTTGAGCTACTGCATTCATAGGTGTAGGTCAAATTCATTAAGTTGCATCGGATTACTCTTTTTTTCCTCTTCTTTCTTCTTCTAGTTGAGCTTTGATCATCCATTCATTGAAGCCAGGTCAAGTGGGTACCATCTGCAAGTGTGGGTGTTCATGTGCATTTCCCCTCTCTTCTTATCAGCTGGATGCTTCACTTTCCATTGTAGTCCTCTGTGGCTATGTCACTGACTCTGGACCCAAGAGTACCCAGGTCTTGCCACATTGCTGGCCAACCAGGTCTCCACCATGGTTCACAGGAGTCTATTGAACGTTGTAGGTCTTAGCTTGCAGCTTCATTGCTGTTTTTCTCTCACTTCCCCTTATCGGTGATGAATGTGGTCACCAATCAGAGCAGGTATTCCCATTGAGTCTTGGTCTTGGAATGGGGTTTGCTCTGAAGGGGACCCGACCACTTGTCTTGATGTCTCCTGGGCAAGCAACTTGCTTGTTCTTGTAGTAATCAGTCAGTCTGCTTCTATTGTTTTGTATTTTTCCTGTAGGTCTTTCTTTCAAGAAGTATCTTCTGTTCTTGTAGCTGCTCCAGGCTGGTCTGCCTGTCCTTTCAAGTGGAAATTTCCCGCCTCTGAAGATTCTGGATGCTGTTCAGGATTCCACCTATAGTCTTATGTAATGCAGAGGCTCCGCAGGAAGCCTCCTTCACTGGGCCCCATTTTAGGTATTCCAATCTGTATTGCATTTTTAATGAATCTTTGATTAATACTTTGCCTTATAACAAATTCATTGGTCTTTTGGAAAATAGTTACTCACTGAATTATATTGATATTCCAAATGTGACACATTTCATTATGTAATAATAATCACATGTTATGTAGATTTGCACTGTGGGTTAATGAACTGAACTGCAGGGTTGGTTTGAACCTCAAGGTTGGCAGTTCAAGCTTACCTGTTGCTCCTTGGAGACCCTATACAGGGTCACTATGAGTTGAAACTGACTTGATGACACTTAGCAACAACAATGTAGACTCCAATGAGAGTTTCTCATAAGAAAAAGCATACTGTGCCTTAGTTGTTGTTAAGTGCCATCAAGTTGGTTTGAACTCATAGCAACCTGATATAAATAGGCTCTATAGGACCTGTATCGTAGTGGTTACGAATTGGGTTGCAAACCTTAAGGTCAGTGGTTCGAAACTACCAGCCGCTCCGCGGGAGAAAGATGAGGCTTTCTACTCCTGTAAAGATTTACACCTTCGGAAACCCTGTACAGGGTCGCTATGGGTCGGACCTGACTCGATGGCACTTAACAACAACAACAACAATAGGACCTGTATAGGAGCAACTGGTGGATTTGAACTGCTGACCTTGAGGTTATCAGTCTAGTGCTTTTCCTACAGGGACACACCAGGACTTAGTATGAAATTAGTTTTGACCTTGAAGACCCCTGAAAGTGTCTTTAGGCGGTCTCTGGACCACACTTGGAGAACTGAAGAGTTAAACAAATTGGTAAACGAAAGGGATTTAGCCCTATGTTTCATTCTAATAGTTTTATGGTTCTGCTTGCATTAGCTAGTTTCAGAGCCTTTTCTGATATCCATTTTGGTCTTTTCCTTCTTTCTTATCTTAATGACCTTTCACTTTCTTCCTATGTGATGTTCTTCATTTCATCCCACAACTCCTCCGGTCTTTGGTCTTTAGTGTCTAATGCATCAAAGCTATTCAGTAGATGAATCTCAGTTCAAGTGGGATATGCTTAAGGTCCTATGTTGGTTCTGTGGACTTGTTTAATTTACTCCAGCTTCACTGTGAATTTGCACACGAGCAACTGATGGTCTGTTCCACAGTCTGCCCCTGACCTTGTTTTGGCTAATACTGTGGCATAGCTTCCAGAATCACAGGAACATGCAAGCCACTATAGTACAACAAACGTGATTCAGACATCACAGTACAACAAAGTGGATGTCAGAAGAGACTCTGAAATTTGCTCTCCAGTGTAGAGACACTAAAGCAAATGGAAGAAATGAGGAGGTAAAAGAGCTGAATAGAAAATTTTAACAAAATGTGCAAAGACCTGGCATTAGAAAACCAAAAGGGAAGAACATGCTCAGCATTTCACAAGCTGAGGGAATGCAAGAAAAATTTAACCCACAACTTGCAATATTGAAGGATCCTATGGGCAAAATGGAGTTCTGGTGTGGCACTGTGGTTTAATGTGCCAGACTGCAAAGCCGTTTGAACTGTAAGGTCATTGGTTCAAGCTCACCAGCTGCGCCTTGGAAACCCTATACAGGGTCGCTATGGGTCGGAATTGACTCGACGGCACTTAACAACAACAACATGGGCAAAATATTGAATGACGCAGAAAACATCAAAAGAAGGTGGAAGGCTACAAAGGCAAGAAGTGACTGGCTTACAAGCTTTCAATAGGGAACCTAGATCCAGAGGGCCTGGAAGAAGGTAGAATCTCGTGAGTAGTACTCAGTCTCACTAGGCGGGGCTGATGCAATGAAATGCAGACGGGTCTCTTGTGATACAATAGTGAATAATTGTTATCAGGATTGATTGTGAGGGTCGGAAATGTAAAGGTAGACGTTTTATAGCAAGGAGGGGAGTGATTAACTTTTCAGTCTAGGAGCGGAGGTCCCTAGGACCATCAAGGGAGAAGAGCAGAGAGCGGGACCCTACCCAGAGAAGAAGTGATGATGCCTGAAATGGAGCCAGAGATGATGACTTGGAGTGATGTAGCAGCTGGAGACTTTAGATCCAGAGAGGGAGAGCGACTGTGTGCTGAAGACCTGGGGGGTACAGGGGAAGGACTGCATGGAGGAGATTGTAACCATGGCAATGAGACGATATATACGATAGAATGAATGTAAAACTAATGTTCTCTCATGTAAACTATCACATAATTCACAATAAAACATTTAAGAAAAAAAAAAAAAGAAGAAGATGGAAGGAAGACCCAGACTTGCAGATAGTACCCGTTTGACCTAGCCTCGGTGGCTTGATAATCAGAAGACTAGAGGAAGATAAAAAAGAAAACAATTTTTGATAAAGGAAACAAGGGTAAATTGCTACAATTTGATGAACTTGACCTATGTTCATGGAGGTATTGACTCAAAATACCAACAGATAGGGAAGGAATCTTCACATCAAGTATCAATGCTATCCCCTCTGTATACAGGGTAGATAGGGATGAGCAACCTAGACATTGGCTACCTAAAATGCTGGTGCTGCTGTGTGCCGTGGAGTTGGCTCTGACTTACAGCCACTCTGTAAGGGTTTCCGAGGCTATAAATCTTTACAGGAGCAGAACGCCTCATCTTTCTCCCGTGGAACAGCTGATAGTTTCGAACTGCTGACCTTGCGGTTCGCAGCCCGATTTATAACCACTACGCTACCATAGCTCCTTGAAGGGGCAATAAATAAATAAAATAAAAAGGCACAAAGTGACTGGCTTACAAGGTTTCAAGAGGGAGTTTAGATTGAGTGTGTGGGGAAGGTAGAGTCTCCACTGAATAGTTTTCATCATGTCTAGATGAGTCTGGTAAAAAGAGATGGGAATAAGATTCTTAATAATTCAGTAGTGAGTAATTGTTACCATGACTAATTGCGACTGTCACAATTGTAAAGGTAGAAGTTTTGTAATAAAAACAAGGGAGTAGTTAATCTTACAGTCCAGAAACAGAGTTTTGTAGGACCATTAAGGAAGAAGAGCACTAATGGAATGTGAGACATTATCCATAGAAGCAGCGACACCAGAGATGGAGGCAGAGATGGGGACATGGAGAGAGGGAGCAGCTGAGGACTCTAGGTTCATGGGAAGAGAGGGACTGAGGGACTAATAGCTGGTGGCCAGGAGGCACACTTGCAGAATGTGCCCTTTGGTGGTGTAAATTATGATATATGTCTGTTTTAAAAAAGAAGCTAAAATGAATAGAGAGAAATACTGTTAACTGATGGCATATGGAGGGGATTATAAATCATTGTAAGGAAACAAAGTATATGATTTGTTGAATGTAAAACTGATGATCTGCCTTGTAAACTTTCACTCAGTTCACAATAAAAGCTTAAAAAATGATGATGATGGAAGGAATACACAGAGTCATTGTGCCAACACTGGCCGGTGTTCAACCATTTGAAAAGGTAGCATATAATCAAGAGCAATGATCCTGAAGGAAGAAATGCTAGGTGCATTGAAGGCATTGACAAAGAACAAGGCACAGGAATAGATGGAATACAAACTGATGTGGCATCTATGCCAGGAAATTTAGAAGACAACTAACTACCTGACCAGCTGACTGGAAGAGGTGCTTATTCATGCCCATTCCAAAGTGAGCTGACCCAGCCAAATGTGGAAATCATCGGACAGTATCATTAATATCTCGTCCAAGCAAAATTTTACTAAAGATAATTAAAAAACAGCTTCCACCATACAATGACATAGAAATTTAAGAGATTCAAGCTGCATTCAGATGGATCTCGGCTGATAGCAGTTAATATCAGAATGTTGACCTGTGCTTTATTGACTGTGCAAATATTAAGTTGTGTGGTGTATGACAAGCTATGGATAACATCGTGGAGAATGTGTGAGTATTCTGGAACACTTAGTTGTCATGAGGAACCTGTATATAGACCAAGAGACAGTTGATCAGACAGAATAAGGAAACATTCAGTGGTTTAAAATTAGGAAAAGTGTGCAAGGATTGTATTCTTTCACTATACTTATTCAGTTTGTATGCTGAGTAGATAATCCAAGAAATATGGCATCAGGATTGGAGGAAAACTCATTAGCAACCAGGAATATGCAGATGGTACAACCCTTCTGGCTGTGAAAGCAAAGAGTAATTAAAATACTTACTGGTGAAGATGAAAGACCACAACCTTTGGTATGGGTTGCACCTCATTATAAAGAAACAGAAATCCTCAAACTGGACCAATAAATAACACCCATATAAAGGAAAGAAGATCGAAGGTTGTCAGAGACTTCATTTTGCTAGGATCAACCATCAACACTCATGGAAGCAGCAGTCAAGAAATCAAATGACGCATTAGGAAATCCTGCTGGACAAGATTTCTTTAAAGTGTTGAAAAGCAAAGATGTCAGTTTGAGGACTAAGGTGTGCCTGACCCAAGCCACGATATTTTCAATAACCTCATATGTATGCAAAAGTTGGACAGTGAATAAGGAAGACCAGAGAAGAATTGATGCATTTGAGGTATGATGTTGGAGGAGAACATTAAAAGTACCAAAAGCACAGACCATTCTTTGTTGGAAGAAGTACATCTAGAATGCTCCCTGGAAACCAGGATAGCCAGACTTTGTCTCTCATACTTCCCACATATTGTCAGGATCGACCAGTCCCTGGGGAAGGATAGCATATTTGATAAATTGGAGGGTCGGAGAAAAAGAGGAAGTTCCTCAACTTGATGGATTGGCAGAGTAGTTAGTAGCACCAATGGACTCGATTATGAGGTTGTTACATGACAGGGCTGTGTTTTGTTCTGTTGTGCATAGGTTCACTCTGAGTTGTTACCAACTCGATGGCACCTAACAACAAGTTCCATTAGAGATGAAGTTGGAAGTCAGTTTCTGTAAAGATTTACAGCCTTGGAAGCCTCATGGGAGTCTACAGTCCTATAGTATCGCTATGAGTCAAAATCACCATTGTGGCACCTTTTTTTTTTTTTAACTGTCTTTGTGGAACTATGCTAAGTACTTTACATGCATTACCTCTTTAGATCCTTTCTTAGTTATTTAGTGCTGCTATAGCATTAATACCAGTATGTTGTTGTTAAGCATTTTTGAGCCTGTTCTGACTCATAGCCACTCTGTTCTGCCTGGTGCCATCCTCATAGTTGTTGTTTGAACCCATTGTTGTAGCCACTGTTTCAGTCATGTCATAGAGGATCTTCCTTTTCTTCAGATGGCCCTCTACTTTCATTAAGGTCATCTCTACTTTTAGGAGGCACCTCACCCCTTGTCATATTTTGAGTGCCTTCTAATCTGAAGGACTCATAGTCTGGCACTGTATTAGACAATATTTTGCTGGTATTCATAAGGTATTTACTGACTAATTTTTCAGAAGTATATGGCTTCCTTCTTCTTCTTGGTCTGTTTTAAGTCTGGAAGTTCAACTGAAATCTCTGTACCATGGGTGACCCTGCTGGTATTTGGAATACTGTTGGCATAGCTTCCAGCATCACAGCACAGTACAAGCCACCACAGTATGACAGACTGACAGTTGAGTGGCGGATCCACAAGTATTGGGGTTGGCATCTACAATGTATATATTTTGTGGACAACAATTCAAATTATAACAGATCCTTATAACAGTTTCATTGTAAAGTAAATGATGGTCAATGTAAATGATGGTGTGTCCATTTGGTAAATGAGGAAAATGAAGCTGGGAATGATTAGTTACTCAAGGTACTTACTAGCTAAGAATTTGTAGAAGTGAGATTTGAACTCATGTCTTCCCCAAAGTGTCTTTTATCTTTCCATTTGGGTAGTAAATTGAAGGAAGTAATTTTAGATTGTAGTGAACTTTTTGCTGTTTTTGAATGACATTAATTTTGAAGAGAGGGCTGAGTTATTCTCCCCTTTAAAATGTATTGATTGGTATTTGGAATCCAAAGTTTATTTTTTTAATTATTGAGGCATTTAATTGCTGCATGATTTTATAGTATAATAGTGATGAATTGGACTCCTGGTATGATGCGGTTGGATCAGCACTGGACTAAGAACTACAAGGTCAGCAGTTCAAACCTACCAGTTGCTTCTTGGAAACCCTATACAGGGTTGCTGTGAGTCGGAACTGACTTGATGGCACTTGACAACAGTAATGAATTAACATTTTTTTCAGATCTCTTTGCATGGTGGCAGTTTGGTTTGGGTTTGCTGTATTGCTGAGGAATAGTTTGTTTGTGGGCTTTTATAGGTTGCTTTAGGCCAAGAATTGACTTACCATTACTGTTTAATAACATTACTCCTTGATTGAATAATACAGTCACTTTTGAAAGAGTATTGTGGCTTACAAAGGGTGCTTGAGGGGGAAAAAAAATCATTTGTACTGGCAGTCAGCCAAAATTTTATAAGCTACAATTTTCCTTTGAATAGCTGGTGGTTTGTAGCTCCATAATTTGTGGTTCTTCTGAACTTGTAAGAAGATTACACATACTTAAAAATGACCTTATCACTTTAATGTTCTAAGTAAGCAACAGACAACTGTCAAATGCTGTTATTTTACAGTGTTATTGTTAGTTTATCTAATTTTCCTAGGCTAAGAATCTGTTTCCTAGGCTAATAATCTATAGTGTAATTGGAATTCTTCTCCCTGTCAAACAAAAACAAAACTGCAAACAAACCACAAAACCAGGAGCAACTTTGGTAATATAACACACACAAGAAATTTTAAAGCCAAGGAAATTTTACTCTCGATCTTCCAGAATCCATAGAGCATCCATGCTATTCCATTTTTCAGCCACTGCTGCCTGGAAGTGTTGAATTATGTGATGTGTGGGTTTGTTTGGATGTATTTAGTGTTACTGTACTTGAAGTACAATGCTGCCTGTGATAGGATAATATCCATATGCCTACAAGGAAGAGCAGTTAATACCACTATTACTCAAATGTACCCACCAAACCCTAAAGTCAGTGATGATGAAAATTGAAGACTTGTACCAACTCCTTCATTGAGTCATTGAGAAGACAATAAAGAAGGAAAAGGTCAAAATGGATGTCAGACTCTGAAACTTGTTCTCCAGCGTAGAGATGCTAAAGGAAATGGAAGAAATGAGGAGAGGTCCAAGAGCTGAACAGAAACTTTCAAAGATCAGCTCGAGAAGATAAAGCTAAATATTACAATAAAATGTGCAAAGATCTGGAATCAGAATACCAAAAAGGAAGAACACGCTCAGCATTTCTCAAGCTGGGGGAACTGAAGAAAAAATTCAAACCTCGACTTTCATTGTTGAAAGATTCTCTGGGCAAATTATTGAATGATGCAGAAAGCATCAAGAGAAGATTCAAGGAGGGATACACAGTCACTGTACCAAAAGGAAATAGTAAATATTCAACAGTTTCAAGAGGTAGCATATGATCAACAGCCAGTGATACTTTGGGGTGAAGTCCAAGGTGCACTGAAGGAATTGGCAAAGAACAAGGCACCAGGAATTGGTGGAATAAAAATTGAAATCTTTCAAGAAAATGAGGCAGCACAGGAGGCACTCACTGATCTCTGCCAAGAAATTTGGAAGACAACTATCTGGCCGACTGATTGGAAGAGATCCATATTTGTGCCCATTCCAAAGAGAGGTGACCCAACGGAATGCGGAAATCATCGGACAATCTCTTTGATATCTCATGCGAGTAAAGTTTTGCCTAAAGGTAATACAGAAACGGCTACAATCATACGGTGACAGAACTTTCAGAGGTTCAGACTGGATTCAGAAGAGGCTGTGGAATGAGAGATATCATTGCAGATGTTCGATGGATCTTGGCTGAAAGCAGAGAATATCAGAGAGATGTTTCTGTGCTTTCTTGACTATGCAAAGGCTTTCGATTGTGTGGATCATGACAAGCTATGGACAACATTGTAAAGTATGAGTATTCCAGAACATTTAATTGTGTTCATGAGGAATCTGTACATAGACCAAGAAGCAATTGATCGAACAGAACAAGGAAACCGTGAATGGTTTAAAATTAAAATTTCTATTATTTAGAAAAAAATACCAGGGTGGCATTCTTTTCACCATACTTATTCAGTCTGTATGCTGAGCAGATGATTCGAGAAGCTGGATTACATGAAGGAAAAACGTGCATCAGGACTGGAGGACAGCTCATTAACAACCTGTGATATGCAGATGATACATCCTTTCTTGTGAAAGCATAGAATAATTAAAATACTTTCTGATGGAGATCAATGACTGTAGCCTTCAGTATGGGTTGCACCTCATTGTGAAGAGGACAAAAATCCTTACCATTGGCCCAATAAACAACATCCATATAAGTGGACGAAAGTTGTCAACAATCAACACTCAAGTAAGTAGCAGTCAGGAAATCAAATGACATATTGCATTAGGCAAATCTGCTGCACAAGACCTCCTTAAAGTATTGAAGAACAAAGATACCAGTTTGAGGACTAAGGTGTTCCTTATCCAAGCCATGGTATTTTCAATAACCTTATATGCGTGCAAAAGTTGCACAGTGAATAAGGAAGACCATAGAAGAATTGATGCATTTGAGATATAGTATTGGAGGAGAATATTGAACAAACAGATGTGTGTTGGAAGAGCATACAGGTTTCTGTTGGAAGAAGTGCAGCTAGAGTGTTCCTTGGTAGCCAGGATGGCCAGGCTTTCTCATTCTTTGGAAATATTACCAGGAGGGACCAGTCACTGGAGAAGGATATCATGTTTGATAAAGTGGAGGGTCTGAGAAGAAAAGGAAAACCCCTGGCAAAGATGGATTGGCACAGTGGTAGCAGCAGTGAGCTCGTGTGTAGCAACGATTGTAAGGTTGACCCAAGACCAGGCTGTATTTCATTCTGTTGTGCGTAGGGTCGCTATGAGTCAGGCAGGACTGACCCGATGACACCTAACTACAAGTGTTTCTATATGACATTTACTTTTTTGTTGTTGTTGTTTTTATTGTGAATTGAGTGATAGTTTACATAGTAGAACTTTGGTTTTACACTCATCATTTCATTGCAATTATTACAATCTCCTGTGTGCACTATCTTTCAGCAATCTTTGCCTCTATTCCCCCTTTCCCTCTGTGTCTACACAAAAACACTCAGGAATATATAATCCTTTAAACAACCAAAGGGCACATTCTGCAAGCTTGCCTCCTGATTGCAAGCACATAGCTGTTCTCTTTCCATGAGCCTAGATTCCTCAACTCCTCTATTTCTCCATGTTCTCTTCTCTGTCTCCATCTCTGGTGTCGCTGCTTCTCTAAATAGGGTTACACATTCAGCTCGTGCTCTTCTCCCTTGATGGTCCTAGGGCCCATTGTTCCTGGAGTGTAAGATTAACTACTTCCCCCTTTTTGTTACAGAACTTCTACTTATACTGTTGTGACAGTCACAATTTGTATGGCATTTACTTTTAAATCTATTTTTGTGATGAGGTCACTGTTGCTTTTTCACATGTTGGTGGAAAAGAGCACTTCATTTGAAATGCTTAAGTATTTTGCTTTGTCCTCATGATGTTGTATGTAAGTAGTTAAATTTGAGTAAGTCATAAGATGATTTTTAAATCCTTGACTTTATTTTAGATTAAATCCTAAATGGTAACCATTTTGCTTGTGATGGAAAACCAGATTCATAGATTTATGGGCCCTTTCTTAGAGAAAAATAAACTTATCATTCAGCTTCTGAGTTAAACAGCTTTGCCAAGTAAGGATATTTAAAAATATATCATAATGAGCTATTGTCTTTTTTGGCCGATTCTTTGAATGTCTTTTGTTTTGGGAAAGTGGTGAGGTGTGGGTTAAGGTTCCCCTTTATGGATGGAATGATTTTTATGGTTAAAATTTTAGCAGATTGTTAATGGCCAGATCTCTAACACTTTTTAGTTATCTTGGTATGCTAATAAATGTTGCTTTTGAAAATTCTGACTCTTTTGCTTTGAAGGATATCAAATCTTGGGTTGCACATTACTAGAGTTACCTGGGAACCTAAGGAAAGTACAGATGCCTGGGTTTCTTCTTAAGAGATTCCAATTTAATTGGTCCTGGATGCTGCCTGAACATCAAGATTTTTATAGGTGATTCAAATGTGCATCTGAGATTGATAACTTTTTCTTTGGGAAATTTATCGGTCCATCTGGAAATACTTGATCTTAGAGAGTTTTGGACTTTTAAGAAACTTTAGATAATCGTAGATATAAATGTAGTTTTAAGAAGTAAAAGGTCGAGTAAAAATTTTATTTAAAAAATGTTGAATCATAGAATATGTACACTTCTGAAATTGGTATTTTTCATTCAGCAAAATTCTCTGAGATCCATCCAAATTGTGTACAGTTTATTGCTGAGTAGAACCCCATGGTAAAAAAGTACAACAGTTAGTGAATCATCCATCCATTGAAGAACTTTTGAATCTGCTCTTTTGCCCCCAATTTTTGACTACTAGGAGCCTTGGTGGTGCAATGATTAAGTGCTTGACTGCTGACCATAAGATTGGTGGTTCAAACCCACTAGCTGTTCCACAGGGGAAAGATGTAGCAGAATGCTTCCATAAATGTTTATAGTATTGGAAACCCAATGGGACAGTTCTACCCTGCACTATGTAGAGTTGTTATGAATTGTAATTGATTCAGTAGCAGTGGGTGGTTTTGGCTATTGTGAATTAAGCTGATGTGAATATTTGTGTTCAGACTTTAGTATGGTCAAAGTTTTTCATTTCTCTGAATTAAATGTCAAAGAATTCAGTTGCTGCATTGTATGGTAGATGTGTATTTAGTTTTTTAAGATACTTCCATACTCTTTTTCAGAGTAGATCTACTGTTTTATATTCCAACCAGCAGTATATGAGTGGTTCAGATTCTCTTCATATCTTCACCAGCATTTGCTGTTAATATTTAAAAAAAAACTAACAGGTTTTATTTTTCAGAAAATTCAGCAAATAATACAGAGTTCCCAGTATCCCTTTTGTCCCACTTTACAGTTTCCCTTAAGGAGCTCTAGTAACGTAGTGGTTATGAGTTGGGCTGCTAACCTCAAGGTCAGCAGTTTGAAACTTACTAGCTGCTCCGTGGGAGAAAGATGAAGCTTTCTGCTCCTGTAAAGATTTACAGCCTTGGAAACCCTACAGGGTCGCTATGAGTCGGAGCTGACTCCAGGGCACATCACCACCACCACCAGTTTCCCTTATTATTGTTAACATTGTTCATTAGTGTGTTACATTTGTTACAATTGATTGAATCTGTGTAGATATATTATTAAATAAAGGCTATAGTTTACACTTGGTGGCTCCATAGGACTGCGAACCACATGGTCAGTGGTTTGAGCCCAAGGTTGCAAATCTGGCTGCTAACCCTCAGGGTCAGTAGTTCGAAACTACCAGCTGTTCCCTGGGAGAAAGATGAGACTTTTTGCTCCTGTAAAGATTTACAGCCTTGGAAACCCTGTACAGGGTCACGGTGAGTCAGAACCAACTGCATGGCACATACCTACCACCACCACAGTTTCCCCTATTATTAACATTGTTCATAGTGTGATACATTTGTTACAATTGATTGAATTAGTGTAGATACATCATTATTACAAAGGCTATAGCTTACACAAGAGAGCTCTGGTAGTGTAGTGGTTACGAATTGGGCTGCGAACCTTAAGGTCGAAACTACCAGCCGCTCCGCGGGAGAAAGATGAGGCTTTCTACTCCCGTAAGGATTTACACCCTCGGAAACCCTGTACAGGGTCGCTATGGGTCGG
>NW_006408532.1:640695-642629 GCF_000296735.1 Chrysochloris asiatica | reverse complement strand
GTTTCTAGACTGAAATCTTTTTGGTAGCAGATCACCAGGTCTTTTTTCCCTCAAAGCCATGGGGATCATTGGATTGTGCTTTTGGTGTTAAATTTAAGAACTTTTCAGCTAGCCCTAAGTCTAGAAGATTTTCTCCTGTGGTTTTCTTCTTCTTCTTCTTCTTCTTCTTCTTTGTCTTTTTTCTTCCTACTAAAAGTTTTCTTGATGATCCATTTTGAGTTCATTTTTGTGTAAGATGTGAGAGTCAGGTCACAGTTCTTTTTTTCCACCTATGGCTGTCCATTTATTCTAGCATCTTTTGTTGAAAAAGTTCTTCCTCTATTGAGTTGCTTTTTTGTACCTTTGGAAAAAATCAATTGGGTATATTTTTGTGGATTTAATTCTTGGTTTTATGTTTTGTTCTTTTGATCTACCCTCTGCCAGTACTATGCAGTGTTGATTTGTGTAGCTTTATAGTAAGTCTTATAGTAAATCGGGTATGATGGTTCTTCCTATTATTATTTTTCAAAATTGCGCTATTTTATGTTTCGTGCTTTTCTATATAAATTTTCATATAAGTCTGTGTCTACCAAAAAAAAAAAAGTACTCTCATTAAATGTATAGGTCAATTTGGGGAGAAATGATATCTTTACTAGGGTGAGTCTTTTCCTGGATTTTAATAGATTGAAGTAAGATTGTTGTTGTTTTGTGCCATCAAGTCAGTTCCAGCTCATAATGACCCTATATAGGGTTTCCGAGGAGCAGCTGGTGGGTTTGAACTGCCTCACTTTTCTCCTGTGAAGCAACTGGTGGGTTTGAACTGCTGACCTTGTGGTTAGCAGTTCAATGCGATTCCAACTCATAATGAGTGTCAGAGTAGAACTGTTGTGGGATTTTTCAAGCTATAATTTTTCACAGGAGTACATCACCAGGTATTTCTTCTGCAGAGTTGCTGATGGGTTCATATTGGCTCCATACGATAAGCACTAGACTGTTAACCATAAGGTCGGTGATTTGAGACCCCCAGCTGTTCCATAGGAGAAAGATGAGATTTTCTGTTCCCCCAAAGATTTAAAAAGTCTCAGAAATCCTATATTGGTTTGCTAAGAGTCGGAACTGACTTGATGGCACTCATCAACAACAACCACCTTTCAATAAGCAGCTGAGTGCTTACCCATTGTGATACAAGGGCCAGAATAAAAGCAAGGAGATTAATTGAAAGGCTATTTCAGTAGCCCAGATAGGTGAAAAGTGATAATGAAAAGGATTCAGGATATATTTTGGAGGTAGCATTAATAGGATGGTCTTTTGTTTTGTTTTAAGTTTTTTATTGTGGATTGGCTGAAAGTTTATAGGGCAGATCATCAGTTTCACATTGGACAAATAATACACCTTGTTTCATTACAATGATTATAATCCCCTCTATGTATCATCAGTTAGCAATATTTCTATCTACTTCAGCTTTTTAAAAAAACAAACACTCAGGCATATATAATAATTTACACCTCCAAAGGGCACATTCTGCAAGTCTGCTTCCTGGCCACCAGCTCTTAGTCCCTCAGTCCCTCTCTCCCCATGAATCTAGAGCCATCAGCTGTTCCCCCTCTCCATGACTCCATCTCTGCCTCTGTCTCTGGTGTTCCTGGTTCTCTGGATAGGGTCCTGCATTCTGCTTGTGCTCTTCTCCCTTGATAGTTCTAGGGTCCTCTGTTTCTGGACTGTAAGATTAACCACTCCCCCGTTTTTGTTAAAAAAAACCTTACACCTTTACAATTGTGACAGTCGCAATTAGTCATGATAATAATTACTCACTATTGAGTCATAAGAATCTTAATCCCTTCTCTTTTCACCAAATCCATCTAGACAAGATGAAATCTATTCAGTGGGGACTCTTTTCTTTCTCCCCATACTCTTAAACTAAACTCTCTCTTGAAACCTTACATGCCAGTCACTTT
>NW_006408532.1:596758-637404 GCF_000296735.1 Chrysochloris asiatica | reverse complement strand
GTTGGCCCAGGATCAGACATTGTTTCGTTCTGCTGGGAATGGGGTCGATATGAGTTGATTCCGACTCGATGGCACCTGACAACAACAACAGTTGTTGTTGTTATGTGCCGTGGAGTCGGTTCTGACTCATAGTGACCCTATACAGGATTTCCAAGGCTGTAAATCTTTACGGGAGCAGAAAGCCTCATCTTTCCCAAGTTGTAGTAGTCTCTTCATAATTAGAGAATTGAGATTTAGGTGGTTAAATGTTGAAGGAAACCAACCAGAAAGTTGCAGAGCTGAGACCTAAATCAAAATCTCATTGCTGCAAACTGAGTGCAATTTATATAATACCACTTTTTTGGCAGAAAATCCTGTCCAACAATTTTTATGCATGTATATTTTCCTACCATTGTATGCAATGTAATATTATGGAGTGACTTGAATTCATGGCACAATTTGATCTTATTTTGAAGATTCAGACAACACTTTAAAAATTTAATTGCCTCATATTCATTACTACATTAATAAATGACATTATACTTTACATATGTCAGTTAATGAAATACTGCTGTCTTTACAATTTACATTTTATAGCCTTGTTTCCAGTAGATAAAGTGACATGTAAAATGAGTAAAGTAAATAAAAAAGTGAGAATTCTTAGAGTAAAATATTAGGGTAATTTTGCTTTCTCTTAGTAGACAATGTATTTCTTACGAAATGCAGTACATATCTTTGCAGTTTCTCAGGTAATCTAACTGTGCTATATAGTAAATAATCTTTTCATACATGGTGTTCAAGAAATTGAGAACATTTTCTGCGTTGTAGCATCTGGAGGAGTCCTTTCTTGTTGCCGACACTAAGATATAAAGTGTCATTCTGCAGTATTTTCAGTCTTTCAGTGTTGAAATGTTCTGTGGACTATAGGAGAATATTAGATATCTGTACAGATGGATTCAAGTGGAGTCTTCTGCCTATTTCCATTTTAATATAAAAGACTGCAGGTTTATTCTGTTGGGTTTTTTTTTTTGTGTGTGTTTTTTTTAAATTACTTTTTTTGGTACCTTAGATCTGTTTTGGAAGAGGTGCAGCCAGAGTGCTCCTTGGAGGCCAAGATGGCTAAACTTCGTCTCATACTTTGGACATATTGTCAGGAGGGCACAGTCGCTAGAGAAGGATGTCATGCTGAGTAAAATGGAGGGTCAGAGAAAGAGAGGAAGACCCCCAATGAGATGCATTAGCCAGGTTGCATCATTGATGGCATCAAGTGTGGTAGCGGTAGTGAAGTTGGCCCAGGATTGGACATTGTTTAGTTCTGCTGTGCATGGGGTTGCTATGAGTCGGTTCCGACTCAATGGCACCTGACAACAACAACATCTTTTGTTGAGTGCTTGATTCCTAAATTAATTCAAAAGAGCTGGATTAACTGTATTTGAACTTTAGTAGATAGATATAGCATGATTTAGATTTATTTTCTATATAATAAGCTACTCTGTTGACATTTCTTTCAACTATAGTTTCTCTATAAAAGGGAAAAGATCTGACAAAGAGATTCCATTGTATTTGCACCTGTGGTCTATGACCTGTAGCTCTCTGGGGTAAAAGTGTATTTTGCTGAATTTGTACCTGAAATAATCAAGTCCTTTCTTAGATTTTCAGTTTTCTGACAGAAGGGTATCAATAGAAATAATAATGCTTGCATCATAAGTTCACTGAAGCCAAATTGGGGTTGTTACATGACTCAACTAACATTCTTTTAATGTCTTTGCAGGAATAAATTGTTTTCTAAATTGTTGATAGACTCTAAATCACCGACAAAAAGCTTTGTCTTCAACTTTCCATAGCTTTGACTTTTACTTACTTTTTGGAAAAGTACAGGTAAAACTTTCTACCACATACCGGGAATATAGGCAAGTGTATTGTTAAAATTATGTCAGTGTTGCATAAATTGATGGATATTTTAATGAAGTTCAGTTACAGTGAATTACAAGATGTTACATTTAAATCATGGTCTTAACTATGATTCCTCTATTCATGTTTACAAGCATTTACAATCTGAATGTCTGGTGCAAAAAAATTAAGCCAATTGAATGAATAAAAAACATTTAAGCTGAGATGAGCGTCTTCATGTAATATTACTCTTCTTAAAAAAACAAACATTGTAAACTCCCAACTATGGTGAAAGAGCACTGAACTTTTAGTCACAAGTCCGAGATTTGAGTCAGAGGCTTGCTTAGAAGTTGTTGGGTTACCTTGGGTAAGGTAATCTACCTTGTTGGGTATTAGTTTTGAGTAATTAAGTCTCTTTTCTTAGTCTTTTTTAATTTTATCATTCTTTTATTCTCTTAATATGCTTTCTGCCTTGTTATGAGACAGAAGTCAACAGTGTAAAAGTGCCAACTTTTTTTTTTCAGTCGCGATGAATGGTCTCGGTAATAGGAAACATGATTTGAATAGTACAATCTAACTTGAATATGTTTTTTTTAAGTAGTTTTATTAGAAGTATTTAGTTTTACATTTTAATTGTGTTTCACTGCTGCCGCCAAAAAAACAAAACAAAAACAAATGTGAATTGGAAAGACAGACAAAATACTTTGAAAAACATACTGCTCAGTGAAAGGAAATTATTTTTTATTAAGAACATATCAGAGTTCTTCAGAACTCCATTTTAAGGCAGAGTTAAATGAAATCAGTTAATATTAGCACAATTATTTATATAGATCTTTTCCAGATAAGCCAGTGCATATGGATTGCTTCCCATTATTCTCCACATATTTTATTATGAAGAAGTTTAAACATGCAAAAATTTTTAAAGAATATACAGTGAATAACCACAGATTATGTAATTGCCACAACTTCGACTCTATAATTAGCAAGAGTATGGTAGCTGTATAGGATAAACACTGGACTGCAAACCACAAGGTTGGTGGTTCGAGTGCACAAACTGCTCTTTGAAATAAAGATAGGCTTTCTGCTCCCACAAGATATACAGCCTCAGAAATTCTATGCAGGGTTGCTATGAGTTGGAACCAACTCCTTGGCACACCATCACCACCACCACCATAAGTTGAGACTGACTCAGTGGCATTTAACCACAAGGAACATATTTGCATGGTTAAAACCTAAGTGTCCATCAACAGATAAATGAATAAACAAAATGTGATGTATCCATATAGTGGCATGCTACTCAACCATAAAGAGAAACGAAGCCCTGATACATGCTGCAACATGAATAAACCTGAATGAAATATATCAACCCATTAAAGTTTCAGGTATTTTGTAACTATAATGTATAAAAGTACTTTATATGAAAGAGATAAAAGGATATGACACTCTATTCTGAAATATATTAATAGTAAGCAAGATTCCCCTCGTTTATCCAATTCTAGGTCCCACCATCCTAAATAACCACCAGAAAGTCTCACGTTAAGCATTGTCATATATAATCCATTGTTGTTGTGAAGTGGCTTCAAGTTGGATCTGACTCATAGTAACGATGTGTAAATTTTCCAAGGAGTAGCTGGTGGGTTTGAACTATCAACTTTGTGGTTAATAGAGCAGAGCGTATCCTACAGCACAACACCAGGATTCCATATAACCTGTATATATGATGTATTATGTGAGAATTATTAATCAGATGGCAGTAGGTTTATATTGAAAATGACTAATCTGTCCTTTGGAATAAGAACTGTGAGGTATGTGATTCTGTTAAATGGAATGTATTTTTAAAAAGTTTGAAATCAGTTTCTAGTTCTTCACTAAAGAACCTGTCTTAGTCTAGCTTCTCTAGAGGAACAAAACTAGAAAGAAGAGCCTTGCTAGAACATTCATTTATATCATGAATGTAGCCCACACCCCCAAGAAAACTCCTCTTCCAACTGATTGCTCAAATTGGATTACAAAATGTGAGGTGATTACAAAGTTCCTGCCAAACCACTGAGAATCAGCCTAGCCAAGTTAACACATCACATTAACAATCATGCCTAGCAGAATATATGTAGTCAATTTAAGGAGTTTTTATGTGCCTTAACTGAGATCATCGGTGTTGAAGGTTTATTTAATGAGTTATTTTTTTAATGGTAAGAAATACTGTTTTAATTATTAAAATATATAAAGCAAAACACTTGCCATTTCAACCATATTTATGTGTTGTGCAATGAGTAATATTAGTTAGGTTCAGCATGTTGTGCCACCATCACCACTGTCCAGTTCTACATTCCATCGTCATTAACAAACTCAGTGTTCCCTAAGCACTGACTCCCTTTTCTCCACCTTCCCTTCTCTGGTAACTACTAATAAACTTTGGCGTCTATACATTTGCCTATTCTGGATGTTTTCTGTAAGTGGCATCATACAATATATGTTCATCATACAAAGGGTTGTGTCTGACATTTCATTTAGCAGATTGTTTTCAGTGTTGTGAGAGGTTTATCTATGTTGTAGCATGTATTAGTCAGGGTTTCATTTCTCTTTATGGATGAGTAGTATGCCATTGTATGAATATATCACATTTTGTTTATTCATTTATCTGTTCATAAATTGTTTTCACCTTTTAGCTTTTATGAGTAATGCTGCAGTGAACAGTGCTGTATAAGTATCTGGTTGAGTCCCTGCTTGAAATTTTTTGTATATATATGAGGGGTTTTCAAAAGTTAGTGGCAAAATGGAAATCAAAGATACTAAAAATTTCCCACGAACTTTTTGAAACCTCCTTGTGAACCACAAGGTTGTTGTTTGAGCCCACCACTTGCTTCGTGGGAGAAAGATGAGGTTTTTGCTATTGCAAAGATTTAAAAAGCCTTGGAAGAAACCCTATTTGGGGTCGATATGAGTCAGTATTGACTTGATGACACTTAACAACAACAACAACAACAAATGGTAATTCTGAAGGAGCCTCTATGTAGTGTAGTGGTTAAGTGCTCGGCTGCTAGTTGAGAAGTATGTTGTTCAAGCCCATACCAGGAGAAAGATGTGGTAATTTGTTTCTGTAAAGATTTGCAGCCCTCTGGGTCAGTTCTACTCTGTCCTACAGAGTCACTATGAGTCAGAAACTGTTCAGTGGCAGTGGGTTTGGTTTTGGGTTGTTGTTATGTGCCGTGGAGTTGGTTCTGACTCGTAGCTACCCTGTACAGGGTTTCCGAGGCTGTAAATCTTTACGGGAGCAGAAAGCCTTATCTTTCTCCCACAAAACAGTTTCAAATTGCTGACCATGAGATTAGCAGCCTGATTCGTAACCACTATGCTACCAGAGCTCTCATTTTGGGTTTCAGTACTTTTATGTTGAACTTTTTGAGGATCTGATAAACTGTTTATCATAATGCCTGAACCATTTTATATCATGAGCAGTTATAAGGGATCTAGTTTTTTCGCATCTTTGCTAACACTTGTTCTTTTCTGACAATAACCACTCCTAGTGAGGGTGAAGGTGATATCTATCTCATTATGGTTTTGTTTTTCAACACCCTAATGAGGGGAGTGCCGAGGGGAGCACAGAGGCATAGTGGTTAGAGTGCTAAGCTGCTTTTGGAAAAGTCAGTGGTTGGAACCCATGTGGAGAAGGTTGTGGCAGTCTGCTTGTATAAAGTTTTATAGTCCTAGAAACTCTATCTTCTACTCTGTTCTATAGGGTCTCTATGAGTCAGAATTGACTGGATGGCAGTGGGTTTAGGTAATGATTCATGACATTAATTATCTTTTCATATTGTTGTTGAATGCCATTGAGTCGATTCTGACTCATAGGGTTTCTGAAGAGCAGCTGGTGGACTTGAACCATTGACCTTGCAGTAAGCAACCCAGTGCTTACCCTACAGTGCTATACCAGGAACCTTTTTTATGTGTTTATTGCCAGTTTTGTTCTTTTTCAGTGACATGTCTATTCCAGCCCTTAGCTTATTTTTTTATTAAGATGTTTGTCTTTTTGTTGCATCTTGTGTTTGGTGCATTTCAAAACAAGTTGCAGCTGTTTTTGCAATTTCACCCCTAAACAGGTCAGCATATTTAGGTTTCAATACTTGTCTATGCTTTTGTTTTTCCTTTTCACTGCCTTTTTCTTTTCTTTTTTTTTTTTAGTATTTGGAAATACTTTAAGTGTACAGAGTCAGATAATATTGTAAAAATGTAGATATTAGCCAATAAAACTTTATGGATCACACAACTGAGAAATAATTTCACTATGAATCATATGAATACTAACTAAAAAGTTATTTTATAAAATCTTTTTGAAGTGAATTACAATATTATTAGTTATCACAGATTTTAGTAACTGAGTGGAAGTTTTTTGATTTTTCTCCTTTTCTTTTATTATATTTCATTCTCAAAAAAGATTACTGATTTAGGGTCACAAATGCTAATTACTAAACACCAGAAAATTTGGCAAAATCAACGAAAACAGATTTGCACTTTTAGTACATGCAGATGAAACCACATGTTTATACTTGTTTTAAAAGTTAAAATTTACATATTTAAGACCTTACAGCTCTTTAATGTGCCATGAATACTGAAGCCATACCTTTAAACCCACTGCCATTGAGTCGCTTCTGACTTACAGCAATTCTGTAGGACAGAGTAGAACTGCTCCTTAGAGTTTCTGAGACTATAAATCTTTGCGAGAACAGACAACCTCAACTTGCTCCCTCAGTTGGTGGGTTTGAACAGTTGATGTTGCCATTAGCAGCCTGAACTTAACCCACCATGCCACCCTTGTGCCATGAATGGCAGTTGTTAATGAGTATTGAACATTTTCTAGGGTCTATAGTAATTCAGCCTTCATGGAGCAAATTGTATAAACAGTATTGTTTTATTTAGACCTTTTGTTTGCAAATCATAAGAAAAACCAGTCCTGTTCTAAAAATAAAGATCTTGTTTACAGAAACCAAGGACAGGATTTCAGAGGAACTTTAGAAGGACTGGTGGTACTGTAGGATAACACTGGACTGCTAATCACAAGTTGGTGGTATGAGAGAAAGATCAAACTGCTCCTGTGAAGATTTACAGTCTTGGAAATCACCCTACGTACGGTTGCTCTGAGTAGGAATTGATTTGATGGCAGTGAATGTGGTTTTAGAAGAGCTGAAACCAAGAACTAGCAGGCCTTCAGGACTTTGTATCTTACTCTGTTTCACTCTCCTCATACTTCTGTGTTTTCCCTCTTTGAAGATCTGCTTTCTCTTTTCAGTACACATGGTAGAATAAGGCTGTTCCTACAGTTTTGGTAGGATCCCTGGTGGTGTAGTGGGTTACACATTAGGCTGTTAGCCACAGGGTTGGTGGTTTGTATCTACACCAGCTGTTTCTCAGGAGAAAGAAGAGGATTTCTGTTCTCATCGAGATTTACAGCCTCAGAAACACTGTACAAGATCACTGTGAGTCGAAACATACAACAACAACTTTGTTCTCAGGTACATAAAGACACCAGTTTGCTATCTTAATTTCAGTTTCAAATTCCTGGGAGGTAAGATCTGATTGCATCTGGTAGCATAGTGGTTACGAATTGGGCTGCAAATCGCAAGATCAGCAGTTTGAAACTACCAGCTGTTCCGTGGGAGAAAGGTGAGGCGTTCTGCTCCTGTAAAGATTAACAGCCTTGGAAACCCTATGCCAGGGTCGCCATGAGTCGGAACCGACTCCACGGCACATAACAACAACAAAGATCTGATTGAGAAGGATTTTGAAACACGTCACCTGTTGGAAGCCTATTTTTGTGGGTGGAGGGAAGTAGGGGGATAGTCAGTTCCAGAGCACGTGTGGAGTACTGTAAAGCTAAGCTGTCATGGAAAAAAATATTTCTAAGTACAAACGGGCTAAATATTTTATTATGAGAACAGGGTACAGAAATAGCATTAGAAGAGGGAATGATTCACCATTTAGGAGGGAGGTGGAGGTCAGGGACAGCTTCCTGGACAAATTGATGGCTGATTTGGATTTTGAAAGATAAATGATCAATTTGCAAATCAAGCTGTGGGAAGAAGGATATGCTGTATAGAAAAATCGTAGTAGAAAAATTTGAAATGGCATAGTTTGTTTAGGTAATTGTAAGCAGAGACACAAGGAGCACTGGTAACGTAGTGGGTTCAAATCGGGCTGCTAAACTCACGATCAGCAGTTCGAAACTACCAGCTGTTCTGCAGAAGAAAGATGAGGCTTTCTGCTCCTGTAAAGATTTATAGCCTCGGAAACCCTATGCAGGGTTGCGATGAGTTGGAACTAACTCTACAGCACATAACTACAACGATAAGCAGAGACACTGGTAGCACAGCGGGTTAAGTATTGGTTGCTAGTAGAAAGGTTAGTAGTTTGAACCCACTAAACACTCTGGGGAAGGAAGAAGAGACAGTCTGCTTCCATAAAGATTTACAGTTTTATAAGCCCTGTGTAAATAGTTCTATTCTTAATGTATAGGGTGAGTTGGAATTGACTAAGTGGCAGTGGGATGTTTAGATTTTGGAAGCAGTTAAAACTTACTTGCAGTAAAAATTTGGGAGATTAGGACCAGTTAACAGAGAAAATTATTAAATTGTAATTAAAAATTTTATAGGAATTCAAGGAAGGTGATTAACAATCAAATTTCTTGCCTTGAGAAATAATTTCATTGAATGAACTGGAGAAAAGTGAACAGAGAGAAAAACTTCTTGAGTCTGGGCCAAGAAAATGGCAGTGAGACAGAGATATTTAACAGAAAAATATTCATTATTTGGCATTTGTTAATGTGGAGGAAAAGAAGAAATTTAAGATGATTCCTCTTGGCCCCCTTACCTGGGTGTCAGGGTAAATTTGGATACCAACCAAGAGAAGACAGTAGACTGAGGTGTGCTAGAAGTGTTGTATTTCTTGATATAAATGATATCTACAAGGGTACTTTTTGAGGGCTATTTAAAAAATTCTGCTTATCCTTAACATTTTATGTGTAAGTTATATTTCACAATCTAAAATGTGTAAACAGCAATGTGTAAAGTAAATTTTGGAAAAAAGATACTACTTTTCAGGATTGGACTTTTGGCATTTGGGGTACCTTTGAGCCCCATACGATGATATATGCAAGGCAGTTGGCTATGAAATCTGAAGTCAGCAAATAACTACAACATATAAACAGATGAAAAGATTGCGTTAGATTTAGTTCTTAAGCAGGCTGCACATCAGAATCTTCTGGAGACTTTAAAAAATACTGATAACCAATTAATTGGTGTCTGGGAGTATGGTGAAATGACTGCTTTAAAAAGTACCCTATAATTTTCTCATGCACGGAATTGAGGACCAGTGGATTACAGGAAGATCTTTTATTCCTTCATTCTGTTACTAAGAGATAAAATTTTGCAAAGAGGATTTTGTTATTTCTTTAGAACTCAGCATACTCATTTTATGACAAGATTCTTGAACCTTGTGCTTCTTTCACCCCATTAATTCCTGCAAGTGTCTATGATTCACAACACCTGGAACAGAAAGGAAGAGTTAGGAATAATAAGACACTGTGGAATGCGTGGCTAATTGCCTGCATGATCAACAAGTCCTTTTTTGCCATGTGACCATACCTGTGTGGTGCCCGACTACTAATACTAAACATTGTGATCAAATATTCTACAGGATCTAATTCTAATCAAAAGGAGAAAAATGCAGAACAGAACTTAAAAATCTCATGGAGTCCAGATTTTTCTGGAGCCTATGAGGCTGGATGAATTCATGAAAACATTGCCTTAAGATTAATTTTAAATCTTAAACCAGCAAGATCCCCTGATGTCTATTTAAAACCAAGTAATAGTTTAGCTTAACTAGTAAAGAATGTCTGCCTTGATATCTCTTTAAGATATATGTATATGGAATCAAATTGACAACAGCAATTCAAATGATTGCATAGGAACCTTAATAGGAGAGGAACAACTTAGAAAAGAAGGGTTGTACTTCTCGAAAAATATATCAATGCCACTGAGTTGTTCAATTAGAAACTTGAATTGGTGAATGTTTTTGCTGTGCATATATTATAAGTATGCTTTTTATTAACATAATATTTCTTGAAGAAAGATAATATGGAAGATACCAACTGTTTTAGTTAAAGCTATTTTAAAAAGACGTGAATGGTGTAAAGCTTTTGGGACCTGCATTTGCTGATGGGGTGCAACTCACAATGTAGAGAAAAGTTGTAAACATCCATTAATAATCAGGACATACAATATACAAAGTATGAATCTAGGAAAGTTGGAAGTTGTAAAAACTGGAATGCAACACAAAGGTCAATATCCTAGGCATTAGTGACCTGAAATGGACAAGTATTGACCATATTGAATCTGACAGTCACACAGTTTACTGTGCTGGGAATAACAAATTGAAGAGGAATTGCAGCACATCATAAAAAAGAGGATTTCAAGATCTGTCTTCAAGTATAATCCTGTCTATGATAGAATAATATCCATACCACCTATAAGGCAGACTTGGTATGGTGCTGTGGATTAATGTGCTGGACTGCAAGGTAGGTTTGAACCTCAAGGTGGGTGGTTCAAGCTCATCAGCTACTCCTCGGAAACTCTATACATGGTTGCTTTGGGTCGGAATTCACTTGATGGCACTTAACATCAACAACAACATATAAGGCAGACCAGTTAATGCCACTATTATTCAAATTTACGCACCAACCACTAAAGCCAGTGAAGATGAAGTTGAATTCTACCAACTTGTTCAGTCTGAAACTGATCAAACATGCAATCAATATATATTGATAATCACTGGTGATTGGAATGCAAAGGTTGGAAACAAAGAGGAAGGATCATAGTTGGAAAATATGGCCTTGGTGATAGCCATGATGCTGAACCGCATGGTAGAATTCTGCAAAATCAGTGATTTGTTCATTTCAGATCCCTTTTTTTTAAACATAAAAGGCACAAGAACAAAATGCACACAAAAAATACACGTGGACCTCATCACCGCATGGAATACACAGAAATCAAATTGACTACATCTGTGGAAAGACACAGAAAAGCTCCATATCTTTTTGGTATAGTTACTTTGTATTCCTTTCATCTTGTTTTGATGTGCTCTTTGCATCATTCAGTATTTTGCCCAAAGAATCCTTTATTATTGCAATTCAAGGCTTGAATTTTTTCCTCAGTTCTTTCACATTTGGAAATGCTTCGAGTGCTTCTCTCTTGATTTTCTAATTACAGATCTTTGCACATTTAAGTATAATAATTGACTTTGTTTTCTCTAGCTGACCTTTGAAATTTTCTGTTCAGCTCTTTTGCCTCATGTCTTCTATTTGCTTTAGCCTCTCTCTACTGTAGAGCAAGTTACAGAGTCTCTTCTGATAGGTGGTGTTTTTCTCCTTTCTTGACTTCTTAATGACCTTTTGCTTTCTTTCTGTATGATATTCTTGGTGTCATCCCACAACTCTTTTTTTGGTCTTCAGTCATTAGTGTCTAATACATAATTCTGTGCTTGAGATGATCTGCAAATTCAGGTGGGGTATGTTTTCAAGCTCTTTTTTTGGCTCTCATAGGCTTGTTTTAATTTTCATCAGCTTCAGCCTGAACTTGTATGTAGGCAGTTGATAGTCTGTTCCATTCTGCCCCTGATCTTGTTTGGCTGATGATACGAGCTTTTCTACCATCTCTTTCCACAGATGTGGTCAATTTGATTTCTCTGTATTCCAAATGATGAACTCCATGTTTATAATCGTCTTTTATGTTGTTTAAAAAAAGGCATTTGCAGTGAAGAAGTCATTAGTCTTGCAAAATTCTATCATGTGATCTCCATCATCATTTCTATCACCAAGGTCATAATTTTGCAACTACTGAACTTCCAGTTTTTGCATTCCAATCAGCAGTAATTATCAATACATCTTGAGTGCATGTTTGATCAGTTTCATACTGAAGAAGTTGGTAGAATTCTTTAATTTCATCATTAGCTTTAGTGGTTGGTGCACAGATTTGAACAATAGTGGTATTAAGTGGAATTCCTTGTATGCGTATAGATGATACCTTATCACAGACAGTATTATACTTAAAGATCTGAAATGTGCTTTTTGATGATGAATGCGATACCATTCCTTTTCAATTTTTCCTTTTTAACATAGTAAGCCACATGACTGTCAGATTCAAAATGGTCAATACCAGTGAATTTCAGGGCACTAATGGCTAGAAATATTGATCTTTATGCATTCCATTACATTTTTGACAACTACCAGATTTTCTAGATTCATACTTAGTATATTCCATATTATAATTATTAATGGATGTTTGTAGCTTTCTTCTAATTTTGAGTTGTCCCCCACCATCAAATGAAGGTCTCAAAAGCTTTACTCCATTTGCGTCATCAAGGTCAGTTCTACGTTGAGGAGAAAACTCTTCTCCAGTCATATTTTGAGTGCCTTAAACCTTAGGGACTAATCTTCTGGCACTGTATCTCACAGTATTCTGGTGTCTTCATCATATTTCAATCCTCAATAATCAGGTGCTATCAGGGTTTCAGCAGTTAAATATTTGGAAGTAGTTCACCTCTCCTCCTTCCAAGTGAGTCTTAGTCTGGAAGCGCAGCTGAAATCTGTCCACCTTGGGCGACCATACCTGCATTTAAAATACCTGTGCCTTACCTTCTTGAATCACAGCAATACACAAGTCAACACAGTGTGACAAAGTGACAAGCGAATAGTGGTTCTGCCTCATAGTGACCTTGTATAGAGGGTTTCCCAGGAGGGGATCCTGGTTGAACTGCCTACTTTGTGGTTCATAGTTCAGTGTTGATCCTATAGCGCCACACTAGGACTATTTAAGTGTTGTTACTGTTGTTAAGTGCTGTCGAGTGTTAGTATTTTTTTATTATTGTTATTGTATTTAATGCAGTGATACATGTTAGCACTTAACCCCATGCCTGCCACATGGTTATTCATAGTCTAGTCACAACTAAAATGAATATAGGATATAAGATTAATTAACTGGCTTATATTCTCATACCTCTCCATCTGTTTGGATAAGCACTGGACTGCTGAGCGAAAGGTTGTCAGTTCAAACTCACCAGCCCTTCCTGGGAAACCCTCTACAGGGTAAACCATGAGTCGGAATCAACTTTACAGCACTTAACAGCAACCACCACCACCTAGAATATAAAAACAGACAAGCAAATCAGATGCTGTTGAGTTTACTGATTCATGGTAACCTCTTGTGTGTCAGCCTAGAACTGTAGGATTTTCAGTGGTTGATTTTTTTTTTTTTTTCTTCAGAAGTCGATCTCTGGATTTTTCTTCTGAAGTGCTTTTATGTGGATTCAGATGGTACCTAGAATAGAGAATATAAACCCTTTAAAGTCCTACTTAGTTTATAGGTAAACTATATAATTCTTATATGATTTTTAAAGAACAGAAATTTATTTTCTCACAGTTTATGGGGCTAGACATCTGAATTCAGGGCACTTGCTCCAGGGGAAAGTTTCTCTGTCAGTCAGGTTTTTGTTTTTAAGCTTTTTATTGTGTATGAGTGATAGTTTACATGGGAGAACATCAGTTTGTTGTTGTTTTTTTAAATTGTGAACTGAGTGATTGTTTACATGCGAGAACGTCGGCTTAACACTATTGTTTCATTGCAGTGATTATAATCTCCGTGCACCATCATTCAATAGTATTTCCTTCCATTGCCTTTGTTTTTCTTTTTTGGGGTGGGGTGGGGAGATGTACACAAAACCACTCAAGAATATATAATCATTTAAACAACCAAAGGGCACATTCTGCAAGCCTCCTTGCTGCCAGCACTCAGTCCCTCTCTTTCTAGAGTCTTCAGCTGTTCCCTCTCTCCATGTCTTCATCTCTGCCTCCATCTCTGGTGTCACTGCTTCTCTAGATAGGGTCCCACATTCTGCTCATGCTCTTCTCCCTTGATAGTCCTACGGTCCTCTGTTCCTGGAATGTAAGATTTAACTCCTTCCCCTCCCCCCCCCTTTTTGTTACAAAACTTCTACCTTTACAGCTGTGACAATGGCAATTAGTTATAACAGTTACTCACTGTTGCATCATAAGAATCTTATCCTCATCTCCTTTCACCAGATCTGTCTAGACAAGATGAAAACTATTCAGCGGGGTTTTTACCTTCCCCCGGATTCTGAAACTAAACTCCTTCTTGAGAACTTGTAAGCCAGCCACTTTGTGCCTTTATAGTCCCTCCATTTTAGGTAGCCAGTGTCTAAGTTGCCTATCCCTATCAACACTGTGTACAGACGAGGGGATCTGTTTGATCCTTGATGTGAAGACTTCTTCCTTCTTGGTTGGTATTTTGAACTAGTATAGCCATAAGTATAGGTCAGGTTCATCAAATTGTAGTAGCAGTTTACACTTGTTTCCTTATTAGATTTCTTTATCTTCCTCTAGTCAAGTTCTGATCATCAAATCCATCCACGCTAGGTCAGCTGGGTGCTATCTGCAAGTTTGAACATTCTTGTGTGTCTCCCTTCACGTCATACCAGCTGGGTGATTCATTCTCGGCTGTAGTCCACCGTGGCTATGTCCTTGTCCATGGGCTTAGGAGTCCTCAGATCTCACCACACTTTGGACCAACCAACCCTTCCTATTCTCACCCTCATCTCCACATGGACGAGAGTCTATGGAACGTTTTCAAACTCAATCCATACCTTCATTGCTGCCTTTCCACCTCTTCCATTCACTGTAGACCAACGTGGTCGCCAGCAAGCTTTACATGCCTGCTGGTGTGTTCCCTTTGAGTTTCAGTCTTGGAGGGGTCTTGTCCTGAAGAGACTTGATTACTTGCCTTGATGTCTCCCTGGTGAACAACTTGCTTGTTCTTGTAGTAGCCAATCAGACTGCTGTTTTTGTTTTTGATTTTTCCTGCTGGTCTTTATTTTAAGAAATATCTTCTGTTCTTCTAGCTGCTCCTGGCTGGTCTTCATGCCCTTTCAAGTGAGAATGTCCCACTTCAGAAATTTCTGGATCTGGCTCAGTATTCCACCTAAGGTCCGTATACTCTGTAAAGGCTCCACAAGAAGCCTTTTTCACTGTAGAAGTTCTGGAATCCCTTTTAGGTATTTCAGTCAGTTATTGGCTGAAGATGGGCCTACAAGTTTTCTGTAATCATGTTTCATGATTTTCCTTTCTATTTCACTCAAGTGGAATATTTAACAATAGTAGGCAAGAGAAACCAATATTCATAAAACAGTCCAGTCAGGCATCTTAACAGTATTTCCTCTCTTTTACCCATTCAGACTGTGTCTCGATCTCTGTATCACAGAACCCTGTTCTAAGGTTGAGCATGCATCACTTTTTACCTCTGTCCCATTTAGCCCATGCAAACCTGCCTAAGTGTTTCCCTATATACCTTGTACTTCTGTCACCTTCCCCTTGCTTGTGTATTGCCCTTTCCAACACCCAAACTATGATGTGTCTATCCCCTAACCTGTGCTCTGCCGCCCCTACCACCCCTGGTAGCTAACAGAGAAATTTTTTTTCCTTTCTTTTAGTATGGGTATATTTTCTTAAGCTTCATATTTTGATTTTTCCATGGTTCTTGGATTTTCTTTTTTTTGGTATGTTGTGAAGTATAAATTTTCATTGAAGTTACAGTTACCCTATATTTTATTAACTTTTCCCTCCATTTAAAACATAGTCTATTTTACCCTGAAGTCTAACTGACCTCTTCATCACCTGGATCTCTGTTTCTATATTTTTACCATCTTTTACATTGTAATTGTTTTGTTCATAGGCTGGCCTTCCAGATCCTCTGAATATGTTCTTGTAGTTCTGTTCTGTTTGGACTCTTCCATCTGTCGATTGAGTTCCACATGGTGTTGTCTTGTATGTCAATCTATGGTTGTCTATTTTTATTGTTTCTCAGTCCAAAGAACTACCTTTGAAGTGCTGGATTGGCTTTGACAAAGTTGCTTAGATTCTGTTTATCCTGGAATATTTTTATTATACTGTTGTATTTGATTGACAGCTTTGCTGGGTAGACAATTCTTGGTTGGCAGTATTTTTCTTTCAGGATTTTATATATGTCTCCCTGTCGTCTCTCATACTTAGGACATAGTGTCAGGAGGGACCAGTTGCTGGAGAAGCATATCAAGTTTGGTAAGGTGGAGGATCAGAGAAAAAGACGCCCAGCGAGATGGATTGGCAAAGTGATAGCATCAGTGGGCTCAAGCATGGCAACAATTGTGAGGTTGGCCCAGGACCAGGCAGTGTTTCGTTCTGTTGTGCATAGAGTCAATACTGATTTGATGACACCTAACAACAACAGTTGCCTTCTTGCCTGTGTGGCTTCTGCTGAGATATCAGAAATTTGCTTGCCTTTTTCATTTGATTTGCTTGCCTTTGTAAGTAACACTTCTCTTTTCCCTAGCTGCTTTCAGGATTCTCTTCTTAGTTTTGATTTTGGAGAGCCTGATTATGATTATGTCTTGGTGATTTTCTTTTGGGGTCTATCCTTCCTTTCTGGGGTTTGTTGAGTTTCTTTAATGCTTATCTTTTCATTTTTAAAAGATATTAGGGAAATTTTCTTCCATCAGCTCTTCAACTATTTCCTCTGTTGTCTTCTGTGATTCTTCCTGTGCCAGAATTCCAGTAATTCTCAAGTTATTCCTCTTTATGTAGTCCCACATGAATCTAAGACTTTCTTCAGATTTTTTATCCTTTTTCTGCATGCTTTTTTACTTTAGCAGTATTGAGAGATTTTTCTTCCAGTTCACTGGTTCTGACTTACATCTCTTCAGTTCTACTTCTTTGCTCTTTCAGTGTATTGTCCATTTTTAACATCTTATTATTAGTCATTTGGACCTCTTTTTGCAGGTTTTGAATTGTTTTCAGTACTATTTCTATCTTATTTGATTGTTCCTGTAGCACTTTTTAATTACTCAACTCACAGTAACTGTAGCAGGTGTTGGCTTGTCTATCTGGTGTATAGCAGCTGATACTGATTCTTGTCTGGATGGTGGGATTTTACAGGGCGTGATTGTAGCTTGGCTGTATGACCACAATTGCTGTGTCTTCTTGGGTAATGTAGGGAGAGAAAGAAGCCCCCCCCCCCCAAAGGTAAAATGTTGAACCAAAAATAAAACTACAACAGCAACAAAACCAGATTGGATGTGATAGTCTATAATCGCAAACAAACAAAAAGAATGTGTAAAATAAGAGTATGACTTTAACGCCCCTCACTTAGCTGGCAGGAGCCGTTTTGGGAGACTATTCCATTTTAAGCAGTTCCTGTTTACTGCTCCCCCTTCTTAGATTCTGTTCGTTGTGGTGTTTGCTAAGCAGATCTGTGCATCCATGCTCATGTATAGTAGAACTCTCTGGGGAGTTGTGGGGATTGGTATCCATTCACTCAGGCACCCCCTCTTGTCACCAGTGTGGAAGTGTGCGTACAGTGAGAGAGACCAATGAACAGGAAAAAAATATTCCCAACTTTATCTCTGATGATCAGTCAGACCTCTGAGGTGGGAGCGCTCTTCTACTCTTGCTCCTGCTATGTCACTCCCAAGATGGCCCCTACAGCATCTGCTGGCAGCCGCAGATCAGAAAACAACACCTTTCTTGCTTCAGCTATAAATCCCACTAGCAGTGAGCCTTTGATCCTTCTAAATATCCCTTTATATGTAGTTCAGAATTCTGGGACTATCCCCTTAACCTGCTTCATCTGGTATTCTGTGTTATTACTGTCAAAGGTCTGTACCACACTTCTCCCTAATTTGCCTCAAGCCCTGCCCCTCTGTCAGTCCTTTCATGAACTTCTGAAGATACCTTATACAGGTTGTCACCGGACATACAACATATCTGAGGTACAATGAACTGCACTTAATACCATCTTTTTTTGTACGAGTATCTTATTATTATATAGAATTGCAATGAGTCATTCACTGATGTTCTCATTTTCAGATATTCTGATATCAGATTTATAAAGATACAGATTTAATAAAGGCAAAAATAATGAAAACTTTTAACAACAAAAAAGATACTTTACTTACAGAAGAACCAACTTATGACAGTCAGTATGGAACCTTGGCATAAAGTCAAGGACCACCTGTATATCATTAATCTTTACTATTTCAGTTGATCCGTTTTATCAGAGAGAATAAAGTATTCCCTGTTAAGAATATGTAATCAGTGGCTGTCCAACATCGAGTCACCGGCCAATTCAAGAGCTGCTTCCTGGGAATCCACTCAGCCCAACCAGATAAAAAGAATTCTGGTCTCCTGGTGACATAAAGAATATAGGTGCTTTCCTTAAAGAGCATTCAAGGACTCGGCAGCATTTCTTCTTCCATCCCTGCTCTTTTGGATGAATTGCAACTATGCTGAATCTATTAATCCACCTAATTTGGGAGCTATTTAAGGAGGATGTACAGCTAACCTGGAGTCCTGGTGTGGCATAGCAAGATAATGCACTGTACTTCAAGGTCATCTTGAACCACAGGGTCAGCAGTTCACACCTTCCAGCCACTCCTCAAAAACCCTATACAGCATCACTAGGGGTCTGAACTGACTTGACAGCACTTAATAACAACAACAGCTAACCTGCTAATAACAGAAACCAAAACCCAAACCAAACCCACTGTTCATGACTGGATTCCAACTAATAGAGATCCTATAGGTAAGAATAGAACTGCCTCATAGAGTTTCAGAGGCTATAAATCTTTACAGAAGCAGACTTGCCCATCTGTCTCCCACAGAGTAACTGTTAAGTTCAAGTTGCTGACTTTTGGGTTAGCAGTTAAGTGCATAACCACAGTACCACTAGGCGTCCTTGTAATAACAGAAGAGAACAAAAAATAAACGAAAGGACAAAGATAAGAATGTAACAGGAAGAAAAAGAAGGATAAGTGGCTTATACTATGACTTTGCGTGGGAAATCACTGTCACATAAGGACTTAAGAAAGTTGGCCAAAAACCGTGAGCCAAAATAAGACCTTGAGATCAAACCTATGCCCTCTCTACATAGGGAAGGGCAACTTAGACACTGGCTGCCTAAAATGGGAGATGGGGGATTTAAAAAAAAAAAAAAGACTATATAATCAGAAAAGAGGGAAAGATTTGGTGCTGGTTAATTCTGTAATAAAACAATGTAATGAAGGCAGCTGTTAAGATGCTACAGGAAGGATATAGGAATTATGTTGGTTGCTGAATTTAGAAACATCACTTGCAGCCAGTGTTTAATATATATATTTTTCTTCTTCAGGTAAATTGTGTGCAACCTGAGATGGCTAACTAAGCTTCCACTATAACTATAAAACATAAAAACTGCATTCTCCATTATAAGTTTATTTAAAAAGATATTGTATAAAGCCATTGAGGCATTAGAAGTGACAGGCTAGAAAAGCGTTCAAGTGAAGGCTCATTAATCTTTAAGAAGTTGAAAAGTAAACATGTGGCAGAGAAGCCATTGTGGATTTGCAATATTAAAATGCTATTCTCTTCATATAGTGTTATGAAAGGACAGTGGGAAATAATTTAAGAACGGATAGCACTTTTATGCGTAGTGGTTACGAATTGGGCTGCGAACCTTAAGGTCAGTGGTTCGAAACTACCAGCCGCTCCGTGGGAGAAAGATGAGGCTTTCTACTCCCGTAAAGATTTACACCCTCGGAAACCCTGTACAGGGTCGCTATGGGTCGGAACCGACTCGACGGCACTTCACAACAACAAGCACTTTTATATTTCTGTTATGGCTAGAATAGCTGAGTACACCCACTCCTTACTTAGCGACATAGTTAGTTTCCAAAACCCAGGTTGTAATGGAGAAATCGGTGTTATGTAAAAATGGATTTGCCTGTTTTCAGACCATTTATTTGTATGATCTTAAAAATGTTATAAAATATGACCATAGAAACAGTAACAGCTAAGATTTACTCATGTGTGCCCATCATGGTGATGAGTCTGGTTATGGATTATTTCTTTGCAGAGAAGGTGGTTTGGAGGCGACAAAGCTGTTTACATTGGACTGTGTGACTGAAGGGGGGCCCAGGGCTTAACCGCTTCACCTTTGTGTCTGTGCTGGATCAGAACTTCTTCAAAGAGCTGTCTCCAGGCTTCACTCCTATATCTGGAAGTCCTGTGATTTTGATCTAGGAAGCTGCTCTGCCTAAGTCACCAAAGTTCTGACTTCCTGTGACGTGGCTGGACACCTGGCTTGTCACCTGGCCCCATTGAGGTCGAGGCTTCAAGCCCAGTTCAACTCACTTTGTGATGATGTCAGACTCAGAGTATTTCTTCTAAACTCGCTCTCCAGTGTCTTTTTCTTTCCTGCTTTCCCACCCCACAGCAATTTTGAACTGTAGGACCTTAGGCTACATAGGAACCTGGGGACTTAGAACAAGAGCCTGTGTGCTTGCATAGTGAAACCAGGTTTACATGGCAGGTGTACATGGAATTTCCACCTGTAGGAGGAAAGAAGGACTCAGAGTAGCTCAGCTTCCCTGATGCCATGCTTGTTGTTGTTGTTAAGTGCTGTTGAGTTGGTTGCGACCCTGTATAGAGTTTCTAAGGAGCAGCTGGTGAGCTTGAACTGCCGACCTTGCAGTTCAAACGGCTTTGCAGTCTGGTGCATTAACCCACAGCACCACACCAGGATTCTGATGCCATGCTTACTGCCTCATTAATAACGCAGAAGAATCCAGTAGATATTTTATTGTTTTAATAAATGAGAAATATTGCATAACTAGATAGTTCATAAGTGAGGAAGATCCAAACCCACTGCCATCCAGTCGATTGTGACTCATAGCAACCTTGTATAAGGTTTCTGAACTATAAATCTTTATGTGAGCAGAAAAACCTCTTTTTTCTCTCAACAGAGCTGCTGGTGACTTCGAACTGCTGACCTTGTCATTAGCAGCTCAAATTATAACACTTGACTCCGCCAGGGCTCCTTAAGGTGGAGTACTAAATCAAATGTCTGTAGTGAAAATATCTTAACAAGTAGCTAATAGAAATTTTAAGCACTGGACCGCAGGGTTGGTTTGAACTACAAGGTCAGTGGTTCAAACTCACCAGCTGCTCCTTGGAAATCCTGTACAGGGTTACTATGAGTTGGAAACTGACTCGATGGCATTTAACAACAACAACTGTTAAGTTAGAATCAGATAGATATGCATTGATTAGAATTGTTTCACTAAGGAAACATTTTTCTCAGTATATACTGTAAGTCTGAGGAACTACACACATGGTGCTATTTTGTAGATGATATTTCAGATCTTTTGATGTGTAATTACTAATGTATGAGCATTTTTGCTTAATTGACAATTTTTTCATGGTAATTTCTCTAAATACTGCCATTACTTTTTTGTGTTTCTTTTCTATATTTTTTTGTATCCTTTTTAAATTGGCAAGGGTGTAACTTTACATATGGTTTGTTATTCTTGGAAAGAGATATTTTCTCTCTCCCATTTTTCTAGTCTGCTTTACCAACCTTTAAACACCCTGTTAACAGATGGTCAAATTATCCTCCTTCTCCATCATTTGGAATAACTTTGTTTTGAAAATGCTCAACTTCTAACATTTTTATGTTCAAATGATGGTACCGTTTAGGGGGTTATAATTTGGCATTGTAAGATAAGTGCTGGGCTGTGAATCACAAAGTTGGTGGTTCAAACCTAACAGCTGCTCCTCGAAAACCCTATACAGGGTAGCTGTGGGTCTGAACCGATTCGACAGCACTTCACAATAATACCACCACCACCACCACCACCAGCAACAGCAACTCTTATTTATTGTGAAAAAGCTGAATCTTTAAACTCCTTTTATCTTTTGGGTTGCATTTGTATTTATATATGAATAATGGAGTCTTGGTATAGTGTTGTAGGATTAGCACTGTGCTGCTAACTGCAAGGTCAGTGGCTCAAACCCAGCAACTGCTTCTTGGAAACCCCATATAGTGTCTCTATGAGTTGGAACCAACTCAGCAGCACGAAACAACAACACATTAGAGTCTTGGTGTGGCACTAGAGGATAAGCACCAGACTGCTAACCAAAGGTCATTGGTTCAAGCACACCACTGATATTCAGAAACGCTACACAGGGTCACTATGAGTTGAAACCAACTCATAGCTGCCTGGCAACAACAACAACAACGCTACTAAACAACACTTAATGTTTTAAGCTATTGGATGATCCTATCACTCCTATGTCCGTTTATTGTACTGAGGTGGCTTGTATGTTGCTATGATACTGGATGCTGTGCCATCAGTATTTTAAATACCAGCAGGACCCCATGGTGAACAGGTTTCAGCTAAGTTTCCAGAAAATAAAGAAGGAGAGGTAGACTTCTTCTGAATGGTTTGCTGCTCAAAACCTGATGAATAGCAGCAGACCTTGGTCAGATATTGTGCTGAAACATGAGGCCCTCAAGTTGGAAGACACTCCAAAGTATGACTGGGGAAGAACTGCCTCTTCAGCTAAGAGTTCACCTTGATGTCATGAATGGATTTTCTGATGATGCACAACTCAAAATGAGAAACAGCTGCAAACATACATCAATTAACATGGAACGTATGAAATATGAATCTAGGAAAACTGAAAGTTGTCAAAAATGAAAAGGGACACAAAGATCGATAGCTTAGGCATTAGTGAGCTAAAATGGGCAGGTATTGGCCATTTTGAATCTGACAATCACATGGTTTACTATGCTGGGAATGACAAATTGAAGAGGAATGATGTCAAATTTATTTATTAGTGTTTTATTGTGAATTATATGATAATTTACATGGGAGAACATTAGCTTTACCATTCATTGTATCATATATTGTATCATTGCCATGGTTACAGTCCCTTCCATGCATCATCAGCCAACCAGAGGGTATACCCTACAAGCCTGCCCCCTACACTACCCCCCCACCCCCAGTCTTCAGCACACAGTTGCTCTCTCTCTCTCTGGATCTAAAGTCCTCAACTGCACCATCGCTCCACGTCATCATCTCTGCCTCCATCTTAGGCATCACTGCTTCTCTGGGTAGGGTCCCGCTCTCGGCTCTTCTCGGTTGATTGTCCTAGGGACCTCCACTCCTAGACTGGAAAGTTATTCACTCCCTTCCTTGCTATAAAACGTCACCTTTACATTTCCAAACCTCACAATCAGTCCTGATAATAGAATTTATTTTTTAAAAGAATAATTCAAGATGTATCTTGTCTGATAGGATAATATCCATATACCTACAAGTAAGACCACTTAATGACTTTAATACCACTATTTTAAATTTACCCACATACCACTAAACTGGAGATGATAAAATTGAAGAATTCTACCAACTTCTTCAGTCTGAAATCGATCAAACTTGCAGTTAAGATGTTTTGATAATTACTGGTGATGAGAATGAGAATGTTTCAAACAACGAGGAAGGACCAGCCATTGGAAAATATTGCTTTGGTGATAGAAATGATGCTGGATATTATTGCATGATAGATTTAAAAAACAAAAAACAAACTTTTTATTGTCATGTGAATGAAAGTTTATACCTATCTTCATCATTCTTCTGCCAGTCTTCCTCAAGTACTTTTTAAAACAATATAAAAGGCAACTATACACCTGAACTTCACCAGATAAAATACACAGGAACGAAATTTACAACGTCATTTTGGAATTGTTCCATATTATCAGCCTAAACAAGGCAGGGGTAGACTGTGGAACAGACCACTAATTGCTTATATGCAAGTTCATTTGAAGCTGGAGAAAATTAAAACAAGTTCATGAGAGCCAAAATATGACTTTTAACATATCCCACTTGAATTTAGAAACAATCTTAAAAACAGATTTGATATATTAGACACTAACTGAGGATCAGAAGAGTTGTGGAATGACATCATACAGAAAGAAAGCAGAAAGGCATTAAAAAGACATGAAAGAAAAAAAAAAGACATAAATGAATGCCAAAAGAGACTGAAATGTGTTCTCCAGTATAGATATGCTTAAAGCAAATGACAGAAAAAAACAAAAATGCTGGGCAGAAAATTTCAAAGGGCAGCTGTAGAAGACAAAGTAAAATATTATAATGTAAAGTGCAAAGATCTGGAGTTAAAAAACCAAGCCAACTCAGCATTTCTTAAGCTGAAAGAACTGAAGAAAACTGTAAGCTACTATTTGCTATATTGAACGACTCTATGGGCAAAATTTTGAATGATAGAGTATATCAAAAGAAGATGGAAGGAATTGAGTCGCTCTTCCAAAAAGAAATGGTCAATATCCAACCATTTCCAGAGGTAGCATAAGATTAAGAGCTGCACTGAAAACATTGGCAGACCTTTGATGGTTGTAAATTATTATATATTCCTGAGGGTTTTTGTGTACATCCCTGCCTCCCCCAACAGAAACAAAATGAAACAGGGAATAGAAGCAATACTGTTGAATGATGATGCATGGAGGAGACTGTAATCATTGCAATGAAACAATGGTGTATAACTGATGTTCTCCCAATTGGAATACCAATTAAAATATTGCAGTAAAAACTGATGCAGCACTAGAGGCGCTCACTGTCTGTACCAAGATATTTGTAGGATAGCTACCTGGCCAACCGATTGGAAGAAATCCATATTTGTGCCTATTTCAAAGAGAGGTAACCCAAAAAATGTGGAAATCATCGAGCAATGTCATTAATATCACACGCAAATAAAGTTTTGCTGAAGGTAATTACAAATGCTTGCAACAGTACATGGATAAAGAACTGCCAGAAATTGAAGCCAGTTCAGAAAAGGATATGAAATGAGGGATAGCATTGCTGACATCAGGTCAATCTTGGCTGAAAGTGGAGAATACCAGAAAGATATTTTGTTGTTGTTGTTGTAAAGTGCCTTTGAGTAAGTTCCAACTCATAGGACGTTGTACAGGGTTTCCAACTATGCAAAGATTTACAGTTTTGTGGACTGTGTGAACATTGCGAAGAATGGGAATTCCAGAACATTTAATTTTGCTCTTGAGGAACCTGTATATAGACCAAGAGGCAATCATTCATACAGAACAAAGGAAAACTGAATGGTTTAAAATAGGAAAGGGTTGTGTCCTTCTTCACCATATCTATTCAGTCAGTATGCTGATCAAATAATCAGAGAAGCTGAATTATATTAAGAACATGGCATCATGATTGGAGGAAAACTCACTGACAACATGTGATATGCAGATGATAAATCCTTGCTTGCTGGAAGCAAAGAGGTTTGAAAATACTTAATGATAAACATCAAACACCATATATATTGAGGTACAATCCATACCACAATGAGGTATGGATTGTACCTCAATATAAAGAAAACAAAAATCCTCACAACTGGACCAATAAATAATGTCATGATAAATGAAAGATTAAAGTTGTCAAAGACTTCATTTTTCTTGGATCCACAATTGACACTTAGGAAGCAATTCCTATTACATTAAGCAGATCTGTGCACAATCTCTTTACAGTGTTCAAGAGCAAAGATGTCTGGTATTTTCAGTAGATTTGTGTGCATGTGAAAGCTGGACATTTAATAAGGAAGACCATAGAAGAATTGATGCATTTGAGTTATGGTGTCGGAGAATATTAAAAATACCATGGACTGTCAGATGAAGAAACAAATCTGTGTTGGAATAATAACAGCCACATGCTCCTTGAAGGCCAGAATGGTGAGACTTTGTCTTCTATACTTTGGACATGTTATCAGGAGGGACTAATTTTTGGAGAACATCATGCTTGGTAAAGTAGTGGGTCAGCAAAAAAATAGAAGACCCCCCCCTCCTCCCCCCCAACGAGGTGGATTTGGCACAGTGGCAGCAGCAATGGACTGAAGTGTAACAACAATTAGGAGAGTGATGCAGGACTGGACATTGTTTTGTTCTGTTGTGCATAGGGGTCACTGTGAATTGGAGCTGACTTGATGGCATTTAGCAGCAACAACAACATTGCTCTTTAGCCCTGTGGTATTAAGCCGATTGCTTAATCTTTGTGTTTGGCAATTTATAGATACTAGTTTTTTAATCTCAAAACAATTCTTCAAGTACATGATTCTTCAGAGATGAGGAACCTGAGACTCAGAGAAGTTAAATGCATGTTAAAAGCCACTACTGAGGATTGGTAGAATTAATATTCAGTCCATGGTCTGATTATTAACAAGGTGTTTGTGTGTGGGGAGGGAATGGGATAAAATATAAACATGAGACATTATACTACAAACTACTCTATATGCCCGGAGAGTAAAATTTAGTTTTAAAAAATCAGCCAAGATTAATTTTTTAAAAAGTTGATTTATCTTAATATTCCAGATTTTCATGTTTGTTTATTCATACCTGTATAATAAGGTTGGTACCTATAGGTGTCATCAGAGAGGAGTTAAAGTGTTGATTTGAGAACAAAGAGAAGGGAGAGTGAAGTTTACACTTGAAGTGGAATTAGGGGAGGCTACCAGGAGAGATAGAATTTGAGCTGGCTTTTTAAAAAGATGGTGGGAGTTTTTGGCAGAGGCTTTAGAAAAGTGAGTTATGAAGAGCCCCCATTTCTTAGATGGTTTGGTTTGAATTCTGGCTCTGCCACTGACTAGCTGCTTGATTTCAGATAAGTTACTTCTTCACATTAGGTTACTTCTGCTTCCTCTGTAAAATTGATATCATCATATCTTCTGTAGAGTTTAAGATTAAATCAAGTAATGCATGAGTGCCTGATGCTAGTAAGCATTTGCCATTTTTATTTAGCCCTTACCATTATTATTATTATTAGGGATGAATAGGCCTTAAAAGGTAGAGGGTAATATAGTCTGTTCTGGTCTTCTTACTTAAAATATCTAGTTTTAATAGGTGAGCCTTGTTGTTGTTGTTGTTGTTGTTTTTAAGTGTTGTCGAGTCAGTTCCAACCCCATAGTGTCCCTGTATAGGGTTTCCAAGGAACAGCTGGTGAGCTTGAACTGCTGACCTTTGGTTCAAGCCAACTTTGCCAGCGGATTAACCCACAGCGCCATACCAGGACTCCTCTATTTTTTCCATTTATGAATTGTGCAATCTGAAATGCAGTTTGGCCACAAATTCTTCTTGAATTAATAGAATTTGTAGGTCCTAGTGTATTGTGGTATTATCTCTTGAGTTCAGGACTATCATTGACTGGATTGAAAGGGTAATTATGTTTAGATAAGACTTTGTATTTTTCCAAAAACACTTCCTTATCTGTTTTTCAGTTGTTTTCACAGAAGCCTTATGAAGCAGAATCCACAGGGTTAGGGAAAAATCTTCATGGCTGTGAATGTTCATTCCAACACTGTAGCCCCATATTCTGACTTACATTCTTTATTTAAATTTACTATACCTAGATGTACAGTCAGCATACCTGAGTTTACATTTCATCTTTTTTTTTTTCCATTTACTAGTTGTGCGATCTTGTAAGAGATGCTTAATTTATGAGTCTGTCTTTTCAACTGTTAAAATGATAATTTGAACTAAGTAGGAGTGTCTGTGATACTAAATATACTTTGTTCAGTGCTTTATAAGGATTGCTTTTTATAATGCTTTACAGGAATGTGTAGTAAGACTCAAGTCTAATCACTAATTGATGTCCTGCCTGCCGACTCTTAATGCAATAGGAAATGCTGTATTTCTAGATTATCCTTAATATTTTATCTTACACATTTAAGAAGAATATCTTTGATACTGATGTGAAGGATCTTTCTTGGGGAAGTCAAGGAGATCTGGGACGTTTGATGTGTGAATAAAAACACTTAAGAAAATAATTGAATCCATTTTTTGCATCATTACTTGTGTTCTTTCTTTACCTCTTTTCTTGGTTTGCTAGTCTCCAGATAGTTGAACAATTCAAACCTTGAAGCTAACAAATACATTGTTTTAGGTATTTGAAACTTACATCCCATTGGAATTTCAGCCAAGGGGATAATTTTTTACATATGAAGATCATTCTTCATGAATGCTTATTATTTATATATTTCCCTATGAACCTCTTGTCACAGGTAGGTGAGTATCACTGAAGTTTATTCATTGGGAGTTATATAGAAAATGAAGCTCATTAGTCCTTATGGTCTTATTTTCTGTTGTGACATATACGAGATACACATTTATTTACTGAATGACCAAGTTTGTAGTTAGAATAATCTTAATTTTGAGTTTTCTGGTAATTTAGGAAAGAAGGCATTTTTTTTTTTTTTTGCATGTTCTTTAAATATTGAGCTTTACTTGAAAGTGTCGTAAGTAAAATCATTTTGAGTTGTTACCTATATTTAGATATTAGATAAGGAACAAGTTATCTAGTAAAAGAAATATCTTCTATGGATTATGGAGGTTATTGCTATGGGATATTAGGGGATGTTTTAATATGTAGTAATCTAAGTATTTAAATTGCAGTTTCACGAATACTGTTGTATTAGATGTAATAGCAACAGATGTGTCTTTTAATTTATATTCAATACTTTTATGTCTATAAGAAATCATTTGCTTTTCTTCTTCCTGTTTTATATGCCAGTATGTATTAACACTCCTGGTGTGACACTGTAGGATCACCGCTGGACTGCAAACCATGTGGTCTCGGCAGTTCAGACACACCAGCTGCTCCTGGAAACCGTATATAGGTTCACAATGAGTTGGAATTGACGTGACAGCACATGACAACAACAGCAATCAACACTGTACTTGACATTTATTTAAAGGTTTGAGAATGCAATGGTAGAACAGAAAAGGAAAATGATAGTTTAAGAAATGAAAGCAGAAGTGACTCTTTACACTTGACAACAATTCACAAACATAACTATTTCTAAAATGCTTTTTTTTTGCTTTCACTTCTTAAACTATTGTTTTCCTTCTCTGTTCTACCATAGCGACCCTGTATAGGGTTTCTGAGAAGCGGCTGGTGAGCTTGAACTGCCGACCTTGCAGTCCAGTGCATTAACCCACAGCACTACACCGACTACCATTGAGTGGATTCTGATTCATAGTGACTCTGCAGGATAGAGTGTACCTCTTCCATAGAGTTTCCAAGGCTGTAAATCTTTACAGAAGCTCTGTAGAGCGATTGGTGTGTTGCAGCCAATGATGTTTCAGTTAGCAGATGAATGGTTAATTACTGCGCCACTTGGGTTCCTACTTTTTCTCTGGAAAAGCTAAACCCACTGTCATCAATCAAGTTGATTCTAATTCATAGTGACTCTATATAGGATTTCCAAGACTATAAATCTTTATAGGAACAGCCAGCCTCATCTTTTCCCCATGGAGTGGCTGGTTAGTTTGAACTGTTAACCTTTCAATTAGCTAAGCAATACATAATGCACAGTGCCACCAAGGATCCTTATTCTGTACTCTAGCAGATTGAAATTTTAGACCCTTTCTCTGCTATACAAGCATAAACACCAAACACTATTGCTCTTTCATAACCTTCCCACACATGTTGTTTTTAATGTCTGAAAGGTATGCAGAAAGAACTTATTGTGCTTTATCAATTAATAAGATTATGATTATTGTCATCACAAAAATAATGTATGTTTAGTGCTTTTTTTTTTTTAAATCTTTTATTGTGAATTATGTGATAGTTTACATGGGAGAACATTAGTTTGACATTCATCCTATCCTATATAGTTCCATTGCCATGGTTACAATGCCCTCCATGCACCATCAACCAGCCAAAGGATATACCTTGCAATCCTCCTCCCCCCCCCCTCCCCCCGGGTAGTCAGCACACAGCCCCTCTCCCTTTCTGGGTCTAAAGTCCCCAGCGGCTCCATCTCTCCATGTCATCGTCTCTGCCTCCATCTCTGGCATCACTGTTTCTCTGGGTAGGGTCCTGCACTAAGCTCTTCTCCCTTGATGATGGTCCCAGGGACCTCCGCACCTGGCTTGCAAAGTCAATCACTGCCCTCCTTTTGCTACAAAATGTCTACCTTAATATTTCCAACCCTCAGAGTCAGTCCTGATAACTATTATTCATTGTTATACCACAAGAGACCTATCCCCTTCTCCTTTCATCAGCCCTACTCAGACAGATTGGATATTACTCAGTGGAGATACTACATTCCTCAACGCTCTCTGGATCTATGTTCCCTCTTGGAAGCTTGGAAGCCCTTCTTGCCTTTGTAGCCCCCCATTTTATGTAGCCAATGTCCAAGTTTCCCATCCCTGTCTACTCTATGTGTGGAGGGAGTGTTTAGTGCTTTTTACATGCATTTTCTTATACAAAGTCCTTAACTCAAACCTGTGTGATTGCCAGGGTAAACTGTATGTGGTAGTAATGTGCTGTGGAGTCGGTTCTGACTCATAGCTACCTTGTGTAGTGTTTCCGAGAAGCGCCTGGTGAGCATGAACCACCAACCCTGTGGTTCAAACTGACTTTTCAGTCCAGTGCGTTAACTCACAGTACCATACCCGGACTCCGGTAAACTGTATATGGTGGTGGTGGTATACTGGAGTCAGTTCTGACTCAGAGATTCTGCATAGGGTCTCTAAGGCTGTAAATCTTTATGGGAGCAGTAAGCCTCATCTTTCTCTCATGTAATAACTGATAGTTTCGAACTGCTGACCTTGAGGTTAGCAGCCTGACCAGTAACCACTATGCTACCAGAGCTCTGTGGTAAACTGTATGTTGTTAAGTGCCATTGAGTCAATTCCTATGCATAGCGACCCTGTATAGAGTTCACAACAAGCAGCTAGTAAGCTTGAACCACCGGCCTTGCAGTTAAAACAACTTTGCAGTCTGACACATTAACGCACAGTGCCACACCAGGACTGTATAGGAGCACCAAAATTCATTCCTATTGCCATCAAGTCACTTCTCACTCAGAGCGATCCCATGTTATAGAATAGAACTGCTTAATGGTTTTTTCCCTCTCTTACATATGTGTACTGTTATTGCTGAGTATATAAACAACAGAACATAACAAGAATTCATAAGAGTTTTCTTGGGTGTGATGGTTATGGAAGTAGATCACCAGATTTTTCATCTGTGGTACTGCTAGGTGGATTCAAATTGCCCAACTTGAGATTAACAGTTTAGTGCTCTACCCAGAGACTTTAGCTGTGTTAACAGTGAGACTTAATGATGTACAATGATTTTCTTAAAATAGACACTATTCTGATACATATATGCAACCTATGGTAACCCCCACGCCCCCCACGTGTGCCAGAATAGAACTATACTTTAGAGGGATTTTGTTGGCTGATTTTTCAGAAGCCGATCTCCTCTGGGGAGATGCTTAGTAAATATTTGTTGGATGGGTGTGTGGAAGGAAGGAAGCATACGTAGATCGCTAGTTATTCCGACCCTAATGCTGTTTGGGAATCCTGGTGTGGCTATGGAGTCCTGGTGTGGCGTTTTGGGTTAATGCATCAGACTGCAAAGCAGTTTGATGTGCAAGGTCGGTGGTTCACGTTCACCAGCTGCTCCTCAGAAACCATATATAGAATTGCTATAGGTCGGAACCGACTTGAGGGCACTTAACAACAACAACAATGCTGTTTGGATTACACCATAGTTTTAAATTTCACTGTGCCTCCATCACAAGTGTTGGTATATATGTTTTTTCTTATTCTTTTAAGTTAACACAAGTTGGTGTTAACTAGTTGTCTCTGCCATCCAGTTTGACATTAGTCTTGGTGTGGTACTATAGTATAGCACCGGACTGCTAACTGCAACGTTGGCAGATCAGACCCACGCACCACTCCTCAGAAACCCTATATGAGTCAGAAGTGACTCTGGCACACAGCAACAACAACAACCCTCTAGCCAATGAATAATTCTTCCTTTTCTCCCAACCCTTGTAACTATCATAGAATGTTTCTTTTAGCATAAACGCCTTTTCTTTACTTTCTACAATAGTGTGATACAAATACAACAGTTGTCCTTTTGTGATTGACCAACTTCATTCAGCATAATGTCCTCTAGGTTCATCCGTGTTGTGAGGTGCTTTTCAGATTGGGCGCTATTCTTCAACATTGTGTAGTATTCCATTGCCTGCATGTTCCAAAGTCTGTTTAATCATTCCTCTGTTGATGGACATATTAGCTGTTCATTGTTTTGGTATTGTGAATAGTGCTGCTATGAACATGGGTGTGCATACATATATTATTGTCACAGCTTTTGTTTCTTGAGGATATACAATAGTGAGCCAGTATAACTCCAGTTATATTCAAATGCCTGTCCATGTTCACAACATTTAATGTTCACGTGAAATGATTCTGTTGAATAGACAAGTAATGGTGGATTATGTGACAAATAATTTGCAAATCAGCCATGGCTCTGCCTTTGATAGAATCCAAAACAACTTTAGGTTGCGAAAAGTTTGTGTGAGATGAGTACTGAAGCAACTCATGAAAGAGCATGAGCAGAAGCATTTGGAGATGGTTGGTAAGGTGGAGGGTCAGAGAAAAAGAAAAAAAGAGGAAGACACCCCCCACCCCCAGCGAGATGGATTGGCAAAGTGGCAGCATCAACATGCTAAAGTATGGCAACAATAGTGAGGTTGGCCCAGGATTGGGCATTGTTTTGTTCTGCTGTGCATAAGGTCACTGTGAGTCAGTACTAACTCGATGGCACCTAACAACAACAACAAACAAAATTTGGACAAATACTCGAAGGAAGGTAAAAGTTTATTTTAAAAAATCATTACTGCTGAAACTCAAAGGGAACACATGAGCAGGCATGTAAGATTGCTGGTAACCACGTTGTCAGCTGTTGAGTAGAAGAGGGAGAAAGGCAGCAATGAAGAAATAGGCTAAGTTTGACCACACTCCATAGACTTTGTTGACCTGGAGATGAGAGAGATAAGAAGAAGGGCTGGTTGGTCCAAAGTATGGTGAGACCTGGGGACTCTTGAGCCTACGGACAATGACATAGCCATGGAGAACTAGAGCTGAGAGTGAAGCTTCCAGCTGATACGAAGTGAGGGGATATGCCCAAGAATGACCAAACTTGTAGATCATACTTAATTCGAAATAGCCTCGATGGCTTGGTAATCAGAACTCGACTAGAGGAAGATTACAAAATAAAAACCACCACAAACAATTTTGGATAAAGAAAGCAAGTGCAAATTACTACAATTTGCTGAACTTGACCTATACTTATGGATATTGTTGTTGTTATGTGCCTTGGAGTCGGTGCCGACTCATAGCAACCCTGTACAGGGTTTCCGAGGCTGTAAATCTTTACGGGAGCAGAAAGCCTCATCTTTCTCCCACGGAACAGCTGGTAGTTTCGAATTGCTGACCCTGAGGTTAGCAGCCTGATTCGTAACCACTAAGCTACCAGAGTACCTTATGGATGTAATAGCTTAAAATACCAACTGAGAGGGAAGGATTCTTCACATCAAATGTCAATCCCATCCCCTCTGTATACAGGGATGATGGGGAAGGTCATCTTACATGTTGGCTACCTAAAATGGAAGGTGGGGGTTGTAAAGGCACAGAGTGACTGGCTTACAAGTTTTCAAGAGGGAGTTTAGTTTTAGAGTATGTGGGGGAAGGTAGAATCCCCACTGAATAGTTTTCATCTTGTCTTAGGTCTGGTGAAAGGAGATGGGCATGAGATTCTTTATGATTCAATAGTGAATAATTGTTATTATGACTGATTGTGACTGTCACAGCTGTAAAGGTGGAGGTTTTGTTAACAAAAAGGGGTATTAGTTAATCATACAGTCCAGGAACAGAGGATCCTAGCACCATCAGGGAGAAGAGCACGAGCAGAACATGGGACCGTATCCAGAGAAGCAGCGACACCAGAGATGGAGGCAGAGATGGGGACGTGGAGAGAGGGAGTAGTTGAGGACTCTAGATTCATGGAAAGAGAGGGATTGAGTGCTGGCGGCCAGGAGGCAGGCTTGCAGAATGCACCCTTTGGTTGTTTAAATGATCATATAATCCTGAGTGTTTTTGTGTATATCCACCCCACCCCCCAAATAGAGGGAGTTAGTAGCAAATACTGTTGAATAATGATGCACAGAGGAGATTGTAATCATTGCAATGGAACTATGAATGTAAAACTGATGTTCTTCCATGTAAACTATAACTCAATTTAAAATAAAAACTTAAAAGAAAAAGAAAACTTGTTACTGGTGATGAGACGTGGATTCATCACTACAAGCCTGAGAGTGAACAGCAGAATAGGGAATGGAAACATGCTCAGTCACTGAGCAGAAAAAGTTCAGAAGTCAACTATTACTGGAAAATTGATGCTTAACAGCATTGGAACCCTATCAGGAAAAAGGTTCAACAGTCAACAGTGCTTATTACAGTAAAATGTTCACTGAAGAACTGAAGCCTCCTATCCAAGAGCATTGTGATCTTGCCATGACATTGTACATCCTCACATCTTTACCTATACTGCTGACACGCTGCAAACACTTTGTTTTGAAATGTTAAAGCATCCTACCTCTAGTCCTGATCTTGCTCCATTGGACTTTGACTTGTTTGGTCCCCTGAAAGCATCCCTGCAAAGACGTAAATTCACCTCTGATGAAAACGTGAAGACAGTAGTGCATTCGTCGCTCGCAGCTCTACCTAAAATATTTTTTTAAATAGGAGAATAAGAAAGCTTATTGACAGATAGAAAAAAATATATTAAATAGCAAGGGAATTAATGTTGAGAAAATTTTCTAAAATTCTACAGCCAGAATGCAGATAATTTTTTACTTACCTTTGTATATTAAATATAGAGGGTTTGCTGGATCATGTGATATTTATATTTCTAATTTTATGAGAAAGTGTACCATATCATTTTCTACAGTGGTTGTACTATTTTATAGTCATACAGAAGTGTAGGTGGGTTCCAGACTTTTCACATCCTTGCCAGCAGCATTTGTTGTTTTTTTTCTTTTCGCGTCTTGCTGTTAATGTTGGGGCATATATGTAACATTGGAAAAAAGAGAGTTTCTGTTCCTGCAAAGATTTATAGTCTTGGAAACCCTTTACAAGGTCACTATGAATTGGAACTTACTCAGCAACACTTAACAGCAACAACAATATGAACTCTCATTGTTGTTTTGATTTGTGTCTTTCTAATGGCTAATGTCAGGAGTCCTGGTGTGGCACTGTGGGTTAATGTGCCCGACTGCAAAGCCATTTGAACTGCAAGGTCAGTGATTCAAGCTCACCAGCTGCTCCTCGGAAACCCTATACAGTGTTGCTATGGCACTTGACAAAACAATAATGGCTATTGTAGCTTAGTAGTTACTAATCGGGCTGCTAACCTTAAGGTCAGGAGTTCGAAACTATCAGCCGTTCTGTGGGAAAAAGATGAGGCTTTGTGCTCCTGTAAAGATTTACAGCCTTGGAAACCCTGTACAGGGTCGCTGAGTTGGAACCAACTCCAAGGCACACCACCACCACCACCACCAGTGGCTAATGATCATGAACATTGCTTTATGTGTTTGTTGACCACCTGAATGTCTTTTATAGTGAAGTGTCTGTTTATGTCCTCCGCCCATTTTTAAATTGGATATTTATTAGAGGTGCTGAAATATTTGATAACTTTTAGAGCGTAATCTTGTTTTATATGTCATTGCTAAACATTTTTTTTCACAGTCACTGGGTTCTCTTGTGGTGAAATCTTTAGATGCAATTAAGTGTCTGATTTTAAGAGGTTTCAGTCATCTATTTTATCTTCTGCTGTTTATGTGCTTACATTTATGTTTAACAGTGTATTTATGTTGGGAATTGTTGTTAAGTGCTGTTAAGTCAGTTCTGACTCATAGTGACCCTGTATAGGGTTTTGTAGGAGCAGCTGGTGAGCTTCAACCACTGACCTTGTAGTTCAAACTGATCTTATAGTCCAGTGCATTACCAGGACTCCATGCCATGTATTGTTGTTGTTGTTGTTTTTAAGTGCTGTCGAGTTGGTTTCGGACCCATAGTGTTCCAAGGAGTGACTGGTGAGCTTGAACCACCGACCTTGTAGTTCAGATGGCTTTGCAGACTGGCAGATTAACCCACAGTGCCACATGTATTAGAGCCCTTAAATTTGTCCCTGTTTTTCATTGGTAATCATTGAATTTGTTTTTGTATATGGTGTGAGATACAGGTCTTGTTTCATTCTTCTTCTGCAAGTGGATTTCCAGTTTTGCCAGCCGTATTTGTTGAAGAGACTCTTTCCCAGAGATTCAGTGTGTCAAAGATCAACTGAGCATAAGTGTATGGTTTTATCTCTGGGTTCTCAAGCCTTGATATATCTTAGAAACACAAATGGTTTATTGATTAAAACTTCCTCTTCTGACTATGATAAAAAAAAAAAAAAAGTGGTTTGGATTAGCCCTTCTGCCATAGACAACCATGAAAAAGGACATAATATATGTAGGAAGTCTTTCTGGCTTTAGGCAACAATACTTTGATCTGCAAGACAGTGAAATCCATGAATTGAGTCCTGTGATTGTCCTTGCGCTCTATTTGAGTAGAATTTTATAAGCTGAAGTCCAAATAGAACATGGTGTTGTAATTATGCGAAGGAGGCAGAGACCAAAGATTGGAACAGCTGAAATGTTGGAATATGTAGCAATTCTTGTTTAGAAACCTTATTATGGATATAATCGAACATATAAGTAGAAAGAACCTCCATGAAACATTGAGAATGTCCTGTAATGTATCATCAGCTGTTATTTATGGCCAATTCTTATTGCACTTTTATTTCCCCTCAGCTCCCAACTAAATTATTTTAAAGAAAATCCCAGATAGATCATTTTATTTTTGAATTATATGTGTTTCTAAAAGGTGTAAATTCACTTCCATAGTAAAATTCCACACAAATACCATCATCACATTCCAGAAATAATTCCATAGTATTTTCAAATAATTCATTCTTTAGATTTCCCAACTTGTTTCTGTGTTCTAGTTTTATTTACAGTATTTAAAATGTGATTAAATTGCAAAATGTAAACTTTTAAAGAACAAATTTAATATTTCAGAAATATGAAATGTTCCTTTACATTTCTAGTTTATCATAAAATCATGTTTAAAACAAAGGTATAGTATTTACTGTATAGATGAAGGAATTGAGGCTTAGAGATCAGGTCATCAGTAGTAGTGCTGGAATTAAAATGCAACATCTCTTAACTGAAACATTGCTCTTATACTAATTCTTTTGTATTGTTGTTGTTGTTGTTGTGTGCTGTTGAGTCGGTTCTGACCCATAGCGACCCTGTACAGGGTTTCCGAGGGTGTAAATCTTTACGGGAGTAGAAAGCCTCATCTTTCTCCCGCGGAGCAGCTGGTAGTTTCGAACTGCTACCTATCTCATATTTATCTTTAATCCATTACTTGTATGAATGAAGTATTTTTTCCAGTGGCTTTTCATAAATATTAGTAGTACTAATCTTGTGATTTACATCAGTGATATTTTTAAAGGAGTTTGTGAAAGGGATGAATTATAATATCAACACTTGTGCCAAAGATATTGAGCTGTTCTGAAAAGCTACTTGTCTTTCCTGACCTAGATACACAGTTTCCAACTGTGGCAGCGGATGCCAGAAAGAGAAGAATGAGTGTTGGCAAGATTTTAGATTTATTGTATTACTGAAAGATCTAATATAATTCTTAATTTTTAGCAATGTGGTATAGTAATATAAGAAAAATTTCCTATATGATTCCTTGATGTATTTATGCTCCTTTTTTTTTTTTTTTTTTTGCCATTTAAAGTTTATTGCAGTTTATTCTGCCAAGGTAAAAGAAAAAAGATTTTCATTATTTTAAAAAAATTAGTACTATTGTTTACAAAGTAGATTGTAAGTTCTGAGACCATTTTTCAAAACTTGCTAATCAAGAGAAATGTGGCATTGTGGGATAATGCACTGGACCGCGAGGTCGGCAGTTCAAATTCACCAGCCACACCTCAGAAACCCAATTCTGGGTGACTCTTATAAGCAACATTAATGCAATCTCTAGATTTTGTTTCTTTGTCACACTCTTTTCTGTAGACTGGACACAGAATGTTTTTTAATTAAAAGGCACTGTTAGAAGTTTGTTCACCAAGGTGCTGGTCTGTCTTAAATGTGCTGCAATGGGCACAGGAGGGTAGAGAATACTTACACTGTTTCTTTTTTACTTGACATATAACTCTATTCCTTCTGGTCAGAATTGTCACAAGATCTGTAAATTCTAAAGATAGTTGATGACTTCTATCATAGTCTTATAGTGGGAAGAAATAGTTACTAAGGCATGTACAGATTTAGTGTTAGTTTCAAGTTAAGCTTTTAAAGATCACGGAGCAAAATGAAATATACACTGGCTTGGTTGGTGGAGACAATGATGTATTTTGAAAAAAAAATTCTGGAGAGCCTAGTTCTAGGGACAGCCCATCCAATACCTCACTGTATGATCATAACTACATAGTTTGTATATTTGTCCTCTCATTATTTTAAAAGATAAAAAAAGAGATTTGTAATTTCCTATTCTTCACTACTTTCCAGGGCTATTATTGTGAGTGTTGAATTCATGATGAGAAAATATTTTGAGAAATTTGAGTTTATCCTTTGTTCCAGGCATTATTCTAGGTGTACAAAACTAAGTGTCCTCACTGAAATACAGTAATTTAGTTGAGGAGAAGTAAACAAAGTTAAGATGTCATGTGCCAAAGGTAAGTCTTATAGAGAGAAACAGGTATGCTGGGGTAAGGGTTGCTACTCTATATAAGGTGATCAAAGATGATAGGTAACATTTGAACAGACACTTGAAGAACTAGGTAAAGAGTTTTGTGGCTATGTGGCTCCAAGGTAATGAGCCAAGGATATCAGTGTGACTGGTGCAGAGTGAGTGAGAAGGAAAGTGATAAGAGATGAAGCCATGAAGTTAACAACAATCAAATTAATGGTGTTTTGTTGTTGTTAAGTGCCCTTGAGTCAGTTCCAACCCATAGCGATCCTGGATAGGGTTTCCAAGGAGTAACTGGTAAGCTTGAACCACCAGCCTGGTGGTTCAAATGACTTTGCAGCCCAGTGCATTAACTGACAGTGCCACATCAGGACTTTACAGACATAATAAATTTACTCAGAGATGAAGAGTGTTAGAAAGTGTCTGAGCAGAGAAATGGTATGGCCTCATTTTGATTTAAAAGCAACAGTCTGGATGCTGTTGCTGAAAATAAACTGTAGGAAGGGAAGCAAGATGACCAGTTAGAAGGTAATTTATAATTCAGATGAGAGGTGGTGGTGATGTGCTGTGGAGTGGGTTCCAACTCATAGTGACCCTGTTCTGGATTTCTGAGGCTCTAAATCTTTGTTTTTGTTGTTAGGTGCCATTGAGTAAGTTACCTACTCATAGTGACCCTGTGCACAACCGAACAAAACACTGTCCATTACTGCCCCAACCTCACAATCGTTGCTTCTTTTGATCCCGTTGCTGCTGTGACTGTGCCAATCTGTCTCATTGGGGGTCGTCTTCTTTTTCTCCGATCTTCTACTTTACCAAACATGATATACTTCTCCAGAGACTAGCCCCTCCTGACAGTTGGTTCAAAGCTTAAGAGACGAAGTCTGGCCATCCTGACTTCCAAGGAGCATTTTGACTGTACTTCTTCCAACACAAATTGGTTTTTCTTTTAGCAGTTCATGGTGCTTTCAGTATTCTCTGACACCATAACTCAAATACATCTTCCTTATTCACTGTCCAACTTTCATATGCATATGAGGTTATTGAAAATATAGTGGCTTGGGTCAAGTACACCTTAGTCCTCAAACTGACATCTTTACTCTTGAACACTTTAAAGAGGTCTTGTATAGTAGATTTGCCTAGTGCAATGTGTTGTTTAATTTCTTGACTGTGGCTTACATGAGTGTTGATGGCTGATCCCAGTAAAAGGAAGTCTGCCAACTGCAGTCTTTTCTCCATTTATATGGATGTTGTTTGTTTAGGCCAGTGGTAAGGATTTTTGTCATGTTTACATTGAGGTGCAAGCCATACAGAAGACTGTGGTCTTTGATCTTCATTAGTAAGTATTTTAATTACTCTTTGCTTTCAGCAAGCAAGGTTGTATCATCTGCCTATCACAAGTTGTTAAGGAGTCTTCCTCCAATCCTGGTGTAACATTTTTCTTTATATAAGCCAGTTTCTTGGATTATTTGCTCAATATACGATTGAATAAGTACAGTGAAAGAATACAACCCTGGCGCACACCTTTCCTAATTTTAAACCATTCAATGTTCCCTTTCTTTATTTGAACCCTGCCTCTTGATCTATGTTCAGGTTTCTTATAAGCACAGTTAGTGTTCTGGAATATTCCTCCGCAGTGTTGCCCATAGCTGATTATGATCCACAAAATCGAAAGTCTTAGCCTAGTCAATAAAGCACAGGTAAACATCGTTCTGGTATTCTTTGTTTTTAACCAAGTTCCATCTGACATCAGCAATGATATCCTTCATTCCACGTCCTATTCTGAATCTGTCTTGAACCTCTGGCAGTTCTCTGTCAATGTAAGTTTACAGCCATTTTTAGATTATCTTTAGCAAAATTTTATTTGTATGAGATATTAATGCTATTGTCCGATGACTTCAGCATTCCATTGGGTCACTTCTCTTTGGTGGAATGGGCACAAATACGGATCTCTTCCAGTCAGTTGGCCAGGTAGTTGTCTTCCAAATTTCTTGGCATAGATGAGTGAGTACTTTCAGTGTTTCATGCGTTTTTGAAAGATTTCAATTTGTATTCCATCAATTCCTAGAGCCTAGTACTTTGCCAGTGCCTTCAGTGCACCTTCGACTTCTTCCTTAAGTATCATTGGCTCTTGATCATATGCTATCTCTTGAAATGGTTGAACATCAGCCATTTCTTTTTGCTACTGTGACTCTGTGT
>NW_006408532.1:565016-596658 GCF_000296735.1 Chrysochloris asiatica | reverse complement strand
TGTTATGTGACGTGGAGTCGGATTTGACTCAAAGCGACTCTGTACAGAGATTCCAAGGCTGTAAATCTTGATGGGAGCAGAAAGCCTCGTCTTTCTCCCGCGGAACAGCTGGTAGTTTCGAACTGCTGATCTTAAGGTTCGCAGCCTGATTCTTAACCATTACACTACACACTTTAAAAAACACTTTCAAATATTACATAACCTTACAAAATTAATAGGACAGTTATTATTACTATTCTTGACATAACAGGAACTTGAGGTACAAGGAAAATAAACTACTTTCCTGAACTCTTCTGACTTCATTTATTCTCATCATCAGAGTAGATGGCTTCTTAAAAGTTGCTGCATCATGACCTAAGTCGTTCTTATAAATTGATATCATATGGCCACACTTATACTTTTTTTCCCTTTCATCTCCTTTTATGCTTTCTTCAATATTCAGTATTTTGCCCATGTTGTTGTGAAGTGTCGTCGAGTCGGTTCTGACCCATAGCAACCCTGTATAGGGTTTCCGAGGAACAACTGATGAGCTTGAACTGCCGACGTTGCAGTTCAAATGGCTTTGCAGTCAGATTCATTAACCCAAAGTGTCATACCAGACTCCATTTTGCCCAAAGAATCCTTCAATATTGCAAGTCTTGAAATTTTTTTCTTCAGTTCCCTCATAATTAATATTAACGTCCTGAATGGAAGTGAAGGGAAGTAAAATGTTTCAAATAGGGAGCAGTCAACTGTGTTACCTATTGCTGATAGGTTAAATGAGATTAGGACAGAATTGATAACAGTATTAAAATAGACATGTAAGTCCTAGGGCATTGACACGATTAGTTTCTTTTTATTTTTTCTTGAAAATTTGTGTTGTGAATTAAGTAATGTTTTACAGTACAGATCATTAGTTTTACATACAGCAAATCATAGTTTTTTTTTTTATCTCAGTGATTTGCAATCCCGTCCATGTAACAACTGTTATCCCACTTTGTCCCTGTGGTTCTTATTTCCATTCCACCGTCCTTTTCAATCCTTCTGAACTTTGTTTTGTCCTTTTGTAAAAGTTGCCTTTTGACCTTGAATGGTTGACCATTCCATGGTCAGTATACCTTACTACTCACCAGCCCCCTACACCCATATATATCTGTCTACTGCTTGGTTAAACATTGGGCCACAAGGAAGAGTTCTTTTCTAGACCTAAAGGGTGATCAAGGACATAGCCTCAGATTCTTCTATCTCTTTCTGACCAGTGGTGGTGGTGGTGGTGTACTGTCGAGTCAGTTCTGACTCATAGTGACTCTATATAGTGTTTCCAAGGCTATAAATCTCTATGGAAGCAGAAAGCCTCATCTTTATCCATGGAATGGCTAGTAGATTCAAACTGCTGAACTTGTAGTTAGCAGACCAACTTGTAACCCACTATGTGCCTTCTAACCACTAAGCCCGATCTTTTCTCTAATTTTGAGTTTTGTTCCATATTCTCTCTCATGTTTATTCAGAACTTTCTAATATGATTTCTCTCAGAGAAGTGGGTAGTGTGGTAACTAGGTGTACCATGTAATTCTTCTGGTCAGAGTCATGTGTTCTAAGAATCCATTGGACTAATTTATTCCAAGCATTTTCAGTTTTCATCACTCTTATTTCTTCTGCACATGTAGATACCAAAAGTTGGACTTTAGATGGCTGCTCATGAGATCTTAAGATCCCAGTTGGACAAGAGCAGTTTCAGTAGAATATTGGGGGTGGGAGACTGACTAGGGAAGATTTAAGAGAAAGAACTCATTCAAATGGCACATTCTGCAAGTCTACCTCCTGGCTGCCAGCTCTCAGTCCGTCTCTTTCCATGAATCTAGAGTCCTCAGCTGCTCCCTCTCTCCATGTCCCCATTTCTACCTCTGTCTTTGGTGTCTCTGCTTCTCTGGATAAGGTCTCTCATTAAACTTGTGCTCTTCTCCCTTGGTGATCCTAGGGTCCTTTGTCCCTAGGCTCTTATCCCCATCTCTCTTTCCCCCCCGCCTCTCCATGCCCTCTAGACTAGGCTCCCTTTTGAAAGCTTGTAAGCCAGTCACTTCTTGCCTTTGTAGGCCCCACCCCCCCATTTTGGGTAGCCATTGCCCAAGTTGTTAGTTGGCATTTTGTGTGTGTGTGTGTGTGCTTTTTTTTTTGGCAGCTGTGTTCAGCTCTCCAGGGTGTGGCATACCCAAGAAGCTTGCATTTAACCATGGCTGGAGTTTTGACAGACAAGGAAAACAAAAGGAATTACTTGTATACGAAAGGAGGCAATACAATGATCAGTTGTGTAGTTTCACTTGATAAGGACACAGTGAGGATGTGAAAAAGACAGTGACAGAAAGGTAAATAGAATTAGTGGATTTTAGGCCCATGTGGAGAGTGAGTGTCTAGGGAGGAAAAAAATGAGAACTTTCGGAGAAAAGGAATACAAAGAGCTGCAAGGCCAGAATTTTAATGTGGTAATTTATTTTGTTATTGAAATCACTAAGAAGTACTCCAGGAGTAGAGTTGATAGTAAATCAGTGAACTAAGTACTAAAATCCTAAAGGGAGGGCTAGGGGACTAACCCAAGATGAGTGAAACAAGTGAAATATGCAAATGATGAAATCGTACATATGGAAGAAGGGTCAGAAATTGTTGAGTTTTTCATGTTTGTTGGGCACTGTACTAGATGCTATGGAGATAAAGATAAGTCATTTCATTAAGGAATAAATGAGAAGGATATCAGTAACAAAAATATAAAGGTCATTAAGGAAGTTGGAAACATACTGGGCCATTCAAAGGAGGAAAGAAAATATCAAGAATTAGATAAAGCTTCATGGAAGGGTAGATTTGAAGTGGACACTTGAGTAAGTAGAACAATGACAGATCGTGTTGGGGGGAATGGTATAACTTCAAGTGTTCTGAGAAGTGTTTTGGCAAGAATTAGAGTGGTGAGGGAAATGACAGTGTTTCCTAGGCAGTAAGTCTTTATATAAAAGAAGCCTTATCTTTCTCCTGCAGAGTAGCTGGTAGATTTGAACAGCTGACCTTGTGATTAGCAGTCTAACATATTACTATACTAATCAGGTGCCTTAAAATTTTTGAAGGGCTCATGTAAATTTTTTATTGGAAACTTTCTCAGAAGTAAAATTTATCCCCAAGATGACTGGACTGGGGGTAGAATAGTCTAAGAAAGGATAAACTCCTGCATGGTAAAATTACTGTATATAGTAGCATGTAAGACTTTCAAATATGTTGTTATTGTTAAGATCCATTGAGTCAGTTCTGACTCATAGTGATCCTTATAGGGTTTCCAAGAGCAGCTGGTAGGTTTGAACTGCTGACCTTGTGGTTTGCAGTCTGGTGATAAGACTTTCAAATATAGGTGCATTTGGATTAAATATATCCATAGGAGTCCTAGTGTGGAGCTGCAAGATAATGCACTGGATCACAAGGTTGGCTTGAACCACAATGTTGGTAGTACAAACTCATCAACTTTTCCTCAGAAACCCTGTACAGGGTTGTTATGAGTCGGAACCAACTCGATGGCATTTATCAACAACATAGTTGTTGTAGTTAAGTGCTGTCGAGTTGATTCCGACCCATAGTGACCCTGTACAGGGTTTCCAAGGAGCAGCTGGTGAGCTTGAACCATCGACCTTGCAGTGCATATGACTTTGTAGTCTGACGCATTAGCTCACAGCGTCACACCAGGACTCCAACAACGTGGTGGTGGTTATGTTCCGTGCAGTTGGTTCTGACTCATAGTGACCCTGTACAGGGTTTCCAAGGCTGTAAATCTTTATGGGATCAGAAAGCCTCATCTTTCTCCCTCGGAACAGCTGGTAGTTTCTAACTGACCTTGAGGTTCACGGCCTGATTTGTAACCACTACACTACCAGTAGTTGTAGTAAAATGGGGCCCCAGTGGTGCTGTAGGATAACCACTTGGACTACTAATAGAAGGAAGGTTGGCAGTTCAAATCTACCAGCTGGTTCAAAGAAGAACGATGAGACTTGTACTCCAGTAAAGATTTACAGCCTTGGAAATCCTGTATAGTCACTATGACTCAGAATTGACTTGATGGCAGTGAGTTTCTAACAGTACAATGAGACTAAAATTTAGGATTTCTAGCCTTGTTCAATCTGTATCACTTTTTCTGTTTTTTATTCACAGGTCTTGTCTCATTTGTAAGTTTTCTTTACTTGTGGCTTTCAGGACACTCTGGTTTTCCTTCTACCCTTCAGGTCACTTCTATGACTGTAGTTGTACCTCTTTAATCCTACTTCTTCTCCTCTTACATTGGTACAACTATTCCCATGGCTGTCTTCTCAAGTCTTTTGACTTTACCTTTACTTATCCCTTAAATGATGAAGACTTCCTAATTTATGGAGTCCTGGTGTGGTGCTGTAGGATAAGCACTGGATTGCTAACCACAAGGTCATCTGTTCAAACCTATTAGTCACTCCTTGGTAATACTATACATAGGGGTCACTAAGAGTCAGAACCACCTTGATGGCACTTTACAATAACACCACCTAATGTGGCGCTGTAGTATAAACACTCAACTATAAGGTTGTTTTGAACCACAAGGTCTGCAGTTCAAACTAACCAGCTGCTCCTCGGAAACCCTATACAGGGTCGCTGTGAGCTGACACCAACTCATCAGCATTTAGCAACAATCCAAACTTCTGTCCTGAACTTAGCTATATATCTACAACTGACTACATATTAAACCTGACTTAGGATATGCCTAAGGAGCTCTGGTAGCGTAGTGGTTATGAATTGGGCTACAAATCTTAAGGTCAGCAGTTCGAAACTACCAGCATTTCTGCGGGAGAAAAATGAGGCTTTCTGCTCCCGTAAAGATTTACAGCCTCGGAAACCCAGTACAGGGTCGCTATGTGTCGGAACCGACTTGACGGAACCGACTTGACGGTACTTAACAACAACACAACAGGGTATGCCTGTAGGACATAGAAGTAGAACTGCCCCTAAGCTGCTCCTCGGAAACACTGTGAGTTGGTATTGACCCAGTGGCACTTAACAACAATTTTCACAGAAGCACACTGCCACACTCCAAGGAGTGGCTGTGGGTTTGAATCTTCCCTTTCAAGTTAGAAGTTGGGAGCATAACCACTGTTCTATCAGGGCTACTTAGCTACATTTTATGTATCTAATAAGTATCTCAAGCTCAACATGTCCAAAATAAGAATTCCTGATTTCCCTCCCCAAATCTTCTCATTTGCACCTTCTGAAATTTGGTTGCTTACATCATTATCCTTTTATTGTCTTAAAGCAAAAATCTGAAATTATACTTGTGCTTCCTGTCCTCTTATATCCCACATTCAGTTTAAGAAGGTGTTCTGTCAGTTTTAACTTTAGATTGTATCCAGATTCTGATCCTTTCCTTACCTCCTAGGTGGTGGGCATTCTTGCCTAAACTTTCATTATTTCTCACCAGCATTATCTCATTAAACTCCTTAATGGTATCTTTGCTTCCACCTTTGTCCTCCTGAAGTTACACATTCCAGCATAGTAATAATCATAGTGTTGTCTGGCCACAGTAATTTGCATAGACATGTTTTTTTTGAAATGGTTTAAGTATATCCCTTACCATAAGTATGTGTAGGCACTTTAGAGCCAAAACAATATTAATTTTGAATCTGGATTTGAATTTTGGCTCTGCTGTTACTTGCTTTGTGGTTTTAATTAGGTTATTTAACTTTTTTTTAGGTTTTAGTTTTCTTATGTGTTAAATGAAGACAGTAATTGAGATTCTTGATGATTAGATAAGTTGTGTATTAAAAGTTCTTCAAACAGTCCCTGGCATGTAATATGAGTTCCATAAATATTGTCGTTAACTGCCATCGAGTCTGTTCCAACTCAGAGCAACTCTGTATTGGGTTTCCGAGGAATGGCTGGTGAGTTTGAACCACCAACCTCGTAATTCATACTGACCTTGCTTATCCTACAGTGCCACATAGCTAATAAGTAGTTTTCATTTTACAGATAAGGATACTGATAGTCAAATAATTTAAATGATATTCAGAGTTAAAGTCACATAGCTAGTAAATTTCCAAATTGAGATTTTTGTTGTTGTTGTTGTTTGTTTGTTTGAACTTCAAGGCCAGAATTTTGCCCACCAAGTTAGCCATTCACCACTCGTCTGTCAGTTTGGTGGCTTGGTCATTAGTGTCTTATGCATCAAATCTGTTCTTGAGGTGATCTCTGAATTTTGGTGGGATGTGTTCAGGGTGATGTTTTGGCTCTCCTTTGCTTGTAATTTTCTTCAGCTTCAGCCTTATCTTGCATATGAACAATTGATAGTCTGTTCCACAATCTGCCCATGGCTTCGTTTTAGCTGATGAGATGGAGCATTTCCACTGTGTCTACCCATAGATGTAGCCAATTTGATTTCTGTGTATGCCATCTGGTGAGGTCCATGTATGTACTACTAGTCTTTTTATGTTGTTTAAAAATGTTATTTGCGATGAATAAGTCCATTGGTCTTGAAAAATTCTTTCATTGGATCTCCATCATAATTTCTATCACCAGGGTATATTTTCTAACTACTGAGCCTTCCTCTTTGTTTCCATCCTTTTTATTTTAATTACCGGTGTTATCAGTACATTTTGATTGCATGCTTGATCAGTTTCAGATTGAAGAAGTTGGTAGAATTCTTCAATCTCATCATCACTGGCTTTAGTAGTTGGTGCATAATTTTGAATAATAGTGGTATTATCTGGTCTTTAATTTAGGCTTATGGATATTATCCTATCACAAACAGCATTATATTTCAAGATCTTGAAATTCTCTTTCCTTTTTTTAAAATGATGAATGTGAAGCTATTCCTCATCAGTTTGTCATTCGTGGCATAGTAAACCATATGATTGTCAGATTCATAATGGTCAATACCAGTCCATTTCAGCTCACTAATGCTTAGGATATTGATGTTTATGAGATCAAGTGTATGTTTGAAAACTTCCAATTTTCCTAGATTCATGCTTTGTATGTTCCATGTTCTGATTATTAATGGATGTGACAGCTGTTTCTCCTAATTTTCAGGCAGGTCTAACCAATGCCAATTTCTAATTGAAAACCTGATATTTAAATTCCACACTGTTGCCGTAAATAGTATTAATACCTTTTCTGTATGGTGCGACTTAAGTGAATCTGTGTCTGCTCATATATTTAGCTCCTTGATTGCAAGTCAGCCAGGTGCTACCAGGGAGATTACCTTTTCTTTCCATGCTATCTTGGTTTAACTTTACGTAGTAGGTTCTTGGGTTCAGTCCTTCAAAGGATATGTTAACTTTTGTTTGAAATGATATAATTTCCTTCTAAAGTTTGTTTCTTTTTAATCAGCATGTTATTAGGGGCTCCACACTCAAGATTTGAAACAAATTGTAAATTAGCTTTTTTGAAAAGATGTTTTTCTTCTTTTCTTGCAGGTGTATTCCATAGAAAAGTCTCCAAACATCCCTGCCCTATTGACTCTGAGTTGTCAGGGGACTCAGGCTTATGAGGAGGTTCTGCCACACAAAACAGTGTCTAGTGAAGACGACAAGAAAGAGAGGAAAGGATCGTAAAAAGAAACTAAAATACTATAGAAAATCATGGTAGGTTTTTTTTATATTTCCTGATTTTAGTTATGAAAGATTTCAATAGTATAAAATCGTTAACAGTGTTAACAGTGAAGGCAAATGCAAAACAATGGTGTTAATTTTTGGCTCTGGTACTTCAGATAAAGATAGCACTTCATTGTTTGCGCAAAGCAAATGAGCTCAGATTTATTTTGATCCCTTTATACCACAAGATGGAGCTCCATGAGCCTGTAGGCCATAAAGTACTAAAAACAAAGGAGGGGAGTGCTTATGAATAGTATTCCCTAATAAATCTGGTATTAGAAATGAAACAAAGTATAAGATTTGTTGGATGTAAAACTGATGATAAGCTCTTTAAACCGTCATTCAATTCACAATAAAAAGTGAAAATGATTGGCATTAGCAAACCAATACAAATTATAAGGTAACCTTTAGTACAAAATTATATCGTTTCTCTCAAAAAAATTTTCAATTTTTCCCTTTAAAGTTAAAAATCCAAAATCAATATTGTCATTAATGATAAGAGTGTAATAGGAGTTTACAAAATGTAGTAGTGTTTAACTGAAATATGTCACTCTTCAAATGATTTTAAAATAATAAGATCCTGTATTGTGTGAACATTAAAGAAACCTTGCTGTTTGTTGGAGAGTTTGGATTTAAAATTTGTGATATTAGATGATGCTCTTAACTACTGGTGCCTAAGTTTTGATTGGTAAAACGTGCTGGTCTTCCCCCCTCCCCCCCCCCTTTTCCAGTATTTTGGTTATGGAGGATGTTGTGTGAATTTTGTTTTTTTGTATAAAGTGAGAAAAGATTTAAACAGACTTTTTAAGTGTGAGAAAAGCACAGATATATTAATTATCAGTATGTTTAGAAAATCTGGTGGTATTTCTTGAAGTGATATTTGATTTAAAACTACCATTTGTGCTAAGGATTAAGAACTAGTTGGCTTGCTGTTTATAGAAGATGTTCTACTAATATAGATGTTCTACTAGATGGTGGGAAAGAAATGTTGACATTTCTCTGTTATATTTCGTTTTATGATGTGATAAGAAAAAACCCACTTTTACATATTTTCCTCCCAAATGAATTGCCTGCCTCTTCAGCTCATTTATCTGTTACATATGTGATCTACCACTCATCTGTCTGTTTGTTGTAATGTGATGGCTTGTGTGTTGCTTGATTCTGGAAGCTATGCTGTGGGTATTTTAAATACCAGCAGGGTCACGCATTATGGACGGGTTTCAGTTGAGCTCCCAGATGAAGACAGACTAGGAAGGAGGAGAGACCAGACAGTTTACTTCCAAAAACTTTAGGACTAGCAGTAGAACACTGTTGTTGTCAAGTGCCGTCGGGTCGATTCCGGCCCATAGCGACCCTGTATAGGGTTTCCAAGGAGCAGCTGGTGAGCTTGAGCCACCGACCTTGCAGTTCAAACGGCTTTGCAGTCTGTTGCAGTAACCCACAGCGCCACAAGAACAATGTTAAGCACTAGATTATTGGATATGTAAATATAATGATGAGGCCCAGAATATTGCCAGATATAGTGCTGGAAGATGAGCTCCTGAGGTTGGAAGACACTCAAAATGTGACTAGGGGAGAGGTGCCTCCTTACCGTAGAGTTGATAGTGATGACGTGAATGAAGTAAAGCCCTCAGGACCTTGATTTGCTAATGGAGCACAACTCAAAATGAAGAGATAAATGTAAACATCCATTTATCGTTGTAACATGGAATGTACAAAGTATGAATCTTGGAAAATAGGAAATTGTAAAAAATGAAATGGAACACATAAACATTGATATCCTAGGCATTAATGAGATGAAATGGACTAGTATTGGCCATTGTGAATCTGACAATCATATGGTTTACTATGCCAGGAATGATAGCTTGAATAAGAACGGTGTCAAATTCATCATCAAAACGAACATATCAAGATCGTTCATGAAGTACAACACTGTCTTTGATAGGATAATATCCATATGCCTACAAGGAAGACCAGTTAATACCACTATTATTCAGATTTACACACCAACCACAAAAGCCAATGATGACAAAATTGAATTTTACCAGCTTCATCAGTTTGAAGTTGACCAAACATGTGATCAAGATGTATTGATAATTACTGGTGACTAGAATGCAAAGGTTGGAAGCAAAGGTAAAGATTAGTAGTTGGAAAGTATGGTCTTGGTGATAGAAACAGTGTTGGAGATCACGTGATATAATTTTGCAAAACCAGTGACTCGTTCATTTCAAATACCTTTTTAAAATAACAAAAAAGATGACTGTACATGTGGACCTACCATATGGAGTGCACAGAAATCAAGAGGCAGTGGAAAACCTCCGTATCATCAGCCAAAACAAATCTAGGGGCAGACTGTGGAACAGTCCATCAATCTTATATGCAAATTCAGGCTGAAACTCAAGAAAAGTAAAACAAGCCCAGAGCCAAACTATGACCTTGGTTATATCCCACCTGAATTTAGAGATCATCTGAAGGACAGATTGGATACACTAGACATTAAAGACCAAAGACTAGAAGAGTTGTGGGATAACATCAAGCACATAACACCAGGAAGAAAGCAAAAGGTCAGTAAGAAGACAAGGAAGAAGTAAATGAATGTCAGAAGAGACTGAAACTTGCTTTACAGTGTACAGATGGTGAAGCAAATGGAATAAGTGAGGAGGCACAAGAGCTGAACAGAAACTTTCAAAGGTCATCTTGAGAAGACAAAGTCAAACATAATTACATGTGCAAAGGACTGGAGTTAGGAAACCAAAAGGGAAGAACACGCTCAACATTTCTCAAGCTGAAGGAACTGAAGAAGAAAAAGTTCAAATCTCAACTTGTGGTATTGAAGGATTTTATGGGCAAAATACTGAATGATGCAGAAAGCATCAAAATAAGATGGAAGGGATACACAGAATCATTGTACCAAAAACAAATGGTCGATGTTCAGCCATTTCAAGAGGTAGCATATGATCAAGAGCCAATGATCCTGAAGGAAGAAGTCCAAGGTGCTTTAAAGTCATTGACAAAGAACAAGGCATTGGGACTAGATGGAATATAGATTCCATCTATTGGAATAAAGGCACTGGGAATAGATGGAATACAAATTCCAAAAGAAAAAGGTGAGGCTAGAGTTACTTACTGTTCTCAGTGAGTGTGTGACTTGACCTTTGTGATGCTTTATTTCATGTCATGAGGGCCTGAATTAAGTGTGATAATGTGTTCTTTGGGTTTCCTCATAATATGCCAATAATAAGGAAGTAAATGTCATATGGGCCTCTCAGCTGTCCAGAGAGAGTACCTCTGGGTGTCTATACTTAATCACCTAGAGATATTTCAGCCCTTGGGGCCTTCGTGAAGGCTGGCAGTGACTGAGCTATCCCATTCTCCACCAGCTCCTAGAGGACATCATCCAGTTGATTCAGGGTGGCAGAAAAAAAAGCATGTTGTCTTAATGGAAGATTAGGGAGGATGGCAGTGCAGACCTCTGCCAGCAGTAACACAGAATACTGGACAAAGCAGGTTCAAAAGATGGTCCCAGAACTCTGAACTACATATAAAGAAATATTTAGGAAGTTCAAAGGCTTATAGCCAGTGGAATCTATAGCAGAAGCAATAAAGGTGGAGTTTTCTGACCTGTAGCTGCCAGCTGCTCCTGAAATGGCCATCTTGGGTGTGACAGAGCCGCTGAAGGATCAGAGGAGTATTCCCACCACAGAGGTCTGACTGATCCTTGGAGATAAAGGTGTGAGGTGTGGGAATTCTTTTTTTTTTTTTTCCTTCCCTCTGTTCATTGGTCTCTCACTCTCTGTGCATCTCCACTCTGGTGATTAGAGGGGGTGCCTGAGAGAGTAGACACCCCTCACCCTTGGAGAGTTCTACTACACATGGTGATGGATCTACTCAGTGAAGACCACTGCAAAGGAGGAAGGCACTGCTTAAAACAGAACAGTATCCCAGAATGGCTACAGCTTACAGCTAGCCCTGAACTGTTTATCACTAGGAAAAAGTCCTGAATGTGGTTGTGGAGTAGGAGAGAGACAGACTAAAAAAGGAAACAGTCTGAAAATTAAATCCTGAGTTAGGTCATAAGGAGCAACAGTAACATCTTGAAATTTCTCAGGTGTCCTTGAAGGCAAGAAGCTGAGAGAGGGGTGTTAAAGTCATACTTCTATTTTGCTACAAATTTTCTTTTCTTTTATGCAATTAAAAACTATAGTTTTTTTTTTCTCTTTTGCTGTTGCTGTTTTGTTTTTTGGTCCCCCTTTTACCTTCAGGGGGCTCATTCTCTCCCTATGTTACCCAAGAAGAGACAGCAATTGTGGTCATATAGCCAAGCTACAATCACACTCTGTAAAATCCCACCATCCAGGCAAGAGCCAATACCAGCTGCTATACACTAGATAGACCGCCAACACCTGCTACAGTTACTCTTAGTTGAGTAATAAAAAAAGTGAAAAGGGAAGCCCATCCCCTGATCACATCCACCTGAAGACAATCGGGAAGCTCAATAATTACATCAGCATATATTCATCTAATTATTGAAAACACACCTAATTATTGAAGATGCCCAACAAACAACTGACTGTTTTGGCACATGTCCAGAAACAAGATAGAGTAACTGAAACAAATGATGAACTTCAGGTAGACCCAGACTTTCCATTGAAAGGAGGGCAGGCTTTGGAATTCAGGAGAATGATATTGAGGTACATCCAAATGCTCCACAGAGGGGTTGAGAAAATAAGGAAGAAGTCAAAAAGTGCTACAGGAACAATCAAATAAGATAGAAATAGCACTGTAAACAATTCAAAACCTGCAAAAAGAGGTCCAAATGATTAATAATAAGATATCAGAAATGAATAATAAGATATCAGAAATGGACAATACACTAAAAGGGCAAAGGAGTAGAATTGAAGAGATGTAAGTCAGAACCAGTGAACTGGAAGACAAATCTCTCAATACTGGTGAAATAGAAAAGCATGCAGAAAAAGGATAAAAAATCTGAAAAAAAGTCTTAGATTCATGTGGGACAACTGAAGAGGAATAACTTGAGAATTACTTAGTATTCTGGCACAGGAAGAATCTCAGAAGTCTGCAGAGGAGATAGTTGATCTTCTGGGAGAAATTTTCCCTAACAACCTGAAAAATGAAAAGATAAGCATTCAAGAAGCTCAGCAAACCCCAGGAAGGGTAGACCCCAAAAGAAAATCACCAAGACATAATCGTAGTCAAGTTCTCCAAAATCAAAGATAAGGAGAAAATCCAGAAAGCAGCTAGGGAAATGAGAAGTGTTACTTACAGAGGCAAGCAAATCAGATTAAGCAGTGATCTCTCAGTAGAAGCCATACAGCAAGAAGGCAATAGGGAGACATATGTAAAACCCTGAAGAAAAAAAAAAAACTGCCAACCAAGAATTGTCTACCCAGCAAAGCTGTCAATCAAATACAACGGTATTATAAAAAATTCCAGGATAAACAGAAGTTAAGGAATTTGTCAAGGCCAACCCAATACTTCAAAACATCCTAAAGGGAGTTCTTTGGACTGAGAACCAACAAGAACAGACAACAACCTACATAAACTTACACAAAGTGAAGCAGAAAACTTGAACAGACCTATATATAACAAAGGAAGAAACTGATCAGGTCATCAAAAAGTACCCAACCAAAAAAGTGCAGGTACAAGTGGCTCCACTGGTGAGTTTTACCAAACATTTTGGGAAGAGCTGTCACCAATTCTACTTAAATATAGAAAAGGATGGAAAATTTCCTAATACATTTTATGAAGCAAACAGCCCTCATATCAAAACCAGGGAAGGACATCACTAGGAAAGAAAATTATAGACCAGTGTCCCTCATGAACATAGATGCAAAAATTCTCAACAAAGTCCTAGCTAAGAGAATTAAATATCACATAAAAAATAAAAACAAAGAAACATCATGACCAAGTGGTATTCATATCAGGAATGCAAGGATGGTTCAACATTAGAAAAATAAGCAATGTAGTCCACCATATTAATTTAAAAAAGGAAAAGAGCCACATGATCATATTGATTGATGCAGAAAAGGCGTATGACAAAATCCAACATCCATTCCTGATAAAAACACTCAACAAAGTAGGAATTGAAGGGAAATTACTTAACGTAATTAAGAGCATATGTACAAAACCAACAGCCAACATCACTCTCAAAGGATAGAAACTGATATACTTCCCTTTGCTAGCAGGAACCATACAATGATGCCCTCTATCACCACTCCTATTCAGTATTGTGTTGGAAGTCTTAGCAAGAGCTGTAAGGCAAGATAGGAAATTAAAAGTATCCAAATTAGTAAAGAGGAAGTAAAACTATTTGCAGATGATATCTTATACATAGAAAATTCCAAAGACTCAGCAAAGAAAACCCTACTAGATAGAACCTATTGGAAAATTTGGCAAAGTTGCAGGGTACAAGATCAGTATACAAAAATCAGTTGGATTCCTCTATATTAATAATGACAGTGCTGAAAATGAAATTAGGAAAGCAATATCATTTAGAACAGCCACCCAAAGGATGAAATATTTAGGAATAAATATAACCAGAGAAACAAAGGACTTGGTACAGAGAAAACTACAAAACACTACTACAAGAAACCAAAAGAGACTTACAAAAATGGAAGAATATACCATGCTTTTGGTTAGGAATACTTAACAGTGTGAAAATGTCAACACTACCCAAATCAATCTACATATACCACGTAATCCCAATCCTGATCCCAACACCATTCTTTAAAGAGATGGAAAAAACAATTACCAACTTTGTATGTAAAGGAAAGAGACCCAGGATAAGAAAAGCACTGCTTAAGAAGAAGAAGAAAAAAGCACTGCTTAAGAAGAAGAACAAAGTTGGAAGCCTCTCACTCCATGATTTCTAAATTTACTATGTAGCTACAGTGGTCAGAACAGCCTGGTACTGGTAAACTGAAAGGTATATAGATCAATGGAACAGAACTGAGAATCCAGAAATAAACCCATCCACATACAACCAACTGATCTTTGACAAAGGGCCAGTGTTCATTGAATGGGGAGGAGGTATTCTCTTCAACAAGTGGTGCGGTCAGAACTGGAAATTACTATGCAAAAGATTGAAACAAGATCCTCATCTCACACCATATAGAAAAACCAATTCAGCATGAATTAAAGACCTGAATTATAAAGGTCATCAGTGAAAAAATAGGGACCAAATTAAAGGCTCTAATCCAGGGCACACACAAGACTACCAAACATTGTGAAAATTTTACAAACAAAAGAATACAAAATAGATGATTGGGAGATACTGAAAATTAGAAAGTTATGTGCATCAAAAGATTTCACCAAAAGAGTAAAAAGGGAGCTCACAGAATGGGAAAAAGTCTTTTGTAATGACAAATCCGAGAAGGGACTAATTTCTTAAATCTATAGGAAACTGTAGCACTTCTACAAGAAAAAGACAAATAACCCAATTAAAAAAAGGGACAAGACATGAACAGACACTTCACCAAAGAAGAGATTCGGGCAGCCAACAAACACATGAAGAAATGCTCATGATCATTAGCCAGTTTGAGAGATGCAAATCAAAACAACAATGTGATATCATTTGACACCAGCAATAACAGTGAGGTTCAAAAAAGCAGAGGACAATAAATGTTGGCGAGGATGTGGAGAGACTGGGACCCTCCTACATTGTTGGTTAGAATGCAAAATGGTCAGACCACTCTGGAAAAACAGTATGGCGCTTCCTTAGAAAGTTGGAAATAGAAATACCATATGATCCAGCAATTCCTCTACTTAGTGTATATTCACAATAAATATGAGCCATAACACGAGTAGATACATGCACACCAATACCAATGTGCACAGCAACACTGTTCACAATAGCAAAAAGATGGAGACAGCCTAAGTGTCCATCAATGGAAGAATGGGTAAACAAACTTTGGTACATACACACAATGGAATATTATGCTACTTTGAAGAATAACAAGGAAGCTTCAAACCACCACATAACCTGGATAAAATTTGAGGACATTATGCTGAGTGAAATTAGTCACAAAGGACAAATATTACATAAGACCATTATTGTAAAAACTTAATTAAAAAATATCCATATGAAATGAGGGGCAGAAATGTTATATGGATCTTATTGCTTCTGACTGTGTGTTTGGGCAACTCATTTAGCTTACTTGTTCTTGAAGCTTCTTCACAATATTAAAAAGTGCAGAAAGTATCAAAAGAGCATGAAAAGAATACACAGTCTATCAAAAAGAAATGTTCGATATTCAAGCATTTCAAGAGGTAGCATATGATCAAGAGCCAGCGGTACTAATGGAAGAAGTCCTAGGTGCAAGGCTCTGGGAATTAATGGAGTACAAATTGAAATCTTTAAATAAACTGATGTCGCACTGGAAACACTCACTCATCTATGCCAAGAAATTTGGAAGAGAACTACCTGGCCAAACTGACTGGAAGAGGCCCATATTTGTGCCTTTTCCAAAGAGAGGTGATCCAACGGAAGCCTAAATCATCAGACCAATATCATTGATATCCCATGAAAGTAAAGTTTTACTAAAGGTATTACAGAAATGACTGCAAGTGTACATTGACTGAGAGCTTCTAGAGGTTCAATCTGAGTTCAGAAGAGGACATAGAACAAGAGATATCATTGCTGACATCAGATGGGTCTTGGCTGAAAGCAGAGAATATCAGAAAGATGTTTACCAGAAAGATGTGCTTTATTGACTACACAAAGACTTAAATTTTGTGAATCATGACAAGCTATGGACAGCCTTGTCATGTATGAGTTTTCTGGAACACTTAATTGTGCTCATGAGGAACCTGTACATAGACCAAGAGGCAGTTTGTTCAAACAGAAGAAAGGAATACCGAATGGTTTAAAATTAGGATAGGTATGTGCCAGGGTTGTATTCTTTCACCATACTTACTGATCCTGTATGCTGAGCAAATATTCCGAGAAAGCTGGGTTATATGAAGAAAAACGTGTCGTTAGGATTGGAGGAAGACTCATTAACAACCTGTGATTTGCAGATGATACAACTTTGCTTGCTGAAAGCAAAGAGGACTTGAAGTACTTTTTGATGAAGACCAAAGACCACAGCCTTCGATATGTGTTGCATTTCAATGTAAAGAAAGCAAAAATCCTCACCCCTGGAGCAATAAATAACACCCATATAAGTGGAGAAAAGATTGAACTTGTCAAAGACTTCATTTTGCTCATGGAAACAGTAGTCAAGAAATCAAATGACATACTATGTTAGGCAAAACTGCTGCACAAGACCTCTTTAAAGTGTTGCAGAGCAAAGGTTTGAGAACTAAGGTGCTCCTGACACAAGCCATGGTATTTTACATAACCTCATATGCATGCAAAAGTTGGACAGTGAATAAGGAATATTGTAGAATTGCTACATTTGCATTATGGTGTTGGAGCAGAATATTGAAACTGCCACGGACTGACAAAAGAACAAACTAATATGTGTTGGAAAAAATACAGTCAGAGTGCTTCTTGGAAGCCAGGATGGCCAGACTTTGTGTCTCATGCTTTGGACATATTTTCAGAAGGGACCAGTCACTGGAGAAGGATATCATGTTTGGTAAAGTGGAGGGTTGGAGGAAAAGAGGAAGACTCCTAAGGAGGTGGATTGGCACAGTGGTGGCAGCAATGGGGTTAGATGTAGCAGCGATTGTGAGGTTGGCCCAAGACCAGGCAGTGTTTCGTTCTGTTGTGCATAGGGTTGCCATGAGTTGGTACTGGCTGGATGGCACCTAATGAAAACAAAACAACAACAGGTGGTGGGTGTCATATGATAAGCACAAACTGCAAGGTTGGTGGCTTGAACCCACCAACCGATGTGTGGAAGAAAGATGAGACTTTCTGCTCCTGCAGAGATTTACAAGCCTAGGGAATTTTGTAAAGGGTCTCTATGAGTTGGAACCAACTTGGCTACACTTAAACAGCAGCATTAATATAATGCCATATAAATCAAAACCAAAAAGCCAAACCTATAGCAAGTGAGCCCATTCTGGACTGAAGGCTGATACTATATATAGGGTGGAGTAGAACTGTCTTAATGCCTTAAATCTTTATGGATATAGGCTGCCACATCCTTCTTCCTTGGAGAGGCTGGTGTGTTAGAATAACCGCCTTGCCTGTGGTAGTCAAATAACTAACCACTGTGCCAAAAAGGTTCCTTATTACATGTCATGTTATTATTGTTAAGTGCCATTAAGTCAGTTCTGATTAATGTAAAGTTTCTGACCTGTGTAAAGTTTCCAAGGAGCAGCTGGTGAGTTTAAACCATTGACCTTGCGGTTAGTAGTGTAGTGCTTATCCTACAGGATCACACCAGGACTCCATTTGTCATTGTTTTGCCATGTCTTTGAGTCCGTTCTGATTTATTGAGGCCCTGTGTTGGGTTTCCAAGGAGTGGCTGGTGTGAACCACTGAAATTAGTTGAATTTTACTTTGAACCACTGAAATTGCAGTTCAAATCGATCTTGAGGTCAAGTGTTTATCCTTTGGCTCTACACCAGGATGGAAATTCCTATACTAGTTTTTTCTTTAGATTTTTCAGTGTAGAAATTTCATACTTTTATACAAGTCAATTCATTTAGCTTTTCCAGTTTGTTCTGTTGCTTTCAATCTTAGCTCTCCAATTTGAGAACTTTGTTTTTCTTGCTTAGTTCTTCCAATTTAATTTTTAATATTTAACTTTAAAAATCATTTGAAGCTTATCTGGGTAATTAGGATGCTGTCCTTTTTTTTCTTTCTACTACCAATAATTCTATCACCTTTGTTTTATCATGATGAACTCAGCTTGTGCATAGGTCTAGCCAAATACCTAGTATCTCCAACTGTTTATATGAGGGATCTTCAAAATATTAATGTAGTAATGAAATGAAAAGACAGTGGAATTTTTCCATGAACTTTTGTTAAATCCCCTTATAGGATTCTTCTTGTTTTGATCTTACTAAGTGATTAAAAATTGGTTTTGTTTGTGAAATGAGACTCCAGTTAGAAAACTGGCCATAGAACAGATGGGTGTTTTGTTTTTTTTCATCTGGGGTGGGGTGGAGGGTGGGAGCTTTCCTAATAATTTTTGTTCTTTATTTATATAATGATGGGGGTTTGAAGGTTTGCAGATATACTTTTTTGCTTCTTTTTATAGGGAACAGTGTTTTATCACAGTGTTAATTTGCTAGTTGTCAAAGGTATATGATTTTAAATAGTGACATCGGAAACAGAAAGGGCAAAACCAAGAAAGGATTGCCAGTGTTTTTACTTTTCATTATGGACTTTAAAACAAAATGTTTATGTTTTCCATTTACTAGCACGTAAATTCATGTAAGTAAAGCTCCTGTAAACCAACCTTGATAATTAATACTTTTGGCTTTTTGGAAAACTCATCAAGTTATCTTTATTTTGCTGTGTGCTGATACAAATATCTTCATGGTTTTTATAAATCTTGAAATAGTTAAATGTTTTGTGATATGTGGCTTATGAGTGTGAATAATCTATTCTATTAAATTCTTATGAAATTTATTCTATTTCTGCATTGTAGTTTATGCCATTCATTCTGGGCAGGCATGTCATTTTAACTACTGCTTTTTTTCTTTGATACATTGCTTTACTATAATGGTACTACCACCCATCGTTGTAGAATATTTTTTAATATTCTTATTGATTTTTTTTTTCTCCATATGAGCTTTCAAATTATTTTTATTGAGTTTTAAGTAGGTAAGTCAATCCTGAGGGAATTTTGTTTGAGACTATAATAAATCTGTAGGTTAACTTGGGAAGTTGATTTTTTTTATACTATGTATTTTTCCTATCGTGGATTTTGGAATGTCTTCCAGTAATCTATTTAAGAAATAGAACCTTATACCAAAGGTTGAATGACAAATAGTAAACTGTATTCTAAAGTAATATGCATATTTTCCTGTGTTTTTTTAAATTTAACTTGGTATTTTATATGATTACTATTATGAAATTTCAGTTTTTAAAGATGGAAAAGTCTTCAGCAGTTTGGGTCCTGAGTCACTTCATGCAGTTTTAGACATTCCCTTGAAGCTAGAAAGTGTCTTTCTTCACTGATGATGTGTGATATGGGTGACTTTTTTGAAGTGATATTCAGAACACCTGAAGCGGGGGTGCAGCCAAAATTAAGCGTATATGTAATGCTGAGTATAACTTGGATAAACCATGACAAAAAAATGAATGAAGGATCTCTAAATACTTCCCATTCCTGAATAATTGTTATTAGTTCATTATTAACTATTTCATAATTATGTTAGTAGACTTTAGATACATTTTTATGTAATTTATTTTTGGGTAGCATTTCTTTTGTTGAAGTAATAATTTTTCTTCTTTCAGAGATCTATTCGATCTTTTGCCAATGATGACCGCCATGTTATGGTGAAACATTCAACAATTTACCCATCACCAGAGGAACTTGAAGCTGTTCAGAATATGGTGTCTACTGTTGAGTGTGCTCTTAAACATGTCTCAGATTGGCTGGATGAAACAAATAAAGGCATAAAAACAGAGGGTGAGACAGAAGTGAAGAAAGATGAGGCTGTAGAAAACTATTCCAAGTGAGTGTGACCTGACCTTTGTGATGCTTTGCTGTCAGGTTATGAGGGCCTGAATTAAGTGTAATATTGTGTTCTTTGGGTTGTCTCATAATATGCCTATAATAAGGAAATAAATGTTATATGGATTTCTTTTTGAGATAATATGAAAGGAAAGCAAGAAAAGAATAGTGAACAAAGCCAGAAAAGAAGATTGACTTCCTTAGATATCCTTTTGGGAATATACCAAGCCCTTTCAAATCTTTGTGTCTGAAGATGATATGTCACCTTTTCCTGTATTGTTTTGTTGTTGTTGTGTGTCGTCGAGTTGTTTCCAACCCATAGTGACCCTGTATAGGGTTTCCAGGGAACAGCTGGTTAGCTTGAACCACCGGCCTTGTGGTTCAAACTGACTTTGCAGCTCAGCGCATTAACTTACAGTGCCACAATCTCCTAAGTCTTAAATATTAGTGTTTTGATCGAGGTGTTTTAAATTTTTATTTTAGGAGAAAGAGTGTAGGAAAATGCTTTAATGGTTATTTTTTAAAAGAGAACATGTACTAAACTTGGAACAGGAATCAGGATGCTCAAATGTTTTGCCCATTATTGCTTCTGACTGTGCTTTTGGGCAACTCATTTAGCTTACTTGTTCTTGAAGTTTCTTTACAAAGGGAAGTCATCATTGAATGTTACCACTGAAGCTTAACATTTCCCAGATTTGTTTCATGTTGCCTATAATGTTCTTCTTCCTTTGCTGCTTTTGTTAAAGTTTTGTTCATTCTTTAAAGGTCAACTCAGAAGTCATTATCCCTCCATACCCCATTCATACTCTGAGCGCTTGTTTCGTCACCTCCATATTTGTCCTGTCCTTTCCGCTCCAGCCTATGCTGCTGCAGTTTTACTTAGTACAGTATTGCTTACTCCCTCTCACCCATCTGTCTCCCACAATTCTTCCCATATTCCCAGTGGGCCACCTCTACAGTGGTTTCATCATATCCTTGTGTATAGATGTTTGCAATATGGTAGTAATTTTCTAGAAAGTAAGTTTTATACTTTGTTATTTAACTAATTTATTTCTGATGCTTAGCACAAAGTTTGACACAGATACCATGCGCTTGAAAAATAATGTTTAGTTTTCAAGTTCTGGTCAGTTTTAAAACTCTAGTTTCTAAGATGGTTTTTGCATGAAAATATGTATTTGTAGTAAAATTTAATGAAGTGATTTATTCTTTGTAAGTAGCCAAGTCATTTTCAAACTGATTTAGATAAAATTGTATTAGAAAAGATTATGTTTGTGATATTAAGGAAATAGATATTAAAGCCAGCTAGATCTCCAATTTCTATCTATAACTTATTAGTGTTATGTTGTTAGACAACTACTTAAGCATATTATATTTTTCTTTTCTGTGTCCCCTACAAAATCATAACCTCTCTAAGAGCATGGACTGTGTCGACCTTCTTGATTCCCACCATTTAGCATGTTGTAGTAAGCACATTGAGTCAGTTTTGACTCGTAGTGACCCTGTGTAGGGTTTCAAAAAAAAGGGGTTGGTGGGTTATTCCAGGAGTGGGTGGTTGATTTGAACCACTCACCTTGAGGGTTAGCAGTCCAGTGCTTACCCTCCAGCTCCACATCAGGACTCTGCAGCTACTATGTATAGGGTTCCCAAGGAGCAGCTGCTAAGTTTGAACTGCTGACCTTGAGGTTCAAATTGACCTTGTGGTCCACTGCTTATCCTACATTGCCACACCAGGACTGTAGTGCCTGGCCTATAATAAATGCTTATTGTTTATTTGTGGAGTGAATAAAGTCCTAATGGAAAGAAATCAGACTCTTCAGCAATCATAGTATTCTAAAGGTTAAAGGAGCCTTGGTGGTGTACTTACTGTTAAGTGGTGTGCTGCTAAAAAAAAATGTTGGTGGTTCGAACTCAGCAGTGGCTATGTGAGAGAAAAGACCTGGTGAACTACTCCTGTAAAGGTTACTGCCGTCACTATTTACAGTAGCAAAAAGATGAAGACAGACTAAGTGCCCATCAACTGAAGAATGGATAAACAAACTGTGGTACATACACACAATGGAATATTGTGCTACCTTGAAGAATAACAAGGAAGCTGCAAGCCACCGAGTAACATGGATGAACCTTGAGGACATTATGTTGAGTGAAATAAGTCACAAAAGGAGCAATACTACATAGACCCCTACTGTAAAAGACTAAGTTAAAGAACCTATACTAAGGCGGCGGTGGTAATTGTTTGCTGGTTACAGGGATATGGGAAGTAGGGAGTTTGGGTGAGGGGACGGAAGGGAAGGTGGAGCACAGGGTAGTGAATAGACACAGGATAGTTTGGGGGCTAGGGAGGGGGGCAATACAATGGAAGAACAAGGCGGATGGGAAAACAATTAGGCAGGTTTGCATGGGCTAAGTGGGACAGAGGTAAATAATGATGTGTGCACAACCTTGGAACAACAGGGCTCTGGGATAACGGATTGAGACATGGTTGGAATGGGGAAATAATGTTAAGATGCTTGGTTGTGTTTTGAATCTTGGTTTCTCCCTGGCATACCATTATAAAATAGACACTTGAGCAGGACAGAAAGGAATAGCCAGAAATATCCCCATAGAAAGCTTGTAAGTCCGTCTCCTGCCTATAACTGATTTGAATACCAAAATGGCAAGACCTGGAGACTTTGGTCCCAGAGTCAGTGACATAGCCACAGAAGACTAGCTAGAGTGGAGAGTGAAGCGTCCAGCCGATAAGAAGAGAAGGACATATGCATAAGAATACCCACACTTGTAGATAATACCTACTTGACCTGGCTTCAATGACTGGATGATCACAGCTCAACTAGAAGAAGAAAGAAGAGGAACAAAAAAGAGTAATCTGATACAATTTGATGAACTTGACCTACACCTATGGATGCAGTAGCTCAAAAGAGGGAACAAATCTTTACAGCGAAGATCATTTCCACCCCCTCCATACACAGAGTAGACAGGGATGGGCAACTTGGACATTGGCTACCCAAAATGTGAAGTTACAAAGGCAAGAAGTGACTGACTTACAAGCATTCAAGAGGGAACCTAGATCCAGAGGGCATGGAAGAACGTAGAATCTCCACGGAGTAGTATCCAGTCTCTCTGGATGGGGTTGATGAAAGGAGATGGGGTAGGTCTCTTGTGGTACAATACAGAATAATAGGTATTAGGACTGACTTGAGGGTTGGAAATGTAAAGGTAGACGTTTTGTAACAGAAAGGGAGTGATTGACTTTGCAGTCCAGGAGCGGAAGTCCCCGGGACCATCAAGGGAGAAGAGTGGTGTGTGGGACCCTACCCAGAGAAACAGTGATGCCAGAGATGGAGGCAGAGACTGGGACTGGGGACTCTGGACCCAGAGAGGGAGAAGGGCTGTGTGCTGACAACCAGGGGGCAGGCTTGCAGGATATACCCTTTGGTTGGTTGATGATGCATAGAGGAGATTGTAACCATGGCAATGAAACAATATAGGATAGGATGAATGTCAAGCTAATGTTCTCCCATGTAAACTATCACATAATTCAAAATAAAACATTTTTAAAAAACTAGTTTCTTTTTTTTGAAAATAAAGTCAATTCTGACTCATAGTGGCACTATAGAGCAGAGTAGAACTGCTCCATATAGCTTCCAAGGGTGTAAATCTTTAGGGAAACAGACTACCACAATTTTTTTCTCATGGAGTTACCTGGTGGGTATGAACTGCCAATCTTTTGGTTCGCAGCTGAGCGCTTTAACTACTGTGCCACCGGCACTACTCCTGCAAAGATTTGTTGTTAAGTGTCATTGAATCAGTTCCGACTCTGTAAAGAGTGGCTGGTGGGTTTGTTCAATTTATCCTGCAGTGCCACACCAAGACTACTACAGTATTGGAAATCCATGGAGCAGTACTACTATGTCATACAGGTTTGCTGTTCATCAAAATCAAATTGGTGGCACATGACAGAGATGGTTTTGAAGGTTAAAGATAATAGTGATGATTAGTGAGATGAAGAAACTGAAGGGGAATGATACCTTTTACGCCAGTGTGGTGCTGTGGGTTAATGCGCCAGACTGCAAAGCCATTTGAACTGCAAGGTTGACGGTTCAAACTCACCAGCTGCTCCTTGGAAACCCTATACAGGGTTGCTATGGGTCGGAGTTGACTTGACGGCACTCAACAGCAACAACAATCTTAAAAGTTACAGGTTTCAGGAATGTTACCATGAATGGGATAAATGTATAACTTCGTTTGGAATATGACACTCATCGACTGTTCTGTATTGATAGATTTCAGCACATTACTAATGGGGAATAGAGGTTACAGGGGTTTTTCCTTCAGTTTCCAATTCTAAGTCAATGTGATAAAGTAGATAAAGAATAGTGGGAAAGTATTGATAAATTCTTTTTCATCAGTGAAATATAGTATAACATTTTCATCTTCAGACATATCACCAGTGTCTGTTTTCTGCTGAAGCAGATACTTCCTTGGTTTTGTTAATTTTGTTGAACAATTTTGTACATTATATCTACACAAATTCTTATCAGTTTTAAGGTCCTTGGCAGTAATTCAATCCTTTTCAAATATATATGATGGTTTGAGAATTAATAGGTAAATTTGGGGTCTGTGTCAGTTAATAATAGTATCCAGTAATCTGTCTGGCTCTATATACCTGAGTTCCATTGCAGGTTAACTATTCATGCACGTCATGCACTCTATTATTTAGATTTAGATTGTACCTTGGTGCAAGTTCATGCCTTTCTAATAAATCTTTTTTCTAATATTGTTTCTTCTCAAGGCTGGTAGGCTTTTGGAAGGCATTCCTTAGACTTTTGCTTAACTGGATGAGATCACTGTGCTTTAAGTGCCATACACTTAGGTTTGGATTTTTAAATAAGCTATATTTGTGGTTGTCTTGATTGTTGATGCAGAATCTTTCCATTTTTTGTAACAGTTTCATGTTGAGTACTTATGATTCTTCCCATATGGTAAGTAACTTTAGGAGTACAGATTGATTCTGTCCTGAATTTTTCTTCAGCAGGTAGGCACATCTTCAAAAAACAAAACTATGTTTAAGTAATGTATGGATCTTATGACGCATTACAAAGGGTACAACGATACAGAAGTTGTAAGTTCCCATGATTTGTAGGAGCCTCCAGGTGGCACAAATGGTTAAACACTTAGCTACTAACTGGAAGGTTGGTGGTTTGAATCCACCGAGAGCTGCCTCAGAGGAATGATCTTGTGATCTACAATGCTAAGTCAAAAGTTATTGTTATACACATTCATAATAAAGAAACCATTATTAAATAGATGTCAGAATGTGGAGCTATTGTTTGCAAACATATCCTGCATGTGGGGTTGAAGGCGATATTTCTATCTCGCAGCGGTTCAAACTCACCAGCCGCTTCTTGGAAACCGTATACAGGATCATTATGAGTCAAAATTGACTCAGTGGCACTTCACAACAACAACTATCTTTCCCCAAAGAGTTCCATGCCTTTTGATTTACATTACATCAAAATGGCAATTTTGGCATTGAGGAACTCAAATTTTGTTCCTTTTTAGTGTTCTTTGAGTTTGGGAAACAAAAAGAAGTCTGAAGAGGTAAGACCAGTGTGTGTATATAGTGTGTACGGGGTAAGGTTTCTTAACAAAATTCTCATAGGACAGCCCTTGCTACTCTCAAAAGAATGAGCAAGTGCATTGTCGTGATTGAAAAAAAACATTTTTGGCACAACTTTCCTGGCCTTTTCTCACCAATGCAGTTTTTTATTTTCTTACAACTGCTTTCTAATAAGCCCCCATGATTATATTGTTCAAGAAAATTAATCAAGATTATCCCTTTGTAGTCTCAGAAAACAGTTACCATAATCCTCTCAGCTGACTTCTCTGAACGTCACTGGACTAACACATCCCTTCGGAAGCCACTATCTTGTAAACTTTGTTTTTTGGAGGGGCACCCTATCGAGATTAAGACAAGTGTATTCCTGAAAGAACTTGTCTGCAGTCACCCACCGATCACAAGAGATACATTTAAACATGTTGTGTTTGGAGTAAACCTGTGCATGTATGAACTAAAATTCTAGTAGCAATACTTTTTACTGTCTGACAGATTTTTGAAAGATCACATCCATGGAAAACTCTATATTTCACAGTTGTGAAACTCATGAGGTAGCCATGAGTCAGAATTGACTAGATGACAGGTGGTTAATTGTTTAATTCTTGATTTTGAGTAATTGCCTATAATTGAGTCACTTGTTTTATAATACTTTTTTTTTTTTTCTGATGTACACAAAAACACTCAAGAATGTATAATCATTTAAACAACCAAAGGGCACATTCTGCAAACCTGCCTCCTGGCCACCAGCACACAGCCTTGCTCTTTCCTTGAGTCTGGAGTCCTCAACTGCTCTCTCTCCATGTCATCACCTCTGCCTCCATCTCTGGTGTCACTGCTTCTCTGAATAGGGTCCCACATGCCACTCATGCTCTTCTCCCATGATGGTCCTAGGGTCCTCTGTTCTGGAATGTAAGATTTACTACTCCCCACTTTATGTCACAAAACTTTTACCTTTGCAGCTGTGACGATTGCAATTGGTCATGATAACAATTACTCACTATTAAATCATAAGACTCTTTTCCCCATCTGCTTTTACCAGACCCGTCTAGACAGGATGAAAACTATTCAGTGGGTATTCTATTTTCCCCTGCATATTCTGAAACTAAATTCCCTCTTGAAAACTTGTAAGCCAGTCACTACATGCCTCTATAGCTGGCCCTCCCCCCCTTTGTAGGTAGCCAATGTCTAAGTTTCTATAAAAAGTTACAGCCTCGGAAATCCTATATAGGGTCGCTAGTGGTCAGAACCCACTCAATGGCATTTAACAACAACAACGTATAAGTTGCCCATCCCTATCAACCTTGTATACAGAGGGGATAGGTTTGATCCTTGATGTGAAGACTCTTTTGAGCTACTGTATCCATAAGTATAGGATCTCTGATTGCGTAGTGGTTACAAATCAGCTGCAAGCCTCAAGGTCAGCAGTTTGAAACTACCAACTGTTCTGTGGGAGAAAGGTTAGATTTTCTGCTTCTATAAAGATTTACAGCCATGGAAACCCTGTATAGAGTCGCTATGAGTTGGAACCGACTCCATGGCACACAGCCACCACATCCGTAAGTATAGGTCACGTTCCTTAAGTTACAGCAATTTTTAAAAATGTTTTATTGTGAATTACGTGATAATTTACATGGGAGAACATTAGCTTTACATCCATCCTATTGTATATAGTTTCATTGCTGTGGTTACAATCCCCTCCATGCATCATCAACCAAACAAAGGGTATACCCTGCAAACCTGCCCCCTGGTCATCAGCACACAGTCCCTCTCCCCCTCTTGGTCTAGAGTCCCCAACTGCTCCATCTCTCCTTGTCATCGTCTCTGCCTCCATCTCTGGTGTCACTGCTTCTCTGGGTAGGGTCTCGCACTCCGCTCTTCTCCCTTGATGGTTCCAGGGACTACAGCTCCTGAACTGCATAGTCAGTCACTCCCCTCCTTTTGCTACAAAATGTCTACCTTTATGTTTCCAACCCTTTCAGTCAGTCCTGATAACAATTATTCACCATCATACCACAGGAGACCTATCCCCATCTCCTTTTGTTAGCACCACCCAAACATACTGGATACTACTCAGTGGAGATGCTACCTTCCTCCACGCCCTCTGTATCTAGGCTTCTGCTTGAAAGCTTGTAAGCCAGTCACTTCTTGCCTTTGTAACTCCCCATTTTGGGTAGCCAGTGTCCAAGTTGCCTATCCCTGTCTACTCTGTGTATGGAGGGGAAAGGGGGTGGAGATGATCCTCGCTGTAAAGATTTGTTCCCTCTTTAGAGCTACTGCATCCATAGGTGTAGGTCAAGTTCATCAAATTGTATCAGATTACTCTTTTTTGTTCCTCTTCTTTCTTCTTCTGGTTGAGCTCTGATCATCCAGTCATTAAAGCCAGGTCAAGTGGGTATTATCTGCAAGTGGAGTGTTCTTATGCATATGTCCTCTCTTCTTATCAGCTGGATGCTTCACTCTCCATTCTAGTCCTCTGTGGCTATGTCACTGACTCTTGGTCCAGGAGTCCCCAGGTCTTGCCACACTGCTGGGCAACCATGTCTCCACCGGGTTCACAGGAATCTATTGAATGTTGTAGGGCTTAGCTCACAGCTTCATTGCTGTTTTTCCCTCACTTCTCCTTAACGGTGTTGAACGTGGTCACCTAGTTATAGCAATTTACACTTGTTTACTTTATCAAATTTCTTTATCTTCCTCTAGTCGAATTCTGATCATCAAGCCATCTAAGCTAGGTCAGATGGGTACTATCTGCAAGATTGGGCATTTTTTTGCATCTTCCCTCACTTCATATCAGCAGGACACTTCACTCTTAGCTCTAGCCCTCTGTGGCTTGGCCCTTGTCCATAGGCTCAGGAGTCCCTAGGTCTCACCACACTTTCGACCAACCAGCCTCTACTCTTTTCTCTCATCTCCAGGTCGACGTGAGTCTGTGGAACGTGGTCAGACTCAGTCCATATCTTCATTGCTGCTGTTCCCCGACTTCCACTCACCAGTATACCAATGTGGTCACCAGCATGCTTATATGCCTGCTGGTGAGTTCTCTTTGAGTTTCAGTTTTGGAGGGGATCTTGTACAGAAGGGACTTAACTGATTGCCTTGAATAACATCATTTCTTGGTCATATGCTGCCTCTTGAAATGGCTGAGTGTAGACCAGTGGTTTTTTTTTTTTTTGTATAGTAACTCTGTATATTCGTAATCTTCCATCTTCTTTTGATGATTCCTGTGTCATCTCAATATTTTGTGTGTAGATTCCTTCATTATCTCAAGTCAAGGCTTGAATTGTTTCCTCAGTTCTTCCAGCTTGAGAAATGCTGAGTGTATTCTTACGTTTTGTTTTTCTAACTCTCTAGGTCTTTGAACATTTCATTATAATAATACTTGACTTTTTCTTCTTGAGCTGCACTTTGAAATTTTCGTTCAGCTCTTTTAGTTCCCCTTTTTTTCTGTTCACTTTAGCTTCTCTATGCTTAAGAGCGAATTTCAGAGTTTTAAATGACACTTACTGTGATTTTTTCTTTTCCCGTCTTTCAAATGATCTTTCGCTTTCTTCCTGTATGATGAACTTAATGCCATCCCACAACTCTTCTGGTCTTTGGTCATTAGTGTTTAATGCATCAAATCTGTTCGTAAGATGGTCTCTAAATTCAGTTGGGATAGACTTAAGGTGGTAGTGTTACTCTCATGGATTTAATTTTCTTCAGCTATAACCTGAACTTGCCATGAACTGTTGATGGTCTGTTCCACAATCATCCCCTGACTTTGTTTTGTCTAATGATAATGTTTTTCTGTGTCATTTCATCCCACAGAGTTAGTTAGTTTGTTTCCTGTGTTCCATCTGTGAGGGTCATGTGTATGTTGTTGAAAACAAAAGGAACTTGAGGTGAATAAGTCATTGGTCTTGTAAAATTCTATAATGAATTTTACATTTGTCATTAAGGCCATAGTTTTCAACTGTTGATTCCTCTTCTTTAGTTTCCAACTTTTTCATTCCAATCATTAGTAATTATCAATGCATCTTGATTGCTAGTTTGATGCATTTCAGTCTGAAGAAGTGGATAGATTTCTTCAGGTTCATCCTTTTTGGCTTAGTGATTTGGCTTAGTGATTAATATCAGTTAATAATAGTGGTATTAACTGATATTCCTTGTAGGCATATGAATATTATTCTATCATAGGTAGCATTGTACTTTACGATTGATCTTTAAGTTTTCTTGTTGAGGATGAATCCAAAGCCATTACTCTTCAATTTGTTCAATTTCAAAACCATATAATTGCAAATTCAAAATGGCAAGTACCAGTTCATTTCAGCTCACTAATGCTTAGGTTTTTGGTCTTTATATGGTCTGTTTCATTGTTTGACAACTTTCAGTTTTCCTAGATTCATACTTTGTACATTCTGTGTTCCAACTGCTAGTGGATATTTGCAGCTGTTTCTTCTCATTTTGAGTTCTATTTAGTCAGCACATGAAGGTCCAGAAATCTTTCTTCCATCCACATCATTAAGATCAAATCTACTTTGAGGAGGTGAATCCTGTCACTGATAATGCTGTATTTCAGGATAAATCTTAAAATGTTTTTTTGTTTTGTTTTGTTTTCTTAAGATGACTGGGAAACTGTTCTTCAATTTCTTATACCTAGCATAGTACACTGTATGATTATCTGTTCCCAAATGGCCAGTACCAGTCCATGTCTGCTAACTATTGCCTAGTGTATCCTTCTTAAAGCATTCTATTTCATTTTTAACAACTTTAAATTTTTGTGGATTTGTATTTTATACAATCCATTTTGTGATTATTTATGTTGTTTGCAGCTATTTCTTCTCATTTTGAGTCTTATTTCGAGAAGTGAGGAAAGAAACTCAAAGAAGTCCATTTGTACTTTGCCCATAGTTACACAGTAAGTGACAGAGTTAGGATATGAACAAGGAAAAATCCTAAAAAAATTGCCATAAAGTCCACGCCAACTCACAGCTATCCTATTGGGTAGAGTAGCACTATTGCTTAGGGTTTTCCAAGACTCTGAATCTTTATAGAATAGATAACACCATCTTTCTTTTGTGAATCAGCCAGTGGGTTTTAATCTTCGACCTTACAGTTAGCAGCCTAATGCTTAGCTAACTATACCACCAGGGCTCCTTTCCTCCCAGTGTATTATGTGTCTTAAGGAGCCAAGGTGACAATGGTTAAGTGCTTGGCTGCTGACTGCATGGTCAGTTGTTTGAACCTAACCTTACCACCCAACTGTTTCCATGGAAGAAAAGACCAGGCAATCTATTCTTGTGAAGATTACAACCTGGGAAACCTTGTTTGACAATTCTCCTTTATCATATGGTCACTATTAGTGGAATTGACATGGCGGCACACAACAGTAGCAACAACAACAACATACTTTGTGTCTTAAGTGTCCACTGGGAAACCAAGGGAAATGATATTTAAGGAGTGATACTTGAGTAGTGCCTTTGGGAAAGATATTTTGATTGCTGTAACAACAACAATGCAGTAGAAATTAACTTAATGGCACCTAACAACAACTGCAAATTGTATTTGGACAAATGAAAACATGATTGGATAAGGATACAGAAAAAAGAATCAAAGGTGACTGACTCCATTCTTAATAAGAAATAATTCCCTACACTGGGGCCACTTTTTTTCAAATGTGTTTTTTTTTTTTTTTTTTCTTCTATCTTTACATCACTTTATAGTTTTCTGTAAATGTTACTGCCGCCATCTCAGGCTGGGTGTGAGTCCATTGACTTTTCAAGATTGTCATTTTTCAGAAGCCCCCAGCCAGGGGTGAACTAGATTCCCCAACC